>NW_027202382.1:9644994-10244994 GCF_024711535.1 Dipodomys merriami | reverse complement strand
ACATAACCTCTTTTCTGAAAGAATATAAAAGATTTCCTACCCTTAAGGAGCTGTGTATTAAGAAAGGTGTCAGATAAATAAGGTAAACTGTAATAATAAACTGAGACCTACAAAATGCTCAGTATGAACAGATAATGACCTAGGCCTATGTGGTCAACATAATCTCTACAAGACTGCTGCCACCACTGGTAGCACCACCTTTTATAAAATGGGAAATATTCGTATAAAAGAGGAAATGTGCACAGAAAGCTTGCATTTCCTGCCAATAGCCCATATGAATAGTTATAGAGTTTCTGGACAGATCTCCTTCCTCGGTCAGAGTTAAATAACTACAAGGTCTATCTTTGGTACTGAAGGCGTTGCTAAAGTGCTGTCATCCTGAGAGCCATGGCAAAGGACTTGGATATAGTTTATCTCATCCTGAGAACAGTGGATTCTTCTTTCTATCTGTGACTATCAGACTTAGACAATGAGTTAGACTGTGCTGACTTGGGCCCTGTCATATATGATGGTGATACTGTTCAGTGATTGAACATGAACCCTGGTTCCAGGCTTCCTACATGAAAATCCACTTAGTAGGGGAAGAAATGTCATTTCATAGGCTCCAGTTTCTCATCTAAAATTGGAGATAAAAATATGTTGAAAGCCGGACTCTGGTGACTCACACCTGTAATCCTAGCTACTGAGGAGGCTGAGATCTGAGGATCACGGTTCAGAGCCAGCCCAGGCAGGAAAGTCCGTGAGACTCTTACCTCCAATAAACCACTAGAAAACCGGAAGTGGAGCTGTGGCTCAAGCGGTAGAGCGCTTGCCTTGAGCTGAAGAGCTGAGGGACAGCGCCCAAGCCCAGAGTTCAAGACCCACAACCAAGAACAACAACAAAAAGTTGATAAAATTGCTATGGGGATTAGATATGCTAATTCACACAGATTAATTACAATAGCACTGTAACGTTTATTGTTTTTATTTGTGTTTGATTCTGATTTGTCTGTAACTGTGGTTTTAACTCAGGGTCTCACACTCTTGCTTGTTTTTGTTTTGCTTTGTTTTGTTTTGTTTTGTTTCAATGCAGTCTAGCCTCTGCCATCAAGCCATATCTCCATTTCTTCTGGCTTTTTTTTGGTTCATTGAAGATAAGAGTGTCATGAACTTTTCTGCTTTGGCTGGCTGCTACATACAATTCTCAGATCTCAGCTTCCTGCATAGCTAGGATTACAGGCATGAAGCCAATTTTATTATTTATGGTAACCTGCATCTCAAGTTAAATCAAACAGTCTGGAGGGAAAGGAAAATGAATAATTCTAGATCTGTACATTTTTATGAAATTTGTTCAAATTTTAAAATATTAATAAAGATAGCTATAATGTTGCAAGGCTTTAATTAAATTACCTCTTCAAGTAATAAATATTTACTTTAATATTTGTTTAATTTATTTGATTTTATTAGTTGTTTAGTTGATACTGGTTCTCTAGTAAAATCATTCATTAGAAACAGTGGATGAAAATCCAATGTACAAAATGTATAGAATCCTTGTCCCAAAAGAAACACATTGCTACTTTCCCTTTTATATAGGTGTGTGTGTGTGTGTGTGTGTGTGTGTGTGTGTGTGTGTGTGTGTGTGTGTGTGTGTGTGTGTGTTGGTCCTAGGGCTTGAACTCAAAGTCTCAGCACTGTCCTTGAGCTTTTTTGCTCAAAACTAGTTCTCTACCATTTGAGCCACATTTCTACTTCCAGCTTTTAGGTAATTAATTGGAGGTAAGAGTTTCACAAACTTTCCTACCTAGGTTGGCTTTGAACAACAACCCTAAGACTTTAGCCTCCTGAGTAGCTAGGATTATAGGTCTGAGCCACCAGTGTCTGGCAGTTTATATACTTTGAAAACTATAATTATAATTAGTATTGAACCTGACAATAAATGATGCTGTTGAAATACAGGACAAATAATATTTTATTATTGAAATTTGACTACTCTTTATAATTCATTTGTTCAGTGCAAAACATTCTCATCTTATTGAAATTATTGCCACATGATCATCAATACTCCAATTCTTGCTTTATAATATCATTCTATAATTATTTTCAGTTACAGAGATGTCTCAGTTTTAAAACACCACAAACTTAAGATTCTATTTTAGAGTATTTGTCATAGAAAAAATAGCATACTTATCATGAGCAGTTTACATAATGAGTCTAACACTAAGTATCTGCTCTGCTTATAAATATTTACCACATAATGCAGTTTGTATACCTGGGAAGGTCAAGGAATGTCTGCCCATCATGTACCATAACAATTGTTTTTGCTTGTCTATATGAAAGATTGTCCAGATGTTTAGCCAGTAAAAGACTGTATTATTCCAACTGTGCCCATTTCATTGGTGTTTAATTTAAAACCTACTCAGTAAGTATGCTTAACTCAACCTGAAAGTTTGAATCATATGTTAGAAAGCTTGCTGAACTTGATTTGTTTGAATCAATAATCATCCCACCTATCCACCAACATCCTTATTACTTCTGGGATAAATGACTTATTTTGTTCTGAAACACATTAGTGACCTATCTTTAAGGGAAATTGATTGCACAGGAGCTGAAATGGGCACATTTAAATAATCAATATGTATTTTTATTTTGAAGTTGGAGCACTTTTGAAATACAGTTTTTAATTCTATTTACATAGAAATAATATAGCACCCAGTAGAAGAGAAAATTTGTCTAGTATTTCTCCACAGGTTAGAAGTAGGATACAATAGTAAGAAGATTTCCGCTTAATAGAAGGATAAGCTTCTGGTTAATTAAAGTTGTACATCCATAGAAAAGTGACTACCTGTAATCAGGTTTAGAGACTGTATGAGAATTGAAGAAATGTGGTATAATCTGGGTACCGGTGGCTCATGCCTAGAATCCTAGCTACTCCAGAGGCTAAGATCTGAGATTCATGGCTCAAATAAGCCTGGGCAGACAAAACCAAGAGACTCATCACCAATGAACCAACAAAACCTGGAACTGGTGCTCTAGCTCAACTGGGAAAGCATCAGCCTTGAATGGAAAAGCCAGCTGAGAGTGTGAGGCTCTGAGTTTCCATCCCAGTTCTGCACACCTCCCTCCCCTTGCCACACACATACACACAATATAAATGGTAGAAGGAATAACTTCAGAGGTACAGTGCTGTTTGTATGTCTGTTTTAGTAATAATGGGGCTTGAACTCAGGGCCCCATTCTTACTAGGTGAGTACTCTACCATTTAAGGCATATTCTCCCCACCTAGTACTTTTGGCTTCCATTTATTTTTCAGAATACATGTTGCCCATTTTTTCCAGGTCTACTTTGTACTGTGACCCCCAATACTGCTCTCCCATAGTTGAGATTGTAGATGTGTAACACCATGCAGGGTCTGATGAGAGAACATTGGATTGATTCGTTTTTAAATTTCTTTACAGCTTCACAATTTTAGTTTTAACTATGGGAGTTCTTGTCTAGCCTAAAATTCTGACTCACAAAGGACAGCAGCATTGTGTGGTGATTAGAAGCACTCATGTTATGAAAAGGACTAATAGATAGGGAGTTAAGATCTTGCTATCCCTGACCATCTGAATAACAATGGGACTTAGAAATGTTGTCTGTAGCCTTAAACAAAGTAACAAGTGTTCGGTGAGGCCTATGTTCACTCTTGTTAAGGTAGCTAAGGGTTCCTCTTGGGAATTGGATCTGTGTCTACAGACTGAGCAGGAAATATTTTATAAAGGACAGAGAGAATGTGCACTCTGATTGTAACTAGGAAGACAAATATAATATTTATATATATGTATATACCTGTTATATCATTTAAATACTTTGATATATACCTAGTTTCTAATCCACAGACACAACTATTTTTGTGACTAATGTATGGCAATTAAGACATTTTACCAACTGCATGGACTGAGAGCTGGGGACTGATTGCTTCCTTTTGAAGATGATTCCATAATTTATCACTAGATCAATAGTTCTTTAAAGATGCTGGAAATGACTATACACCCAACTAAATGCCATGCCCTTCATTTTATCATCCTCTAAACTGAGAACCCCGTAATATCTCAGCCCCTCTTTATCACTCTCAGTCAGACTTATTCCACATGATCAATTTAAAATTTTTCCCTTGCACATTTGTGCAGCATAATGGTACTCAGGTTTACAAAATTAATTATAGCGCCAGTGATAGGAGTTTCCTCTTCATGCATACATACACACACCTTACCACAAGCCACATTTCCCAAACAGCACAGTGTGAGTGTGACACACAGAAACTACACAATTATCTTTTCCCAGCCTGAGGTTTTTGATCTTTCCCTGTGAGCCTTCCTGGACTAGGCTGATCAGCATGCACAGCCAAGTTCCAGAGAAATGCATAGAGATCTCCAGAGACCACTGTCTGCCTGTAGGGGAGAAAGGCTTCATATGTGATTTTGTAGAACTAACCTCCCTTGTTCTCCTCAAGACCACTTCTATTGTTTCTTCCAAAGTGGAAGATGTGGGTTTCTGCTGGTATGTAACATATTGGAGCAAAGAACACAAGAATGTTCCACACTTTACTTCAGCAGTAGTCCCCAAATGCTAATATTGGAAAAGGTAACTTTTCCATAGCAGCACATGTACACAAGCAAGGACACATATATGCACACCTGTATGTGCATTCACATGCACACATACACACAAATCCCAATGGACAAAGTTAGATGGTTAAGCTAGGTAAGTTGAGTTACAGATGTCAATCAATAGAATGATGTATATAAAATATAATTCCTCCTGTTTAAAGTTAGAATGAGCATCTTGTTGTTGTTGTTGTGTAAATCCTAAGGTTTGAACTAAGGTCCAGGGTAATGTCTCTGAGCTTTTTTGCTAAAGGCTAGCACTCTACCACTTGAGCCACAACTCCATATGCTGGTTTTTGTTGTTGTTTTATTTTCTTTTGGGATTTTTGGTTCTTAATTGGAGATAAGAGTCTCACAGATTTTCCTGCAGGGACTGGCTTTGAACCAGGATCATCAGATCTCAGCCTCCTGAGTAACTAGGATTCTAGGTGTGAGCCAGCTTTGAGCTTCTCATTTGCCTATAGGAAAATAATTAAATAAGCTGTGGCCTTCAAATGCATTTACATATAAAACAGGCTTAGCAGTACAAAATACAAAATTTCTCAAATCTCTATTCACATGGTATCATGAGATAGTATTTGACTACCTTTAGCTACAATAAGCAGCATTTCTTGTATTGGGTTTATTGTGAATTAGAAAATGATAGGTTCAGAATTGTATTCTGGTATGAATATATAAATGATAGGACAAATTTTAAAAACTAAACATTCTCAAACATTTCTATTTGGGTGAACAAGGAGATAAAATTTGTGAAGGGTTGTTTTGTTATATTTTTGGAATTGGGTATAATTATGGTAAAAACATATGCCTTTCAAAATATTATTTTAAAAATCTTATTGTAGCTGGGCGCTGGTGGTGTACGCCTGAAATCCAAGGTACTCAGATGGCTGAAAGCTGAGGATTGTTGTTCCCCCAGGGAGGAAAGTCCTTGAGATGCTCATCTTCAATTAAGTACTTGAGTTGTGGCTCAAGTATAGAGTGCTAGCCTTGAGCAGAAAACTACAGATTAGGGCCCAGGCCCTGAGCTCAAACCCCAGCACTCTCCTCTCTCTCTATTTCTCTTTCTCTCCCTCCCTCTCTCTCTCTCTGCTTCTCTCTCTCTCTCTCTCTCTCTCTCTCTCTCTCTCTATATATATATATATATATATATATATATGTATGTATGTATACACACACCAAAACAAAACAAAACAAAACAAAAAATTGCATATTACTTGAAATTATTTTGAAATTGTACCTTAAATTTTAGTATGTGAAAATTTTGCATTTTTAACTTTAATGTATTGAGAAGCAGAACTGCATTTACATTTTTGAAGTTTTAGGACATCTGAAGCCCTTATTTCATTTTGGTGTGTGATTATACAGACAGAGACAATATTGTGTGAAATTTTATGTGCCTATACTATATTTGCTTTATATTTCTAAAGCAATAAGTTAAACTGGTTTGCATATTTACCCTAAGTAGACAAAATTAATAAACATCAATCCGAACCATCCTTGTATTTCTCACATCATTACAAATGAATACAACCTTCCTGATACAAAAATAAAAAACTACCTACATTTTTATCCAAAGTCCTCAAGATTACAGGGGCATAGATAATATCCTTAAATAGTACATAGAAAGAGTATGGATTATTTTTTCTCCCATTATTTTGACCAAATCATCATAATGAGAAACTGGATAGAGTTTAGGATACTCTGGTTACAAAGATAAATTTAAATTCTCATGTCAACCCCAACACAATTTTTATCATGATGCCTATAAAAATTTTCACAGAAAATCTATGTGACATGACCTTCTGTATGTACAGAACAAATCTAGGGCTTATCAGTTATTTTAATTAATTAATTATTTAATTTGCCAGAAACCCCAACGGTTTTGCCTTAAAATTCTTGTTTGTCTGACTCTTTCCATTACTTCTGTTATATAATAGGCACAACTAGAACTCTGTATTCCAAGAAATACAAAAATATGCATGATTTGATGTTTTTGTTAGTTTATCTGAAGTAAGTGTGTGTGTGTGTGTGTGTGTGTGTGTGTGTGTGTGTGTGTGTGTGTGTGTGTACTAATAGCACTGGCTGTTATAAGTGATCAGTGTCATAGCTATAAGAAAGTACTATATAACACATCTTTTTGGATTATATTCAAAGCCTTAATTTTCCTTGTTTTGTTAGCTGCTTTTTGTGGAGAACTGAGTTCTTAACACAGTGAAGTATATGTGTTTTCTTGATATTCTATTTTATTTTTCAGAAAGCACCACGATCACAGAATTGTATTTCACAGGACCACATCATTACAATAGAGCATTGATTTAAGTGAGCCTGAATTGTAAAATATAGCAGTAACATGTGAGAAAAACGATTGCTAACATACTACATAGAAATAAGCCAATGTCTGCTGAGTTTATTAGGTTAGCAAGCCACCTTTACTAGTTCCTCTGTTGTCAGGATATTTTTAAAAAATTTACAAGATTCAGTTTTCAAGTATGTGTGGTAAAAGATGGATTTAAAATGGTCCAACAAACCTGGATACCAGTGGCTCATGCCTATAATCATTGATACATAAGAGGCTGAGATCTCAGGATCAAGGTTTGAAACTAGTCCAAGCAGACAAATGCTCTAATTTCTTGGGATTTAAAACTCTTAATCTCCAATTCGTTAGAAAAAAATCTGAAACTAGAGGCATGGATCAAATGGCAGAACACTAGCTATGAGGGAAAAAGCTAAAAAGGAGTGTGAGGCCCTGAGTTCAAGTTCCAATACCAACACTAAATTAATTAATAATTATGGAAGTAATTAATTATTAAAAATAATCACATTAAAAGTGAATTGGCCTGATCATTTCTATTGTGCTGGCTAAAGACTTATCTACGTTGAAAATTTGCTTGTTCTACTTAGGTGAACTTCCTTGTTTGTTTCACAATCTAGATAAGAGTAGGTAATGAGAAATTACTCATTGTTCTCCTTAATGTTTTGTTTTATGAAGCATATTTTGGAGATTTGTTAGCTAGTTTTACTGCTATGTATTTTATTTATCCTTTATAGAGAAAGGAAAAGGCTTCACTGTTCTACAACAATATTGAAATATTCATAAAATTACTGTATCTATCATTGTGCTAAGTGCTGAACAACCATTTTCTTTCTGTTAAAACATTTACTATTTTGCACATTTTCAGTAATAAGCACCAGGACTTCATGACTCTTCTCCATATTCTGAGGAATAGATGTTACTCCAAAGAATACTTTTGTCCATGAATGTTATAGCTTCTAAGATATTTGCTGAACTTTTCTTAGTTAAACCCCCTATTTGAGTTTTGAATGTACCCAACAAAAGGAAAATTTAGATCAGGTCACTTTTGTGCACAAAATCTGGGAAGAGTAAAATAGAAAGTCATCTGTTGGTCATTTTTCCTCTCAATAGAACTTAAATTCATTGTTTATTTTTTGGAGAGTGACATTATGTTGGAATATTATTTTAGTACTTCAAATATAAATATACATGTTTACAAAAGCTTTTAATACTATAAAATATATTCATGTTTATTATGCATTTTATAAGAATTGGCTGATGAGATTATTTATTACTATAAGTAAAAGAACAATTACTACTATTGAGAGCTTATTATATATTACACAAGGTGCTCAAGACCTTTGTGTATCTCATTTAATCCTCATGCTCACCCCATGAAATAAGAGTTTTCTACTTGACAGACACAAGGAAATGGAGACCCAAATAAATTACATAGTTTTCCTAGAGTCACAGAATGCATGCCAAAGTTCAAAGGTAGGTCCACCTGAGAGAGAAATTTGAGATTTTCATTTCCATTCTGTTCTGTCCAGTGATGCATCAACAATAGATCTACGTTATTCTTTCCACATTTTATTAGTGTATGTTAGTTTTACAGTGTGGGGGATTTTATTGTCAGATTTGCCTCCATGCCTATATTTTGGTCCTGTTCACAACTATTACTTTCTTATCTCCCCTCTTCTTGCTCCCAAGTTTCTTTCTTGAAATTGAAGAAGGCACTAGATGATGGAAAGATCCTCTATGTTGATGGATTGGCAGAATTAATATTGTGAAACTGACTATATTATCAAAATCAATGTACAAATTGAATGTACATCCCATTAAAATTCCAATGTCATTCTTCATAGAATTCAGATGGGAGCACAAAGACTCTGAATAGTTACTGAATCCTGGACAAAATTAGAGAAAACAGTGCTGACATAATATAATCCTTGATTTCAAATTGTATTACAGAGCCAAAGTACAAAAACAGCATGGTACCGATATAGAAATAAATACACCTATCAAATAGAACAGAAAAATAAGAAGAAGCATACTCATAGTTGCCATCTACATTTTACAATACTGACACAAAAATATTTTGGAGAAAAGATAGCCTCTTCTATAAATGATATTAGGAAAACTAGCTATTGACATGTAGAAGACTGAAACTAGATTACTATCCCAAACCTTGCACAAAATTCAATTTTAAATGAATTAAAAGCTTAATGTAAGATGTGCAACTTTTAAACTACTGTAGGAAAACATAGAAAAACACTTGAAAGTAAAAATATAGATAATTATTTTATGAAAAGAACTCCAATAACTCAGAAAATAAGAATAAGAATTGACAAATGGAATTGTATGAAGTTAAAATTATGAAGATTCTTCTTTTTCCTCCTTCTCCTCTTCCTCCTCTTCCTCTTCCTCCTCCTCATCCTCTTCTTCCTCCCCACCCTCTTTCTCCTCCTCTTCCTCCTCCCTCTCCTCATCCATCTCTACCTTCCTACAAAAATGAAGAGACAGCCCACAGAATGAGAGAAAATCTTTACTAGGCCACTATGGGAGACATGATTAATGCCATAATATATAAAATAACTATGGTATTTGCCTGTTTTTCTGAGCTAAATAGATCTTTCTTGGAGCAGAATATTGAGAGAATAGAATACTAGACTATCATAGGCTAGAAACTAGAATAATAGAATATTAGAGTTTCAGATAGGAAGCAGGTTGACCTAGGACAGGGAGCTTTGTACACCAGGATGAAGTAAATCCTATAGTTATTTGTAATTAAAAACACATAAAATGAGTCCAGTTGATGAGATTATCTATATCTTTTGCTACTTTGAATAAAAATCCAACTTCTGATTCTTTACAGAAAAAGTTTTTATAATAAATAGGCCCTCCTGTTGCATAAAAATATTGGGGTATCTGCATATTTATTGCAATAATTAAAATACAAATTAATTTAAGATAATACAAAACTTGGAGTTTTTCAATTGAAAACTCCTAACTTTGCCATTTAATGGGCATGTTTGAAACTAGAGGTCCAAAAGTCAGATTCACATTAAAATATTTCCTTATATCAAAAGTATTTATTACTATATTACCGAGTATTTATAGCCCTAAGCATTAATAAGAGTTTTACTAGTCATTCAAATGAGTACTTTAAATTCACAATGTCACAACGATTTTTGTGGTGAATTCTATCATTATTCCATGTTTCAGATGTGGAAATGAAGCCTCAATTTTTTGTTGTTAAATGCCATTATGTGGAGATTAATAACTATAAAACATCACATCCATGTCTAAAGCAATACATGTTCACAGTGGTAATTACTAATATTCTATTTAAGTCCCAACTCACTGGTTTTATTTATAAACTCTTATTCTAAATAGGGTTGTGGAACTTAATACAAGATCATTATAGAAATGTTTTGCTATATACTCTCATTTTAAAATAGTTCAGACTTAGGAAACCACAAATATGTAAAAACCCCTAGCTATGTCATATTTTTAAGATAAATCAAGATAATTCAGGGGAGCCTAATGCTTATAAAAGATGCTTCCGAGCTAACTGCAGTTTTTGGGAGATACCATTTAGATTGCTCTTTCTGGCATCACTTTAATGGTTTTTTTTTGTTTGTATGCTGGAAAACTGGAAGGATGTAAGAATTGATAGTATATTGGGGCTGGGAAGATGGCTCAGTGGTAGAGCGCTTGCCTTGCATGCCTGAGGCCCTGGGTTCGATTCCTCAGCACCACATAAGCAAAATGAAAAACGCCGGAAGTGGAGCTGTGACTCAAATGGTAGAGCGCTAGCCTTGAGCTGAAGAGCTGAGGGACAGCGCCCAGGCCCAGAGTTCAGGCCCCATGACCAGACCCAAAAAAAAATAAAGAAAGAAAGAATTGATAGTATAGAACAGAACTGTACTTAAGTTAAAGAACTGATACTTTATAATGTATCTGTAGCACATGGTAAAGTGTTTATTAGATGGGTAACAATTAAAGTTTAATTATGAATTAGTACACCTTCAGAGGAGGAAGATATCATAGTTACTTGCTAATAGGAACACCAAGTATTTAAGAGTTGTCATGAATAGAAGCTGCACAGAAAATAATATAGTTATGGAACTTCAGTATTTTAAAGTGATTCTGTAATAATCACACTTGCCACTAATAGATATATACAGAACCTGAGTCCTCGCTTGTTTCTTCATTGCTTTTCTTCCAATGTGGTTTTACTTTATAGGGATGTTGTTTTCCATGGATAAAAAGAGTCAAAGAAAAAAGTCACTCTAAATTTAAGTAAAGGGAATTTTAATTTTACGACTTTTCAAAAATATCAGATTTTTTGTGTCATTTCTCTCAAACCATCCAGGAAAATGTTTTGATTATGATTCATTGTACAGTAAACTAAGAGAAAATTCCACCCTCTGCTATACCAATTCAGCAATTAATAAAGCAAGTCATTTTTACTATATTTTACTTTATAAAATATTTCAAATATATTGTTACTAGAACAAAATGAAGTTTTCAAGACATGCTTTTCAATGGTGATCATTATTCCATTTATCACACCATGCATGCTTCTGAAATGAGATGCACAAGGAAAGTTAAATCAGTTCTGTGCATCAGTCAGCGTACTATCACTCTAATGAAATCACAAGATAATTAACTTAGGAAGAGTAATGGTTGATTTTCATTCACAATTTTGGAGGTTTTAGTGCAAGACCTGATGGACTAATTACGGGTGCTGGATGGCAATAGCAGGATAAAGTGGTATACTTCATGGCTTGGAACAAAAGAGAAAAGAAGGGCAAGGGTCCCAGTATCCCCTTGAAGGGGATATTGACCTATGTGCCTTTCAAAAGCCACTATAGAACCTCCCATAACACCACCCTGGAGACCAAGTCTTTGCTACATATTCTTTTGGAGGATGTTCAACATCCCAAGCATAGCAGTGTTGTACATTCATACCAATATCACTCAACCAATAAATAGGAATAACCTATTAACACATTCAGCTCATTCATAAATGAATTGTTCTGAATAAAACTGGTTAATGCCAACACATTGCATGCTGTGATCCTTAAAATATACTCTAAGTAAGATCACGTAAATGGTTTCCAAGGTGTGAGGAGAGGGAGGAAACTGTTATAAAGAGGTGGCACACCTGAGCTCCTTTACAGTCATGGAGAGAGCTCCATCTATTGGTTCTGGAGTGCTGATTATAGCAATCTATGCAAGTGAAAGATTTCATAAAACTCTACACAAAGGCATTTGCAAAAAGATGTCAACAGTGATTTTTCCCCAGCTTAGACTGAGCTCTTTTATTTTTGTTACTTTAGATAGTTTTCATTTTGTTGACTATTGTTATTTCCATAACCTTAGAAAGAAATGTATTCAAATATTTTTATGAGACAATATAAGAACATGATTTTCAAACTGGGATAAGATTCTCTTTAAGAAACCCATAGCTATTTAAGTAAATCCACAGGATATGTATTTCTTCCTGGCATTTTAGGTTGCCTTGAACATTTGGGTGGTATATGCAGTGAAGCATGGCTGTTTTGTGTAGTAGAATGTAAAAATATTCCATATTTTTGGAACATAACAGAAGGTTATAAAGAGACGTTTTGCTAAAGTAATTGCCTTGGAGCTCCGTCCCTAGGTCTCTGTGGTTGTGTTTGCACTCCTGACCCTATTAATCCTAACATTTTAAGCACTCTCTAATGCATATTTGCATGGAACAAAACCCCAACTGCTAGACTTCAGGAGTTTCCACCTTCTACCTTTTACAGGGAAAGTGACACCAGCACTCCCTTCTAGGAATCAGCATCAATAGTCTTCCCCAGAAGACTTGAGGAGTATAGATAAAATTAACAGTTGGTGGAGGGTGGGGAAGATGGAGAGAATGAGCAGGAGGAATAATAATTTTTAGTGAGTATAAAGTTCAGTCCACCAACATGAACACAAAGAAAGATTACTTTAGATCTTGAAATGAATTTAACATCTATCTCTATCTCACTGGCTTGACAGCAAAATTTGACTGAGCCATTCTTGGGTTTTCTGTGCCAGGCTCACATCAGCATTGCTTTGTCTTTTTGTGTGAATTCTGGTGTTTTCAGTATTTCCAAGGCCTTAGGGATGCTCCCTTCTTAGGTATCTAGGTACTATTGCTGTCCTTGTTCTCAGAATCTTTCCAGATTCACATACTTATCTGGGCTTTGGGAAGGGCAAGGCCAGCTCCTCAAGTCTGGCCATCCCATTCCCGTTGAGGGTTGCTATAGATTTATGCTTTCAGGATACCATAACTAATTTTCATTCAGCCACTATCCTCTATTTCTACTCTAAGCCCATCTGTTATAGAACTTGCTGATGTACAATGTGCTACATACAGGACTTTGTTCTAAGTTCATTATCACAGTGAACTCACCCCTTCTTCCCCTGTTAACTCATTATATTTCACAGAATCATTGACAGCAGTAGAGACCCCTATTAGGCTTTGACTGGATGAAAAAGTAGGACGAGTAGAGTTCAAATAGAAATTGTAGATGCATAATCATAGTATTTTACTGAACTATGTGCTGGAGTTATTTTCCCAATGGTATTCATTAACTGTTACCCAGTAAAAAGATACATGTTTTAATTGACTGAATAGTGTTTCTTTTTAAATATAATTCCCTAATTTTCCATGAGAAGAAATAGAAATCTAGGTGTACAAATAGCATTGGTTCATTTCACTTATCTTTTTGGGGGTAATTTATGTTCCTTTCCTTATGAGATTGAAAGTTCTCAAGTATTCTCTCTCTTAAAGGCTCTACAAATTCTCTTACAGTACTTAGGTATTTGTTCAGTATACTCAGTCACCAGAGCAGCTACTCTGTTCAGGCCCAGTATCAGGACACACTCGGCTTCTAGTTTTGCAAAGAAGCAAATTGTGGGACTCAAGGGGAGGCCTATAATCATCTTCAGATCTGAAAATGGAATCATCATTAAATAATTTCTGCTAGTACTGCTGATGTTACTGTGGCCTGGTATTACGGTTCCCTTTCCTTTATGAAACAGTAAGCTTACAAAATTATAGAACGAAGACATTTGCAAGCCATATTATCATCGTTTCATTTCCTTTGCTCTTTTCCAATTCATGCGATGTTGGACTTAAGGTACTGAGAAGATTCCTGAATGCTTTCAAAATCATTTGGCATGAGGAGTGTTGATACCACCCAGAAGTCCTGGATCCTTCTCTCCACTAAACAAAGAACTATGAGGCAGCTAACATGAGACCCGAGGGAAAGTTTATTTGAAAGTAAGAGGAAGACAAAAGCAAAATTGTAGATAGCCTCTTGGCTTCTGGTGGGTTGATAAGAGCCCCCAATTCGAACTCCCAGCTGGGAGGGACATCTTCTGCCATATGAGATCCTGTCCACCTTCCTCCCTGGCAAGAAAGAAGAGGACAAGATAGACTTATTGGGGCAGAAAACAAAACAAAAACAAAAAACTAAACAACAACAACAACAATAAACCAAGACGGGAACCTGAACATCAGTAGCCTGCTTTGGGGCAAGTTTCAGCTGCTCTGACATCTGGTTGGATGGCTGTTCCTAATTTCAAGGAAAGAGGGCCCTTGTCTCAGGCATCCTGGGACTGTTCCAGGGTTGTCAGGGGCATTGTCTCCACCAGGTTCACTATTTCTGTTTTCCTGGATCTTTAGGAAGAAGGGGCTTTGTCTCCACTATGCCATTATTTCACTTTAGTTTTCTTCTCCGACATTCCCTCAGATGGTACCCTGTTAGAGTGCTTTGCATAATATTGGTGTGGATTTTAAAGAACTATGTATGCATAAATCAAAAGATCTGGCAAAGCCTGGACATGATTATATTTTAAAAGTTCACTAACAATATCCTTAGAGTACATTACAGCTCCTTAATATGCACACTTGAGAATTGGCTGCTTTTCAATTTAGTTTAATTTCCTGAATAGTTAAGTGTATTTCTCATTTGATGTAGTTTGAAAATTAAGAGTGGGAGAGCACTGGGTTTGGAGATGAAAATGAAGCATGGTTTCTTCTTGGGTCAAATGACCATTATGTCTGGATTTTGCCACACCCATACGATGATCCTAAATGTCTTCGTATTTTACATCTGAATGTGCTTTTACCTTCTACCTAAATTAACCTAGCACAAATTTATCCTTTAAAGGGCTCTGGTGTGTTGTAATAGACATGCTCATTGGCCTAAATTATTACCCTTCCTTATACTCAAAGGTTTCTTTTACAGAAGATTCACTACAGCTATAGTTATTCTCTATTGAATCAAGGGTTCTTCCTGTTTCGTCAACTAATGTTCCAAAATTTAAGTATTTGCCTTCCATTGTTAAAACACAAAGACAAGGGTATGATGTTTGCCTAATGTAACAGCTCTTCTTTTTGGATGACTCATAACTTGTTAGGAAGTTTTCTTGTGATAATGTTTCCTGTTGATGTGCCTTGACTTTTCACTGACAGAATTTTTTTTAAGAGACCAGCTGGATTTGGATCAGTAAAAACCACATAAATTAAAGATAAATGTCTCTGAATCATAACATTATCATTTTCTCCTTAAGATAGAAAGTGCTAAACTTCCGGAGGGTGAAGACATCTACCTGATATTTTCTCATTCTGATTACATTTGAACAACAGCTCTGAGGTCTAGGAAACAAGTGGTGATCTTCTTTTAGCTCTCACTCATTGACCAATGTGGCCTCAACCATTTTCCTCCTGTGAACTTTGCCTGAGCCAGAATTTCACTGAATTACTTTAGGAACCCACGTAGGGATTTAAATATTTTTCCCCCAAGTATAGCCCAACTTGTATGACTAAACAAGGTTCTTGCTTCAATCAAAATCTATTCATTTCATTTTGTTCTCTTTTGATGGAAAAATCAGTTTCGTAAGGACACATCTCTAGTTTGAGGCTGATTCTTAACCAAAATGTTTCCTCTTCTTTTCCTTATGGCACTTTGAAATGCTCTTAGCCAAGGAGCCGATCTGGGGTGTAGTTGGTTATTAGCAAAACACTGGGCAAGCTCACCAGCAGCTGGGCCAGAGGACTGACTCCATCCATAGTCTGCACACTGTGAGCCAGAAGGCTCACAAACTAGATGGATGATCATACCCAGGGTTAACAAATCCCACTGTCTGGATTGATGGCAACTGAAAGACATTCAATTTAAGTTATGAGCCAACTCTGAGGTATTGGAGAGTGACTTGGCCATGTTGATGAGTCAACTTGAAGGCATTGAGGAGTGGCTTAGATATGCTAATGACCTAACCCCAATGTGGCTCTGATATGCTAATAGGTCAACATTAGGTTGACCAGACAAGTGAAAGAATGTGTTCACAGTAAGGTGACCTGAGTAAGACCTTGTCAACAGGCCATAAAAACTCAAGCTGAGCATGCTCAAATCAGACCTAAGTTCCTAGTAGGACTAACTCAAGTCTTTAATGAACTTTTCCTGGTTTGCCTAGCTGGTCTCTCCTGCCAGCCTCCCTCCGCAAAGAAGTGTGCACACTTTGGTGAGTGCTAGTGAATTCTAGTCCTGTTTTTGCTAATTGCATAATTGCCTGCTTGGTGTTTGAGCAGTTACTTTTTGTTGTTGCAATGTTATTGTGAATTGTTTTATTATTGAAAGGCATCTTGCGTTTAAGTCTTTATTACATATACCTTCACCGCCACCATCATCTCATGTTTCGACTAATACAGAAAGACACACACTTGGATTTTTTTCTTACTTAACAAGATACAAAATCCGTCAATAGGAGCAATTGAGAAGTGCTCTTCTAAGCAAAATCCACCGTAGAAGGTTATGCTTAGAATGCAGACGTGGCTTATTCCATGCATTAATGAATTGGCATGTTCTCTCTTCACTTCTACAGACACCTATGATGTGTGTCTCATCCAGATGAGGTTTAATGAATCCCTGGAATTAAATACAGCAACCTCAAATTACTAGCTACTGGGTAATTTATAGTCAGATTCTTTAAAGTCTAAATCTGTGATTCTAAAATCTGTGTTTATAAAATAAATCACTGAATAATCACTAATGGTTTCAAATCATTGTTTATAAAATATTTATTTCATTACTGTTTAAATCATTTTATAATTTTATAATTATATTTGAAAGTACTTAGAAAATTAGAAAACTCCAACTCAAAAGTAAGAAGATGTTTGTTTTTTTTATTAAGAAAAGGAAGGAAGTCAATCATTGAATGGAGGAACCTCTTGGGTCCCAGAGTGGCCTAAACCCAATGACATAAAATGGTCAACATTTTGACTCAGCATTTGAGGGCTGAGCCAGACCAAGGTTGAGGCCAGTGAGAGATATAGAGCAAGGAAGTTAAGAAAGAGCTTTCCTTAGTCCTAGCAGTATTTGGGGAAAATATAATAAAAAGCTCTGTGTGTGTGTGTGTTTATGTGTGTGTGCTAGAATTCACAAGCACTCACCAAAGTGTGCACACTTCTTTGAGAAGGGAGGCTGGCAGGAGAGACCAGCTAGGCAAACCAGGAAAAGTTCATCAAAGGCTTGAGTTAGTCCTAATAGGGACTTAGCTCTGATTTGACCATGCTCAGTTCAAAAACACTAATGTGGACAAACTATTACTAGAATGCCTACTAAGTTTCCTCTCAGATATATTAGTTTACTTTTTTAAAAAAAGTTATCTTAGCCGGGAGCTGGTGGCTACTCAGGAGCTGAGATCTGAGGATTGTGGTTCGAAGCCAGCTCCGGCAAGAAAATTCGTGAGACGTTTATTCCCAATTAACCAACAGGAAACCTGAAGTGGCCCTGGGACCGAAGCGATAGAGTACTAGCCTTGAGCTGATGAGCTCAGAGACAGCCCCCCAGGCCCAGAATTCAAGCCACCACTGACCCCCAAAAATGTTATCTTTAGGTAGTTGTACAAAGGAGTTGCCATTTAACAAAGAAGTTTATGAATATAACCACAAGCTCCACAAGATTTACAATAACACAGTCAAGTTTAGTCATATTTACTCCAACAACATTTTACTCTCTCAATCTTTATATATTGATAGTGATAACTTACTAAAAGATAAGGAAAGAAATGGTGATTCTGTTTCTCAATCCTGTCTTATTTTACCATCAAACAAGAACCAGATTAAATCCATCATGGAGGACTTTTTAACCCATCCTAAGCTTCTCTACTCCCTTTTTAAATTCTAGCATTCAGGAAAGGAGAACTGAGGAGAAGGACATCAGGTTTATTTACCATCTTATCCTAAGAAGATGGAGTGGGCTTCCACCCTGAGAGGAAGAGCATCTTAGGAGAGAGCTCAGGGTAGGGGCAATGAGGTGGATAGCTGTGTGTTGAGCAAGGTCTTCCTCCTCCTGAACCTGAGTTTTCTTCTTTATTCTGACAATTTTTATCTTTGAGATAACAATTGGCTTTTCTCTCCCAAGCAAGTCTCTATGACTCTTTATATAAACACATTATTCCCCTGCAAGTTAATCTTTAGCTTACACTTTGATATTATCTTTATACCAATCAAACATCTTGGGCTCTAAAAGTTCAAGATGATTGATTAGGGATTTTTGGGACCAGTGTTATCTAGTTTTTTTCCTACAATAGGTGACGGCAGCAGTTAATGTCTCTGTCATTGAATGTCACTGTTTTAAAGATTTTTAAACCTGGTGAAGAAAACCAGAGAATAACTTTAACAGGAGAGTCTTGTAAATTAGAGCTAATTTAATATAGGATGGTATAAGACACAATAGTATTACAAGTATTGCTGCTAAATTCATTTTTATTTCACAAATCTTTGCACGAATTTGTTAAAATGTTATTACTTCAATCATGTTTATGTGAATCCATGAGCCACAACACCACTACTGGTTTCTGGTGGCTAACTTCGAACTGCAATTTTCAGATCTCAGCTTTCTGCATAGCTAGGATTATAAACGAGAGTCACTGGAACCCCAGCTTATGTTCTGAATTTTTTTTGGCGGTCATAGGGCCTGAACTCTGGGCCTGAGCACTGCCCCTCAGCTCTTCAGCTCAAGGCTAGTGCCCTACCACTAGAGCCACAGCACCACTCTGGCCTTTTTTGTTTATGTGGTGCTGAACAATCAAACCCAGGGCCTCATGCATGCAAGGCAAGCACTCTACCACTGAGCCACCTTCCCAGCCCAATGTTCTGAATTTTTAAGAAATCTTTTCTGTATTTTATCTACATTAATGATATAATCACTGTGTGCTGTAATTATTTTATATATTACTCCTCAAAAAAGTTCCTATGTGTCTCTTAATGTTTTACTTGAGTTATATTTTAGAGTGATCCAGAAAACTATTAGTGATTATTCAACAGTTGATTACTTTGATCAGGGCTCTGATTTTATCATATTACAAATGTGGAAGAAAATTCTCATTGCAGAGTTTTGAATGATTAAGAACATGTTCAAGAAGGTCTTCCAGAATTTTCCTTAACTGCACAGGGTAATGTATAATGCTTACCATCATAAATATTTTATTTAACATTTTCTATTTTCCTAATCAACAAACCAAATTGTATGTGTTTATCCTATTCAGCATGATGTTTTGAAATATACACACATACACACACACATCATGGAGTAGCTGAATCAAGCTAATAGTGTATGCACTGCCTCTTAATATTATTTTTATGATGGAAACATTAAAATCTATTCTGTTAGCCACTTCTAAGAAGATAACACATTTTGATTAATATACTCTTCATAGATTTTTTTGAACTTACTCCTTCTCTCTAAAATGTTTTCTGTCTTTTGACCAAACTCTTTGCCAATGGCATCACTCCCCCCAGTTTGCACGCTCTGGTATCCACCACTTTATCTTCTGTTACTTTTTCCTCTTTTAAACTTTCAATGGTTAATTTAAAGGTGATATATAAAGGGGTTATAGTTATATAAGCCAGAGTACATTTCTTTCTGGACAATGTCATCCCTTCCCTTATTCTGTTATTCTTCTGTCCAAAAGTGGGTCTGTAACAACAACAACAACAAAACAAAACAAAACAAAAACCCTGTACTTACTCCTGTATCCATGAAGTGCAGGGGAACTGTACTGGGAGCTCAAGAAATGAATGTAAACATCTCTAAAATAATAAACTCTATGAAAAATTTAGCAAGTTCTCCTTAGTGGTTGGCCTAAATTGAATAACTATTTCTTTTAACTATTTAGGTATCAGGTATTAGGATAACATACTGTTAGAAACACTATGTTTTTCAATTGGTTAGACACTTTAAATAAAAGATTAACATAACTACTTGATTTGCATAACTATTTAGATGAATAAACTTTTTAAAGTCACAGAAAATAAGAAGAAACTACACTACTTTTTTGTCTTCTTTGATGTTTAAAGTATGTTAATGTTAACTACATAGGGAAAATTCATACTTGAATTAGGAAGTATTCTGTTTGGGAGAAATTTGCTTTGTGTGGCTTGGATGCTAATTACTAGAAGCAATGAGAACAGACTTTTAGGATTCACAATTAATTTTAGGAGTGATTGTTTTAACATTGTAGTGATTTAGGCTATTTTGTTTTGATTCCTATAAGAATTATTTCCTTCTATATTTTAGCCATAAATTTTGTGCCTGAACTAATGTTATTAACAATTACTTTAATAGCACTTAATACTTATTGAAAATATATTGAAATATATATTTATATAATATATACACATATATATTTATATATAATTGTGTGTATATGCATTTATGTACCTATATACATACATAGCTATATGTATATGTAGACACACACACACACACACACACACACACATATATATATATATATATATATATATACATACACATACTTTAACAAAGAAGAGATCTACCTAAAATTTGATAAACCTTTATAAATCTTTATTATTCACTTATTTTGTGCTGGTCCTGGGACTTGAACTCAGGGCCTGAGTGCTGTCTTGAGCTTTTGTGTTCAAAGCTATTATTCTTTCATTTGAGCCACAGCTCTGGCTTTTTTTTTGGTGTTTAATTGGAGATAAGAATCTCATGGATTTTAGTGCCCAAGTTTTACAGTCTTTCCTGACTAGATTGGCTTTGAAGGGTAATCCTAAGACCTCAGCCTCCTGATTGGCTAGGTTTATATGGGTAAGCCACTGGACCTGGCTGATTTATTTATTCATTTCATAAAATTAACATGAAACTTCTGGAAGTAAATGAAATAGTAAACAATTGTTTTAAAACAGTATTTAAAACAATGTCAACTATAAGAACCTCAATGGAAATTTGGAATAGTTAAGGGAAACTTCTTTTCTTTTTTTTTTCAGGTAGAAACAGGAGACAAACAAACCTGATTGTCATTTGAATATCTACCTCTTTTTTTTTCTTAATGAGGCAGAAAAAAGCTAATGAGCTTTATGTTAAAGGATTACTTAATATGAATTGACTTCTTACTACTCACTCTGCTGCAGACAGGAATAGAAGCAGCACACCAGTTATATTCAACTTGGACTACTATCAAAAAGTACTTTACACAGCATAATTTATAAACATCCGCAGTTGGTGTTCCCTATTCTGGAGGCTTGGAATTCCATGATTCAACCATCTGAACACTGCTTCTTCAGTGTCCAGTAAAGGGCTGCTCCTTATGGATGTGATGTTCCTGCTGTTTGATCCCAGCATGTGAGCAGGCTTTCCTTTGGCTTCCCTTACAATGGCCTTGATCCTATACATGAGTTTGTAGCCGCCTCTTACAGACTCCACTTTTTAAGACCACAACAGACATCACATTATCATATACCCGGCCAGGTGAACATTCAGACCACAGCAAGTCTTTCGAGCCTTATCCTTCCCCTAATGCTTATCTCAGTGATGACATCTTTGTACTTAGGATTGAACCAGGCAACATGTATGCCACAAGTACCAAACATGTTCCCTTGTGCCAATTCTCTCTTTACTGTGATCCTCAAGGAATATTGAATCTTTGGAATACTTGTAGATCATGGGGGCTGTAATTTGGGATTCAAACCTACTCATGTATTTGATTCAATTGAAAATTTAAAAAGTTATCTGATACCTATTATGTGTTAGAGCACCATGCTTGGTCCTGAGCCTCAAAAATAAATAAGGCAGTGAACAATTCAAATATGGTCTTTGATCTCTTTGTATAGAAAGTATAATCGAGGGACCAGTTAGGAAAGAACTAAGACTTACAAATAAAGTAACTTTATTGATTATAGTTTATAAAAAACAAACTGAATCAACAAAATGGACTTGGTGATATAAAGTAGCACGTTTTTATTGGTAGGAATGTCAGAGAAAGTTAAGATTTAAGTGAACACACAAATGAAGTGAGAAACTGGAATGTAATAGGATGATGCTAAAGACCTTGATGAAGAAGAAATGTATTCTGTATGCTGGAACTAAGTGCTTTATCTGAAGCATTATAAAGATAGTTTGTATGGATGGATTTTCAGAGAAAAATCATCCTGAAAGGGAAAGATGACTTTATTCAAGATTTTTTTTTTTCAGTCAGGGAAAGGGATTGAACTCAATTTTTCTGGAACAAAAGGTGCAAGACGTTTTATTCCCTGGGGTGAGGTAGTGGAAAGGGAGGCCATTTGGTGGTACTTAGAGTAGAAGATAGGAACCTTATTATTCTAAATGATGACATTTTACAGAGACTTTGCTGAGCTGTATGACTCAAAGAGGCTGGGGAAAGATTTCAGTCTCAAAAGAGGCAGTGAGAGATGTTACAGTGGTGAGTTTTCTAATGCGTTATGAACACTCTAATTAAAGAGCAGTTAAGGGATCCTCCTACCCATGAAGAACCCTGTATAAAGGAAAGGATCAGGAAAGGAAGAAGGAGGGATGGAGGAGAAAGACTGAGAGAACATGTATGAAAGATATTAAAGGGGACTGAAAGTGAGAGGTGTAAGAGATAAAGAGTATTGAGAGCAAGTGGGGGTATTGGTAGGAAGAGGGTGACACACTTGTAAATTCACTTCCCATTGTGATAGTCAGACCCAGTTCTGAGGCCTACTCTGGGTTTTTAAACTGTTGAAAAGCCAGCACTGAAACCAAAGGTAGATGGGAAATTTTGTGTTGCCTAAAGAGTACAAAATTTAAAGGAACATGGCTATTGAAAAAAAAAGGTATGACAACTTATCAATGTAAAATTTGGGGTCTTGTCCATGTCTTTGTAAGTAATAGGCTCAGAATTCTGATCTTTCTGCTTCACAGTTAATTCTATTCTGATCCTGTCAGCCTCATTGATCCAACATTTTGCTTTCATGCAAATATTGCTGCCAGTTTAACACACCAATCCTTTTGTTTATATAAAACCTGGCCATTTTGGCCTGGTGTTAGTCTCAGCACATTCATAATCCTAGTTACTCAGGACAATGAGATCTGATAATCCAAGTTCAAAGCCAGATCAGGCAGACAAAACTGAGAGATTCTTATCTGCAATTAATTAATCAGCAAAAAGCTGAAAGTACAGATGTAGCTCAAATGGTAAAGCAACAGCCTTATAAAAAAAAAAAAGCCAAGAGAGAGTTCAAGGCCTGAATTCAATCCCTAGTGAAGGCACCCCCCATGCAAAGAATAAAATAATAAATAAATATTAAAAACTGTCAACTTTCTGTTGAATCTGGAAGATATGGAAAACAGCAATTGTATTGTGGAGTTTCTAGGCTTGCTTCCTTAAGTTATATATCTGCTTTTATCACTTACTAGTATATTAAAGGAACCTTTTTTGCATTTTTTGATAATATTATGCATTATTTTTATCAGATTCTTTACAAATTTTGTATCTGATTGTTTCTTCTAAACCTTGTATTCTGATCTCTGGTACTGTTAGCCTTTTACTTTTTAAAGCAGATAATAGGGATTGTGACTTATTACTGTTTGGTGTGACCATTATCCTACCATTGTTCTCTGAAGGCATATTTGCTTTCATGGTGTGATCATGAGTTATTTACAGCTTATTTCAAGACTGCTTTTGGATTTCTTCTGGCTTTCTTGTGTTATTTCATCAAAGTAAAAGTAGGTATTTCAAAGATAAACACTTTGCTTATGGAATATGAGAATGCTTATTCCTGAATAATATTAGACCCATCTATTTAACATTATGAATTCCAGAAGGAGATCAGAGAGAGTGAGTGGCCAAACTAGTTTATTTGTTGCTATGATAATAGAACAACAAAATCTGTTGAAATTGTTTTAGGAAGCTCTGGATAAGGGAAGAAGATGGAGTAAATTTGGGATGATCACCTGTGTGATTATAGACTCCCTTTATAAAACTACTGCATGCTGATACAAATAAATAAACTGTGTGTTCCTTGAGTACATTTTAGGAAATTTCATGATGCTACAAATTTTTCTTTACATGTATTTCATGTAAGAATTAATTTTAATGGTATAACAATAAATCTCTCTGAAACATCTGAAAAGTTCTATTATACACATTAGTGACCATCAATTCAAAAATATCTGTTTCCAGGCTAACTCCCTTCTGGACAAAATTCAAATATAGCTTTTCCAGCTAGGCTCTGAGCAGTGAATATACTACAACTTCAAAGAGGTTAGTTTAAAAAAAACCTCACTGTTTGAATATAAATACAGATTTTACAATGTGTACATATAAATAGGATTTTCCCAACAAATGCAATCACAATAAAATTTTAAAATATTACCTGGGTGCCAGTGGCTCATGTCTGTAATCCTAGATATTCAAGAGACTAAGACACAGAGGGTTATGATTTGAAAGCCAGCCCAGACAGAGAAGTCCACTGGAATCCTTCTCTAGCTAACTAGGAGGGAGGGAAAAGAGCAGAATAAAAATACTATCTGATTGAAAAATAATTTTAACTTGGATGATAAGGGAAAGTTCTCTGAAAAAATAGATATTGGATCTTACGTCTAAATGATAAAAAGGAATCATCTATAAAAAGAAAGGGAGGATGAAATTCCAGGAAAATGGAATCATGAAAATGAACCTTAGCATTTTGGAAGAAGAGGGGAAACCCCAGTGTGTCTCATGGTTAATGTGTAACAAGGACAAAATTAAACAACTTAGTTAACTGAAATACAAAACTTGGATTATTCCAAGTAGTATGAAAAGCTAGTAGAGTCATGTTATTTAATTTTATTTAGAAAATAAGAAATCTCACTGGTAAATGTGTGAAAGATCAGACTTGTAAATATACAGTAATTGCTTTTCTTCCCACTAACAATCCATTCCCTGCTCAAACCTCTACTGGAATTCCTGTAGAGAAATTCTCTCTTCACTAGTACATGTAGGTGAATGAACAAAGATCTTTCTTCAGCCCAATGCTCTAAGATAAGCTAGCATGTGTTTCCAGTAAGCAATTGAAATATGAAGCAGAATATTGTATTTTCTATTTCCTGACCCTTCTCAGACTTATTTTTTTTTATTTTGAAATGTGCTTCTCCATCTTTTCCTTTGAATTATTAAGTACTTTCTAGTCTGTAGCAGCGTTGATTGCTTGCAATCAAGAATGCTTAACTAGTACAGAATATAAAATCACTGTCACATAGTAGGTTTTCAGTTAATTTCTATGATCAATGGAAAGAGGTGAACTAAAACTTAGATACCTTTCAGTTAGACTTGAGCTAGGCATCTGGGCAATGTCCCTTAGCTAGCACTCTACCTTTTTGAGCCACAGCTCCACTTTCAGTTTTCTGGTGGTTAATCGGAGAGAAGAGTCTCATAGACTTTTCTGCTGGGCTGGATCTCAACCATGAACCTCACAGTTCAGCCTTCTGAGTAGCGAGGATTGCAGGCGTGAACCACTGGTGCCCAGCTTCCTGTGTGTCTTAAGGTAGATTCTACCTTCCTGTAGCATGCTATAACTTCTGGGTCAAATTATATTAGTAGATTATTGGTGCATGGTTGAAAATATTCCACTTGTTGGTTCTTAAATTGTTCTAGATATTTTGTTTTGGGTCTCTTCTTAGGATAGTGATAAACACATGCAATAGTTTGCATTCAGCCTTTTGTTCAACATTTCTTTAATCAAGGGAATGTTTCAGTTTGCTTGAGAGAAGGGTGTGACTGAGTGAAATTGTACCAGTGTGTTAATATTAAAAATACCAAATAACCGAAATGAAAGCAACTTATACTTATTCATTCTAAGAAATGTGATTAAATGAGCTATCATTACATACCATGGGCTGGCAGCTGCAAGACAAAGTGCATTCAATTATTGATGCTGTCAATCAGACTATACTATAATTCTGAACTATAAGAAGCTGTTTGCGACAGCCAGCTAAAAGTGCTCACGGAGTTTCAACGTTCTGCCATGATGAAACAGGGCTTTTAACATCAAGAAAGGAACAGAAGGGGAACAGATGTGTGAGGGAATTGGCAGGTAAACAAATCCCTAGTCTCAGTCTGGATTGAGAGTCCTCTATTGAATTGCATCTTTGAGAAGAGATCTTTTGAAGGTAATGAAGCTGCCATTCATGGAGAGAGGAATCTGGCTCTCCTCATTAAACTGTGCAATATATTACTGGTTCTGCCTTTTCCATTCTGTGCCCTGAGCCTAAGGTTATATTCTCCAATCCATCCCTTGAACACCAACGGAAACACTGAAAGGTATCTCATTGTTTGTCCAGTTAGAATTACTCATAAGTAAGTCACAACCTTTATAACTTTACTCCTCAGGGTCTAAGGGCAGAGCACACATCTGGAAAAGTAGATGTGACTGCTAAAATTGCCACCACCAATTATATGTGCTAACTGCAGCACTATTTGTAATGTCTGTGGTTTCACAGGTGTCTGATTAATGCTTAAATATAGGGATTGGCAGAAACAATTATAGTTTCCCTTAGCTTCATAGGAACCTTTAGTTCAGTGTTAGAATATTTGGCTAAAGCTGGGAGACCTGAATTCTACTTCTGGCTCTTATGCAGATAGGTAATATCAACCAATTTTCTTAATTTCTCTAGCAGGAAAGATTAGTATGTTTTCAATGTAAAACTGACATATGGCAGATTGTTTTCTGAATGGAGAAAGTGCACTGTCCTCACTAAATAGAGAATTTCCACAGGGGAAAAGGAATAAACTAGGAATACTTTCTGCCCATCAATAAGGTGGTACTGGTCTGAAAAATTGTCTTAAAATTTAAGGTGACTAAGTGATACATTAATATTTTTGTCAGTTACAAATCATGTTTGTTGTGGTATAATACACACACACACATATGGAAACATGCATTGTTTGAGTTCAGTTCATTGCATTTGGATGAGCACATACAGTGATATAGCCACTACTTTGAGAAAGATATAAAATTTTCAACCATTCAAAATTTTACCTCAAGCTCCTTTGTAGACATCCTTTTCTCTCATCCTTTGTTTCTGGAAACCATTATCTTATTTCTTTATTTTTGTTTTCACTAATAGATTAAAAGAATCATGAACTATGTCCTACTTTCATATGGCATAGTAAATTTGAGATTCAACCTGATTTTCATATGTCAAGATAGTTTTATTTCCTTGTTAGTAGGAATTTTCATAGTCTGAAAAATGAACCATCCTACCGCTACCAAGTTGCCTGCTCCCTAGCCCCTAACACTTGAGTATTTTACCTTAGGTGGCAAAAGCAACTTTGCAGATACGATTTAGTTAACAAAATTTGAGATAACACAATTATCTTAGATTGTCTGGATATACTCAATCTAATCATATAAATCCTTAAAAGTAGAAAGCACATTTTTGTTTTCTATAGCTACAGTCAAGGAAGAGATGAGAAAGAAGGAAAATAAGGGGAATTTGACCCATCATTGCTGGTTTTGAGAGTGCAGAAAAGACCCCAAGTCAAAGAATGTGGGTGGCTTTTCTTCCTGCTATTTGTAATCTGTACAGATACATCATAATTCATTTTCATTCACTGCAGGCTATGTTATGTTAAATTTGAGCTCATCTCTATTGCTTGAATATTACGTTAAATATTTCTTCCCTTTCTGTCCACTGGGGAATTAACACTTTTTAATCACTTGCAGTTTAAGATTAAGACTGTTAACCAAAAGAACAGACTTTGGAGTGAGCCTTCAAATCTAAGGTTGTTTCTGACACTTACTGATCAATCAAACATTTCCAAATAGGTGAGTTTTCTTTAAGGTTCAGCCCTTAACTTGTAAACAATAGGAATTAATAACAGTTATTGTTATGAGGACAAAATGAAATATTCTGTCAAGTATTTGCTTGGTCCAGTGCATCATCTACAGAAAATGCTTGGGAAATAATGGGTTTATTATTGTAACCATTTTAATAACAAACATTTTCCACTGTTGCCTTTTAGTACCTCAGATTTTCAAATATCACAATCATTCCTGTGTAACACACCTACTTATTAGTCACATGAGCAATCAGGCAAAACTGTTAAAATACAATAGAACACTGATTTTTTTGGTACTTGTTATCTAAGCAGACAGTTTTGAATATGATTCTGAGAAAGTCTGAGCTTTAACTTTAGCCAAATGAGTATATGGCAGATAACTACAAGCCCCATGACACCATGACTTTAAACGTGGCATTTAACCTTTCCAAATTTACTTAAAAATAAATCTCTAGCTCTTAAAATTATTGTATGAAGATAGTATAAACTGGGCAAATATTCACTTCCTTTTTTCATGGAGAAATTTGGAGCAAAGCAACAATATGATATGTGTTCATGAATAAATCCATCAAGTATAGAGAAACATGCATATAATTTGATGATCATGATGTATAACTTTATAAAGTACTAACTTACAATACAGAATTCTCTCTCCTATTTATTGGTGTTGGAGTGAAATAACAAAATTAAAGGAATTCTCTTCTTTGGTTCTCAGGTGTTTACAAGAGCAGAAATGCTTTGAGTCATTGTTGTTCCAGTTGTAAAGCAAATGAGTCAGACTGTTTCTAGGTATTTACTCTGCCAACCTTGAAAGGATGTAGGAATCCTGGTGGGATGAAGGCACTAGGTATCTGTTTTAACTCAGTTGCTTCTTGTATGGCTGCAGCATATGTGTATTACTTGCCCATGGGCTTTTGATATGAATCACTGCACAGATGTCTGGGAGAATGGCCATTCATTCTACCTCTTCATCTTTTCTTGTTTTGATATGCTTAGTTTTGACAAAGGCCAGAACTGGGTTTGACTGGACTGTCTTATTGCAGCTTTAAAAGTTGACCCATCCTCTGGCAAACAAAAGTGACTTAAATTAGCAGACAGCCTTTGTACGTTAGGCACTGCTAACACAGCTAGCTCTCCTTGTACTATGCATGAATTAATATAATATTTTATCTCTCTGATCAACCCATTTTTAAGTGAACAAGGACAACAGATAAGGGGAGAGGCAAACAGAATTAGCATCTGTTGAAAACAGCTTTAAAAAAATCTGGTTTCTAGAATAATGGCACGGCAGTCAAACCTTAAAATTTGAACTATATAATATTCACATTTCAATTATTTCTATAGGACCTTCTTAGCTATACTCAACTTAAAAAATTAATTTAGGGAGGGCAGGGATATTAGAGGAAAAACAAAGAAGGAGGCAGCAATGCTTGATAAGAAATGTACTCATCACCTTGCTCATGTAATTGTAACCCCTCGGTACAGTATTTTCTCAATTAAAAACTTATTAAAATTAATTTAGATCTTTTACCTGTTTTATTTTTATTGATAATTCTGGAGATGTTACTAATGAAGTTATAAAAATAACATGCTCATATAAAGTCAAAATACTTTTCAATCAATATAGTTGTATTGGGGGCTTTTTCATGACACTACTAACAAACACAGATTAGGGAGTGTTTCAGACAAAAAAAAATAGTTCCCAATAAAGCTCATAGATTGAAGGTTTGGTTCCCCCAATAAGGCCTTTATGACAGGTGAGTGAATCATGAGAAGTTATCAGGTCATAGTGAAATAGGATATTAGGAAATGGGCCTCATCACACCTTAGTGGGAAGAAATGGGTCACTAGGAAGAGATTTTGAAGCATATGTATAGATCCTGAACCTTTCTCACTACTGCTGCTCCCTGTGAGTATTCTTATACTATGTTTTTTATCATGATCCAGTGTCTCTTGAAAGGCCAGCAACATGGAGAGAGGTGACTATGGACTGAAATCTCTAGGAAGATTATCCCCAATAAATCTTTCCTTTTTCAAGTTGTTTTACTCAGGTATTGTGACTGTCACAGAAAAGCTACCCCAGGGAGGTATCTTCCCAGACACAAACTTTTCTTCCACCTCTTCAGATAAATATGGTCACTTTTGAATTCTCATTCTATGCAGATAATTGTACCTCCTTCCCCTGACAAATGTGTATTGAAACCTCATCCTGACAATGCAATGCAGGCTGAAATGCCTGAAGAATAGTTCAGTTAAATCTTGAGAGTTTACAGTTTGATTTTGGCCTAATGATGTTCAAAGCAATAATCAGAACACACACACACACACACACACACACACACACACACACACACACACACACACACACACACACAGTGTGTGCCTAGTTAATGGGAGGAAATATCAGAAATGATTGTAAGCAAATAAATAGGACTCCTTCTCTGTTCTATGTATGAGAAACACATTCACCTATCCAATCTCAAAGAATGAACAAGTCGTATAATGAAAGCAAGATTTTAATGGTTGATGGCAGTCTTGGAAAATAGTGTCTGCTTCTTCTATTTTCACACACACACACACACACACACACACACACACACACACACACACACACACACAGCTTTATATGTTTTGCCTTACCATATATATATATATATATATATATATATATATATATAATACTTGTGCTTATACTATTTTCAAAATAGGTTTATACATATATGTAATATGTTTTTTAATTGCCACTGTTACAAACACTTATAGGTGCTTATTGTATGATAATTAGTAAGTGCTTTGTAAATTCTGCTTACTTAAATTTTATGGCAATCCTACCAAATGGAAAAGATTATTTCATATTATTTTATGCATTTACAGATGAAGAAATTGAGCGAAATAGTTTTAGGAACTTGACAACCATCATGTAAGTAAATAACAGATGGTAGAAACACTTTAAATTTTAAATTGGTCCTGGAACCTTTACCCTTAACCCACAAAATCTTCACAAATAATACAGCTTTATTAGAACCTTTGTGAGCAATGATAGACATCTAAAACCACGTACTTGATCTTGAGTAAGTAGAACTAAGCTAAATATTAGAAAACAATAGCATTTTAAAAAGGTCTAGTCTAGTCTTGTGTTTTCAGGACCATCCACACTCCATTTGAATCACATCGGTGAGATGATTTGAACAAGCAAATAACCCAATCAGCACATGTTCAACCTCTCCTGTTTAATTAACCATGCCATCTATTTTTCTACATAATGTAGGCAATAGGAATAAAACATTTAAGACATAAAACTAACATATTCCTTCAGGGAAAAGAAGGAGCCCAGCTCATCCATTTGAAAACTTCTAGGGCCTAATGCTCAGGCACAAGTGTACACAAATTTCCCAGGAAGAGTTAACCCCATGTCAGGCTGAGCCCCTCTGCGGACCTTTCTCTGTGATAACCACTGATGACTGGTTCTTAGAACGTACAAAGTAGTCTATTCCTTTGGCATTTCTTTTTGACATTTAAATGGTTGCCACTGTTTCCTTTCTCCTGAAGCTCATACATTTAATTTTTTTAATGTGATATAACATGAAAAAGCCAGCCTACCAGATTAGAGTTGGTGAAACTGTGCTGGTCTTCATGAAGAGCCCAGCAGTGCTTCCGGGAAACCATTTGATCTGCCTAGGTGTCATGCCATCGTCTGTAAATTAAACATAGTGCTTTGAATACAGATGGCACTCAATTATTATTATTATTATTTTGGAAAACGCATCAGCAGGGGTGCAGAGAAAGGAAATGGAATATAGGGTTAACTCCATTTTCTGCCCTTGAAATTCTCTGAAGGATCCCTGGAACACTGTTAGATGGTCTGAGGATTTAGTGACCATGGATCCAGTTACATTCAGGGCATTATTTCATGCTAGCATTCTATTATAGGATTTCACAAGATCAAAAAATCAGTTTTAACTTGCCACTATGTTTGAAGTTCTCATGTTGTTCCACAGTGAACTCAACACATTTTAAGGCCTGCTGCAAATACAAAAAAAAAAAATTAAATAAAAAAATAAATCCCATCAACCCCGCTGATAATGTGGATAGGTCTGGCCACTTAATATTCATTGACATCTCTTACATTCTCCCTGTTCCAATTTGCATCAGGGAAAGAATTTATTACTTGACATTGATTTCATTTAAAAACTTGAACTTGAGAAACAACTTTCTTTAAAGTAGAATACGAAATAGGATGCATTCTGAACACATTAGGCCTCTGCCCGATGTAAGAATGGGTTGTTTGAAAGAGAGTGATGACAGTCATTGGCAAATTTCAATTTCTTCTCATCTTTACATGTGCGACTTTAAGAATCTAAATCCTAGGGGAAAATGAGAGAATATTATCAACAATTTCCAAAATTAATGAACCCTGCAGAGTTGAAGCTTAGCAAAGCTTCCTTCATGAAATGTCATATAACTAGGCTTTGATTGAATTGTTCTTCCACAAAGTACCCAGCTTCCCACCCCAACTTCTACCCCCCCCCACCTTTTTTGAAACTTTTGGATCTTTCCCAAGTTGTAATTAAGACTTTGAATGTGTAAACAGGAGCCCAACATCTCCCCCCTCATTAAATATTTCCCCGACTATTTTGTGTGTGAAAAGCATCCTCTTGAAATGATTCAATTTCCTAGTTTAGTAGTCATGCTTCCAGATACAATTATGTATTAGCCAAGGATATGAATCCTCTCGCTGGTAATTATGTAGTCTTGTTAGAAAACTGGCTGTGCAATAGGAAATCAGTGATTAAATTTTCATTCAGCATAGTTTCTTCATCAGTCCTTGGAACAGGTGTCAGGATTTTTCTCTGTTGGTATTTTGCTTGCTACCTGGACTATTAATCAGTGTGTAGCAGAAGTTGAGATGATTTATTGTCTCTGTCTTAGATTCTTTATATTTTGTGGGTTTTTCATGGCATTTAATGTAATAAATAACTCCCTTTGGGTCATTATAAGCAGGAAGGTCAGGTTTTCCTTTTTTCCTGACACAGCAGAGCTCTGATTAAGTGTAATGCACAAGGTGATTTCTTCCAGTGTGAAATCTCCTCTGGACTAAGAGTAATGTAAGCTATTATTTCAAATGGGGTCAGCAGATGCAATAGTCCAGAAGCGGTTTGTTTCACATTAGCATGTGCTAGTCCAATCATTAACATATTCCTAAATTGCATTAATTGTATGTTATGTAAAAGCAGAAATTGATGGAAGGACTTTAATTTAAACTAAACCTATGAGTTTTGTAAGTGTGACCACCCCTTAAACAGAATGAAACATCCTAAAATACTATGTGGTACCCTCCGTATATAAATGTTTGTGGCAAATCCTCTTATTCAGCTACTTTTCAAACTTACTATCAAATTCCAAATTTAATTCATAACCATGTACTTTCAATTTTTTGTGGAATTAAAGCTTGAACTCTGGACTTTGCATTCTAGGTTGGCATGCTTGCTCAAGGCTAGTGCTACACCACTTGAGACATGCCACCAGTCCAGCCATTCCTTCCAGGTAACTGGAAATGTATTCTTGCAGATTTTTCTGCAAGGGCTAGTTTGAATTGTTATACTCTCAGCCTCCTGAGTAGTTTATCATTACAAGAGTAAACCACCTGATCTGGCTGAGTTTTGAGGGTTCTTAATGCATTCTATGTATAAGCCCATTTTATAATGTGTAAATATTTTCCCTCTGAGGTATACCTACTTATCTTCTTAACAGTGCCTTTCACAACAAAAAATGATTGGTTTATTTAAATTAAATCTACTGTCTCAATGTTTTATGGATCACATTATTGGTATAATAGCTAAGAAATCTTTGTGTAATCCAATGACCTAAAGATACTCTCCCATGTTTCCTTCTAGCAGCTTTCAGGTTTTGAATAAATCTGTATGTATGTGTGCCACAAAAACTTATATTCACATTTAACCTATTGTAATGGTATTAAGAGGTGTAAGTATGGGGAAGTGATTCATAAGGGCTCCGACCTCATCAATGAGATTAGTAGATTAAGTGAAATTCAAAAAGACATTCTCTTCATCTTTAAGCAGTGACTTCTCTCTAGACACTAAATCTGTTGGCCAATTGATCTTATACTTCCCAGACTCTAGAAAAATAATTTGAAAATTCTTTCATTTATATACTGTTCAGTTGAAGATAGTGTGTTAAAGCAACATCAATAGACTAATAATTGTTTATGATCATTAAATTAGAATTTCTGTGACATATATAGTATGAGGTCAGAATTAATATGTTTCCATTTAATTGTTTATTTATTTAATAGAAGTATCCAGTTAGTCTAGCTCCATTTATTGAAAAGAATAACCATTGTTCATTGAATTTTCTACCTTTATTGATAAAAAGTTGTCCCTCTCTCATGAGAGAGAGAATTTTCTGGAGCTTCTGTTTTGTTCCTTTGATGGTATTTGTATCTTGACACCAATGATAATTTAATATATGTGTTTGCTTTAAAATGTCTTTAAATAAGGATACAAGTGGACCCATTGTAAGAATGAGAAGTACAAGTTGTCATGTCGAAAACGAACTTTACAACTTTGGTGGGGGAGGGAGGATTGGGTGGGGGGGTGGGGGGAAGGCTGGGAAGGGATGGGAAGGGGAAACAAAGGAGGAGACTACAATGCTTGATAAGAAATGTACTCACTATCTTGCCCATGTAATTGTAACCCCTCTGTACAGTATTTTCACAATAAAAAAATAAAATAAAATAATAATAATAAAATAAAATAAAATGTCTTTAAATAGGGTATCCTATTTTTGTAATCCTCCAAATTTGTTCTTAATTTACAAAAAAAATTGTATATGACATTTTAATCTCTTTGAATTTCCCTGAGTTTTAGAAACCACTTATAATTTCTATAGAAATTCTACTGACATTATGACGGTGTGACATATACAAGTAAGTCAGTTTAGGGAAATTTGCCTCTTATGAATAATGAGTTTTCCAAAGAAAATAGTGCTTCTTCATATTTATATTTTTTATATTTTATAATTTTTAATGTACAAATCTTAGACAGCTTTTATTTAAGATTTATCCCCAAATATTTTTTTTTTCTTTTTAATCAGTCCTGGGCCTTGACCTCAGGACTTGGGTGCTGTCCCTGAGCTCTTTGCTCAAGGCTAGCACTTTACCACTTTGAGCCACATCACCACTTCTGTTTCTCTGGACTTCCTGCCCAGCCTGGCTTTGAATCTCCACACTCAAATCTCAGCCTTCTGAATAGTTAGGATTGCAGGCATGAGCCACCCGGCCCCCAGACTTAATTTTTTTTTGTCTTTTTAAAATAAGTTTTTTATTGTGAAAATACTGTACAGAGGGGTTACAGTTACATGAGCAAGGTAATGAGTACATTTCTCATCAAGCATTGTTGCCTCCTCCTTTGTTTTTCCCCTACCATCCCTTCCCTCCCACCTCCTCAACTACACCCCCCAACCCCCACCTAAATTGTAAAGTTTGTTTTTTGACATAGCATCTTGTACATCTCATTGTTGCAATGGGTCAACCTGTATCCCTATTTAAACTATTTGTTTTTTTCCTTCCCCTCCCCAAATTACACCAACATCAAATACAATGAAAACAGGGGTTGTTTTTACACCCTTAATCTTATATTATTATAAGTGATAGTGTGATTCTTGAAAAGAATTAAATAACACAAGGTCTTGTACAAAAACAACTGATATTTGTATGTACTTTGTATATTCTACAATCTTGTTAAATATACATATGAATTTGTTTTAATACTATTTGTGTAGATTAAATGGATTTTTTTATTTAAGCCATTACTTTCTCTGTAGATATTGTTTTAAATTCTTCCTTCCAATTTGGATGTCTCTTCTTGCCATATTGAAAAGAGTAGAATTTCTGGTACAATACTGAATTGAAATGGCAGAAGTTCACCTCATTGTCGGGGGTAACAATGCTTGACAAGAAATGTACTCATTGCCTTACTCATGTAACTGTAACCCCTCTGTACAGCATTTTTACAATAAAATAAAATTTATAAAAAGAGAAAAACATTATTTTTATCACCCTTGAAGTATAATGTTAGCCGTAGGTCTTTATAGAATCACTTTTATTAAGCTGAATAAGTTCCCTTTGTTTCCCAATATTCTCAAAGTTTTATAAGAAATGGATATTAGACTTACCAAATTTCTTTCCTCTATTGAGAAGATCATGTATTTTTTCCTTTAGTGTGTTTAATGTGGCTGCACTGATTGTTTTTCAAGTATTATACTATTCTTGAATTTCTGGATGTAGTCTACAAACATTGACCATGTTTGTAACATTTTTTTCCTTCAGTCTATTTCATTTTTTATTGTATGGAATGTCAGTTATTTTCTGATTTTTTTAATTTAAAGGAATGCCTCTGTCTTCCTTTTATTTCATCCCTTCCCCATCAAACTCCCTCATCTCATTCTATTTAAAACCTTGTGTTCTTATTAGTTCCCAGGTACTGATGATCTCAAAGCTTTTTTAAAAAAGAACATTGTATAGAACTTTTATTTTTTTAAATAAGTTTTTTATTGTGAAAATACTGTACAGAGGGGTTACGGTTATATGAGCAAGGTAATGAGTACTTTTCTTTTCCAGCATTGTTGGCTCCTTCTTTGTTTTCCCCCTACCATTAATGTTGAGAAAGCATACAGATAGCTGTGTGTATGGGGGAAGAGGAACAGACTCATTTACAAATGATTCAGCTTTCACCTGGTAACTGAGTATGATAAGGTATTATGGGATCCTTTATCTCTAACTAGAGATGTAACTCTGAAGCTAAGTCCACAGTGCTGGATAAACAAAACAAAGTCATTATGATCCAAGGAGAGAGCACATCAAGGGCAGATAAGTGACAGCATGTCATGGTTTGGAGATGCCTGGAGAGTGACAAATGATGCCTGGACTCATGAAAGCTTGCACATTCTTAAAATAAATCAGGCTATATTGTAGTCAGAGAATTTTTATTTTATCATATTGGTGATAGTAATCATATTTAAAACCCATAAAGATTGTTTTCTGACTGAAGTGTAAAGAATTGATTAATGAGGACTGGACAGTGGACTGGAAGACTACGCTGGAAATTAAGAGTCCCAAAAGACAAGGGGAAAAATTCATAAGACATTCAAGGGATAGAGAAATGATGACCCCAGTGCTGACTGAATATAAGGAATGAGGAAGACAAAACGATAATTCCACTGGGTGCTCATTTTTTATATTGTTCTAATCTTGTCTCTACCTGTTTTGTTGGTTTGCAAATCTGTGCAGAAAATAACACAATTCATTGAACGGAAGGAGGTTACAGAGGAGGAGCTTTTGGAAGGAGTTATTTACTTTCTTTGTGCATTGTGTGAGGTTGAAGCATTTTGCCTGACATCCAGGAAGCATGAAGCACAAGTGGTTAGAAGTAAAAATCTGAGGATCTCCTGAAGGACATCATAGTCTGTAGCTAGACTAGTGAGTTATTATTATTATTTTATTGTTGTTGTTGTTGTCAAATTTGAGGATCTTTAATGTGTAACATGTTCAACCACAAATCTACCCGCTCTATACAGCTTCAGAAATCGGAATAGAAACTCAAATAAAGAGATTCTTTGTTTCTTTGTCCATTCAGATAAGCTCAGAAATGCAGTGAGAGATCTCTCTGACATGAATGTTAAACACTGCCATACGGCAGAAGCCATCATCTGTTGGTAACAGGTGGACACAGATGTTTCACACAAGGTAACAAATTCAGATGAGACTCAGAATTTGATAGAGAGGATGTCTTTGTGACAACTGCTTTTATTGAAATCACTTTTTCCTCCTGTAGGATCCCAAGCCAAGTAGAACAATGTAAAAAAAAACAACACATTTTTTTCATCATAATACAAGCAACTTGACTGAACTCTCAGTGTCAAATGTTTTTGTCAGCAGGAAGATTATTATTATTATCATTATTATTTTTAGGAGATATTTTGGCTGATGTTTTCATATCTGAGGTGCACCTCTAGCACTGCTTTTTGCTAGTTATTTTGGAGATGGAGTCTTGAAGATTTTTCTGCCTGAGCTGCTTCTGAACCTTGATCTTCTAGATCTTAGTCTTTTGTGTAGCTAGTATGATAGGAATAAGGCATCAGTACTTAAGAGGGATTACTTTTTGAAAATAAATATTTCAAAGTATGAAAATGTAAAGAGTTCTATAGCATATCACACATACAACTCTCGAGGTTTAATTAATATCGATATTTTATTTTATTTGCTTCAGATATTTGTATTTTCTTTTTATTGTGCAAAATAAAATATTTATAGACACCATTGGTTATTCCTTTACAATACTTTTTTTTTATTTTCTTCAACTCTTTTCTGCCCCTGAGGTGACCATTGAACTGAATTTAATATGTATCTCTGTGTGTATGTTTTCATCTTTTTATTCTATCTGTTCTATTGAGATTTGACCATGTAAGTATGGGGTATTTCTGTGTTTTTTATTTTATTTTATCCATTGATCATTTTTGTCTATTATTATGTCAATGCTGCACTCCTTTTTTTCTTTTTAAACTCTAGCTTTAGGAAGTCTCAAAGACCTCTAATTTTATATTTCTTTTTGTTAGGTTATTCTAGGTCCTTTCCATTTTCAAATAAATCAGGCAGTCATATTCACAATTTCTTTTAAGTAATGTGTACTGGAATTATGATGGTGCGCTTTTGAATTTATAAGCCAATTTAAAGCAATTTGACATCTTAAAAATAAAGAGATTTCCAGTCTATTAAAATAAGATGTCTTGAGCTGGACGCCGGTGGCTCACGCCTGTAATCCTACCTACTCAGGGGGCTGAGATCTGGAGGTCATGGTTCACAGCCAGCCCCGTCAGGAAAGTCCGTGAGATGCTTATCTCCAATTAATCACCAGAAAACCGGAAGTGGTGTTGTGGCTGAAGTGGTAGAGCCCTCCCCTTGAGCTGAAGAGCTGAGGGACAGTACCCAGGCCCAGAGTTCAAACCTCCCCCCCAAAAAATCCCTTTTATTCCTTTAGTTTCTCTTTAATTTTAATTTTTCCTCAGCAGAATTTTGTTTTTAGTAGAGAGCCTCATGCCATAAATAACTGAGAGTTCTTCTGAATCTCAAAGTTGTTCTCTAAGTTCATATGGCTGTTCATACATTTTATTTCACAGTAGGACCTGTAAAAGCTGATATCTTCACGACACTTCTCTACAATTTGACTTTCTTTGAAAGGTTCATCTGATTAAGCCAAGCCCACCAGGATGATATTCCTTTTGCTTAGATAAATGTCAACTCCTCAGTCACTACCTTATTCCCAAATCTCTACCACATAGGAAGGGATGAATTATACATGTACAGGATAGGAACACAAGGAGAGTAAAGGGTGAAGCTATGATAAAATTCTGCCTGCCAGACAAAGCTTTTGATGGACTTTGAAAAGTGTTGATCATTTTAAGATGATTAATGTATTTGTAAATTTATGTATCTTTAATTTTTATTTTAGTTAATTGTTAACTAAATGGATTCTCTATTTTATTCTCCAATCATTACTGGCTCATAGAAAAACAACTTAGTTTGTGTATGTTGATCTGGAAAGCCTGTGATCTTGCTAAATCTACTTTCTAGGTCTAGTAGATTCTATCCTTTTTTCTTCATCATATCAGCTAAAACTCGAGGTAGTACTATCTCTTCCTTTATGATACACATCCATATGACTTGGTTGTCTGGAAGCTGATTAGAAGGGCAAGAGGCAAAATCCTTGATTTAACTTGATAACAGTGGTAAGTGTTCAATAGTTTACCACTGTGTGGTAACTCTGTGCTACACCATTCATCAAATTAAGAGAGTTCCATTCAGTTCCTCATCTGTTCAGAATTTTTATCACATCAGTGCTAAATTTTGGTGAATGATCTTTTCAACTGAATTTCAGTGAACCCATAGCAGATCACGTTCAATTTCTAAACTAAACCTCTTTTTTTCAGGGATCAACTCCCTTAGCTGTACAGTAGTGTACTTTATCCATATGACTGTATTTGATTCAGTGGTATTAATTGTTTTGAATTTACATGAAATACCTTTGGCAATGATACCTGGACAGTTTTATTTCTGAACTTACGGTTCTAAAAATGATTTTGGAAAGAATGATAAATCTTGTAAAAACATCTAACAAGGTTCACTAGCCTATGGGTTTTTTTATGAGATATTTAAAAAACCACTAAACTCAATTATTAGACTTTATTGACTTGCATGGTTGTAGTATGCTTTTTATGGAATTTCTGTGTTTTATAAATAATATTTTTTTCCAAATTGTTAAATGCATTATCATAAGATTATTCTCAAGATCATCTTATAAGCTTTGTACTGGCTTAAAACACTGTAATTACAGGTCAAAAATTAAAAATTTGCAGTAAAGCAAATTTGCAATAAAGCAAATTTTTAGTATCTTAATTTCCTTTTTCTTTTTATTACATGTTTTGCTATACATTTGCTATTTTAAATTAATAATTATTTTAATTAATAATTTTTAAAATCAATAAAATTGGTAAGAAGACCCAAAATTAATAATTTTAGGTCTTTTTAACTTTTCCTATTGTGTGTTTTCAATTTAATGGAATCATTTTCACCTTTTTAATTTTCTTCCTTTTGTTCAAATTTAATTTGATCATTTTTCTTTACTTTATTAGTATGGAGACCTTGATCTATGACTGGAGACTTTTCTTCTTTCTACTACATTTTAATTTTAATGTTATTTAAAATATCAACTTGTCTGAATTCCATACATTTTAATTTGTCAGTTTTTTTCTTTTGTTTCTTTTTCCTTTTTCTTATTTTGATAATACTGGACTTGAACTTGATTTCATACTTGCCTGGTATTCTACCTCTTGAAGCATACGAGATAAGTTCTTACATTTTGTCTGGATGACCTGGTACACAATCCTCCTATTTATATTTCCTGTGGTAGCTGGTATGACATGTTTTCCTCTCTCTCTCAAATATCACTTTTCATTGATTGCCAATTAATTTTTTTGTGTCAGGGAAAGACTTCTAAAGGCTGTATGTAGAAAAAAGAAGTAAAAAGGATAAAAGTGACTAATCGATATCAATTGTAATTGGAAGTTTCTATATCATAATTCATTTGGGATTAGTAGTCATCTTTGAACAAAGATAAAACCATAGAGAGATGTTTAAATATCAGGAACTGAATTCTCAGCAACTAATACAATTGCCTTAGGTCTTTTTTAATATTACTTTAGGGATTTTTTCTACTAAACTACAAAATGAAAATAGTTTTAAGTTAATAATTAGAAAGATTATATCAAGTTTGTGGCTACTGGTGCCACTAACCATAAAAGATGTGCATCAGTGAAACAACAATATGCTATTTTTCATAGAATCATATGAAAATCACAATCATATGATGCAACCTATCAAAACAGTGTTCTCATGTCTGTACTTTTTAAATGTAAAAACAGTATATATGTGTGATTATCTGTGCTTTCAGCAAATTAAGCTCATTTAAATTATTTAGTTAGAAATCCTGTTATTTTGTATGTTCAATTTGGTAGCTCTTTTCTAGAATAAAACTTCCCTAAAACATAGCCTTTTAAAAGTCAAGCAATTTGGAAATCTTGGAGCTTCTTTAGACACACATGTAGTAAGCTAGGCATGAAGGTGTTGTATTGGAGGGGACAGAGCTACATGGTTTTAGATCCTACCATGTGACAAATGGCCTCTGATATATCACTTCGCTTCCCAAATCTAAGTTTTGCACATACACATTGAGCAAATGGCTCTGTCTATAAGCATTGAAAATTGACAGTAGAGAATGATAATTTACAATGTTGGGACCCCAGTTTCATTTTTCAGCAGCTTTTGTCCTTGGGCAAATAACTTAAGCTTTCTGATTCTTATTTCCATCACTGTAAAGTGAACATTATTAGAATACTTCACATAGTTTTTGAGAAAATTAAATGGCACTTTCTATATAAAACAGATAGCAACTAGTTACAGTATTAACAGTTGCTGTTAATTATCTTCAATTGTTAGGAAAGTGTATAATGTGTTTGTATGTCTACATAAGGGAGAAATAACTTAAAATCAACATTTTTGCTGCTGCTAAAAAATGGTGGAACTACCCTTTTCTAAAAATTTCTAATAAAAAACAGACTGATACGAAATTTCTATGGCAGACAGCATCATCATTTCAATGATTGATGTGTCTACCTCATCCACATTCTCCATAATTGTGTTCTAGAGGTTTGTTTGGGGAAATAGTTACTTATACATAAATCTTCCTAAATATTCCTAACCATCACTTCACAAGTTCCCTGAGTTGGAGAAGGTTCAGCCATCTTTTAGTACTGTTGACCACCCAAGGGTCTTATGCTATAGGGCTCCACAGGGAAAATGAGACCCAATCCAAAGACATCTAAAGAGCAAAGATGTACAATACAAATCAATAGCCTGTAAAATGAGTGTCTGAATTCAGAAGAATCCTTTAGGATGCTTTCTTCAAGCAACACAATAAATTAAAAGAGCAGTGGTTATGGGAACAAAGAAAGACAAAAAATATCAAAATTCAGTTGAAGAGTAGTTAAAGTCAGTTCAAGAAAAAAATTAAAGTTTCCTGTATGATTTTTTTCTGTTTTTTTTTCAAATTTTATTTCATCTTGTTTAGCTTTGAATTCACATTCCATAGTATTTCATCAATTGCATATTTTGTTAGCAGTACTGGGATTTGAACTCAGGACCTTTGCACTTATTGAGCAGATGCTCTACCACTTAAGTTATGACTCCAGTTCTTTTTGCTTTTGTCATTTTATGCATACAGTCTCCTTTATTTGTTTATGTTGGCCTAGAATGTGATGTTATATATGAGAATCAACATATTCAACTTCACACTGATTGTGGTGGAGTCTTGCAAACTTATTACTCTGGTTTTCAATAGCTTCTTTATGCCATTATGTCTGATATTATGGAACATTTCTGGATGTTGTCAAAATTATTGTATAGATACTTACACCAATATTGTTGAAGGATATTTTGCAAAAATAAAATGTATTCACTTAGAATTCCCTTTTAAAAGGGTAAATGTTTCTCAAAAAATCCATTAAATTGGGGCTGGGAAGGTGGCTCAGTGGTAGAGCGCTTGCCTTGCATGCATGAGGCCCTGGGTTCGATTCTTCAGCACCACATAAGCAAAAAGAAAAAAGCCAGAAGTGGTTCTGTGGCTCAAGTGGTAGAGCGCTAGCCTTGAGCTGAAGAGCTGAGGGACAGCACCCAGGCCCAGACTTCAGGCCCCATCACCAGACTTCAAAAAAAATTTTTAAAAATCCATTAAATTTTTTTTTTAAAAATCCATTAAATTTTTTTCAGAAACTACTTCCATCAATAAACAGGCCCAAAAAGTATAAAATGAGAGAATTTTTAAAAATCCATTTGGAAACTATATTGGTTTTAGTAAATATTTCTTAATATCTGAGAGATGTTTTCAAAGTGAGTATTCTCAATTTTTGTTGTGATTATAAGTGAAAAAAAGAAACTAAGGATAGCTTTTTAGAATGAGAGTAGGTATTAAGATGTAATTTCAAATGAGTGTCACAGAATTTGTACATTATAGGACAATGTCATGAGCATTTCTTTGAAGAGAACATTCACATTTAAGTTTCTGCATTATCTTGGAGAAAAATGGAATAACCATACAAAACCTGTGAAGAACAATTTGTACAAGATAATAATAGTCCCCCATGCATGCACCCACAAACACAAATAAACAAAAAATCAACATTTGATAGATTGGATATGATTTAGACCATAGAAGAATTCATTGTGATTCCTTATTTATAGAAATTGGAAAGCAATGACTCTGTTTGATCCAGAAATGTTTATGCATTATCAAACAATGCCTGATTTGAAGCAACATGGTGGTTCTTATGCTTGTAATTTCAGTACTTGGGAGGGCTGAAGCTGGAAAATTGAGTTCAAGTCTGGCCTGTTCTATAAAACAAATTTGTATACAGCCTTTGCTACATAGGAAAACCCTTACTCAATTGAACAGCAACAACCAAAGCCAATGATAATAATAATAACAACAATAATATGAAGCCTATTCTGTTAAATTTTCTGATTAGTTTAAATTCAATCATCTACATGAGATTATGGAGGAAGACTAAAAACTGTTCTCAACCCACCACATCTGCTGAAAACCTGGTATGTGTCAGTTATCTGAGTGGTTATTTTATATTGTAGTCTTATCCTTGGACAAAAGTGCTATGCTAACCACCAAAATTCATGAAATCTCCTCGTTTGGTTTAAGATAAAGCTAATTATTTTCTGCTCTAATATTCTTACCTTTCTTATTTACAACTAAGTTATAACCAATCATTCTAGAGGATGCGGTATTCTTATCAGAGAAGATATGCACATTTTAATTTAGTTTCTAGAGTGCCCAATCCCATGTCTGGCATGATAGAAGTACCCATTTAAATATCTGTGGAATAAATTAAATGGGTTAATGAGCCAACTAGTAATCAATAATCAGTGGAAAACTACCACTACTGAAAAAGGAAATAAAATGTATCGCTTCTATGAAAAGACCAAGAGCATCCTTTCTATATAATAAACTAAAGACATTCTATAAAACAAGTAGCTTTGTTGATTTATTTTTACTTAAGAGAAAATAAACAGCATAAAGAAAACACAAGAAGTGACATTGGTTACAGACAGTTGATTCCAAAGCAAGTAGCTTTAAATTTTTTTTCTCACTTCAAAACCACTTGAGAGCTTGTAAATTATAAGTGCTATCCTGTTATCTGGCCACAAGTATATGTGTTTTTTTTCCATAATACCCTGTATATATATATCAATAGACAAAAAATAGTTTATTACTCATGAAAACAATTTTGTTTTATATGATAATTGATCTGATAATTTTCAGAGTAATACCAAAGAAGGCAAATAGAAAAAAAAATTCTGGCATGAGTAAAAACAATTTGCACCTAGAAACTAAGATAGTAAGTTAATAAATACAAGAATGTGACTCAACTGAATAGATTTTCTGTGTGTGTGTATGTGTGTGTGTGTGTGTATGGGTTTATGGGTCTGGATATGTTGCCATTTGTGTATCACTAACAGCTTCAAGATAGCTATGAATGTTGTAAATCAACATGGACATTTACTGTCTAGGTGTTCATTTCACTGTCTCTTAAGTTTATTTTGAAGTGTTTCATTTCAGTCTGAGGCCTTCTTCAACCCTTCCATTTCACCATCCCTGCTGACATAGTACAATAGGATACCTCACTGCTGTGCCTTTTAACAAAGTCTCCACATGTACTTGTGGGAATAGTTGATGCAATGATCATAGGTGCATGAAGATATGTCATTCTGTGGCTTGTTAAAATCAGCTTTTGCACCTGCGTCCATGAATCTGCAGAGCATACTCACTCACATGAACCTCCCACAGATTCAGGAAGACCCTTCAGCCCTTTGGGTGCACTCTTTCAAAAGTAATAATAAATTGGTTTTTGTGTATGCATAGCTAAATGCTTATTGTACCTTTAAATAATCTAATTGCTAAAATTACACTAAGAAGACTGCAGTGAAATTCTGTTTATTAGCCTCTTCCTGCTTTTATATTAAAGACTTGTGTTGCAGTTATCAGCCAACTAAAACTAGTTTATGACATAAAGAGGTTTTCCTTTCTGTAAATGGAAATCAAATATAATCTTTAAACAATATATCTACTCATATGTACATCATTGAATCAATATATACGTAGTAGTCAGCAGTCTACCGATGTTCTTAGGCTATGGGCATTGCTTTGCCTACAGACTTTGCCAACAGTGAGTTCATATAGGATATTTCCTACATCTTGATATAGTTTCTATTGGATATTGGCTATATCTTGGTATGAATAACAATGACTACTGAATTTACAAAACCACACACATGCCCCCATAGGTGCTTCTCACACGTTAGCCTAGAGAAGTAGCCCAATTTTTATCCAATAGCAGTAGGAATGCTGTCATTGACTGACATGACAGAGCTCACAATGGAAATTATCCTCAGTCCACACTGTCATGTGGAATTTGTTGTAGCTGTGATGGCTTTTGCACTGTGGTATTTTGTTACTACTTACTCTGACAATATCATGGACATAGAAAAGGAGTTTTGAGTGCTCCAAGGGATCCCTGCCTACCGGAAGGAAGAGAAGAGAAATGTGCTAAACTATGTGTTTGCTTTCATATCAGCAATGCTTATTAAGACAGACAGCCAAAGTGTTTCAATAATAGCACAAAGCAAATTTGTTCTGCAGACCCTGCTGTGGTGCGTCAACTTCAGTCTTCTAGTTTTATGTTTGTGAACATCCTGAGTGACATTTATAGCCCTTCACATCCTCCTTTATGATTCCTTTATTGATTAAGTTCTAATGCCTCTTAGGCCTTCAACATGGTTCACTATTTTTCAATTAAAATGGAGAATATCTTGTTTGTTGCAGGTATGTTTCAAGCAGTTGGCTTGTGGGACTTTGAGAGATACTATTGCCCATGACATGCTGGAATTACCATGATCAACTACTCAGTTTGGATTTCACCCAGTGGCCAAGAGCTTTGTGTGGTAGACAGCAAGGATTGGATTTTTAAAAAAAGTAAATCAGGTAAGGTAAGAAAGACATCTGATTCTTTATCACTGTTCTCAGGGCTCGGCATACTGCCAAGATGTAGTGAATAATGTATAGCTTTTCTATTTGTTTTCTAAGACCACTGAGCAATGAGGGTCTCTTGGCATCAGAAAGCATACAAAATAATGATTGAGAAAAGAGAGTAACTATCTTAAGACATATGTAAGAAGGTATGAGACTATTATACATGTTAATTTAATACAATAACCCCAAATTGCAAACTACAGACATTTCTCTTTTACCCTAAACTCTATTGGAATATACAGTTTTGCCTTTGAAGGTTGCAGAAAGGAAAATTGCTTTTAAATATTTATGTTTTACACATTATGGAGATATAATTATCAGATCATGGACTCTCACAAATGTGCTTCAAGCTTACACCAATTTGTAAACTTAAACCATTTTCTGCCCTTTGTTTCTTTGAAAATATTACTTTAAATGGTGATGCCATGACATACTGTATCATCAGTGCAGTTTAACTCTTATTTAATTTAATTTTTTCATTTTATTTTCAAAACTCCTCTCAGTTTTTGTTTTTGTTGTTGTTGTTATTTTACTGGTGCTGTGGCTTGAACTCTGGGCCTGGGAACTGTTCCACTTGAGCCACAGCACCAGTTCCAGTTTTTTCCGTGATTAATTGGAGATAAGATTCTTATGGATTTCCCAGTCTGGGCTGGAAAATAATGTAAATAAATGCAGTCAATATTGTATAGTTTAACATCATTTTTGATATAGAAAGGATTTCCAGAGCATTTGAAACCAATAAACTACAAGTCTAAAATCCTCTCATATCAAATCCCAAATGAGTTATTTGTTATTAGTTGATATCATGAGAGTAAACTATTGCAGTTGCAAATATAATTTTTTGCAAGTAGTGTAGATCACTGAGTTGGTTGGTGGATAACCTTTTCTAATTTTTAGAAGACTTTTTTTTCAAATAAATATCCTTTATTAAAGAAAAGAAGGAATATTGTAGCACCAAAAACTGTATGTTGTTACATTGTTAGAAGACTTTTTTAAAGTTGCACAAGGAGTTTCATTGTGACATTTCCACATGTACAATATAATATATCCCACCAAATTCATTTCCTCTATCACTCTCCCTTACTCCCCTCTCTTACTAAAACAATTTCAAAAGGTTTCATTATTCTGTTTTCACATATGCAAATGAGCTACTTCAACCATCGTCATCCTCTTTCACCTATTAGTTCTCTGCTTCCTTCTTGTACCCACACTCTCAGGTGTCTAGTTCTAAAATTTTGTAAGTTCTTTGTTCTCTTATTCTCACCACCTATTTTTCAAGAGCCTTTCATCGTTTCCTCTTGCTGTCTTCTTATATAACTACAATTTACTTTGAAATTTTTACTCTTTCTCCCTTTCCCCTTTGCTTTATTCCCTTAGTCTCATACTTGCATCGTGTCTTGTGTGTGTCTGTGTGTATACACACAAAATATAGTATGTATAGTAGGTATACATACAAATGTGTGTATATAGGTATGTATATATAAGTGCATATAGATACATATGCATGTGACATGAATATGTATATCTTTTGAGACTAGCTTCTACATATAAGCAAAATCATGTATTATTTGGTGTTTTGAGCTTGGCTTTTCTTACAATGATATTTTCCAAATCTGTCCATTATCTTGGAAATGATGTGATTTAATTTTCATTTATGGTTATATAATATTCCATGGCATATATGTGTTATACCTTACTTACATGGTAATTTGTTATTGTACATATCAGTTGATTCCTTATTGTGAACACTATGTTCATTGTGATGCAATAAGCATAGGTATGAAGATATCTTCCATGTATATTGATCTATATGTTTGAGCATGTGAGAAAATGTAAGGAAATGTTATAAAATATGTTTTAAAAATTAAAATCTATCCATATTTATTTCCATACTGTTTTTGCCAGTTCACATTCCCACCAATACTGTGCATTCAAGTTCCTTATTTCCTATATCTTCACCAGGATTTGCTGTTATCTTTTTCCTTGATGATTGCTATTTTGACTGCAGTGTGATGGACTCTTAATGTCATTTTGATTAGTGTTAGATTTGTGGCCATATTGAACATTTCTTAATATCTATTATCCATTTGTATTAATTCTTTGATATCTGTCTGTCTGCTTTGCTTGCCTATTTGCCAGTTGTATTCTTTTTCCTTTGCTGTTTAATTATTTTGAACTCTGTATCTATCCTGGATTGTAATTCTTTATCTGTTTGAACTGCTGGTAAAGACCTCCTCCTCTCCTATGGAGTATCTCTCGATTCTCATAATTTTTTTTCTGTGCAGAAACATGTTAATTTGATCAGTTTTTACTCTTGTTCATGGTACAATTGGAGTCATACACAGAAAATATTCTGTGCCTATAACTTTCAGTAGTAGATTTAAAAATTCAACTCATGTCAGAAATTCTCATTCAATGAGTTGATCTGGGATAAATTCTTCAATTTTTATTGACAATGTGTGTTATTCACATTTAGAATTTTTACTCATTTGTAATTAAAAGAGAAATGAAAAGTCAAGGTTTAGTGTTGGACAAAAGCTCAATATGTGTATGTGCACGCATGTCCTTGGGCTTAACTTGGGGCTAAATGCTGTCCTTGAGTTTTTGTTCAAGGCTTGTGCTCTACCAATTAAGCTACTCTTCACTGATGGTTTTTTGTTGATTATTGAAGATAAAAGTTGCATCGACTTTCCTACCTGGACTGGCTTTGAACCGAAATCTTCAGATCTCAGACTCCCCAATAGCTAGGACTACAGGCATGAGAAACTGACACTTAGCCTCATTTCTTGCTATTTAATATTAGTTCAGAAAATACTTAGATCAAGAAGGGCTCATGATAAACTCCCATATATTTAAGTTTACACATTTTAAGTCTAAAATGAGGCTTATCCTGTTTGTTTCTATATTTTCAACAGAATTGGGTTGCATGCTCAGTTCTTTTTGGGGCTTGAACTCTGTGCCTGGGTGCTGTCCCTGCGCTATTCAGCTCAAGGCTAGCACTCTACCACTTGAGCCACAGCACCACTTCCGGTTTTCTGATAGTTTATTGGAGATAAGAGTCTCACGGACTTTCCAGGCCGGCTTTGAACCGGCATCCTCACATCTCAACTTCCTGAGTAGCTAGGCTTACAGGCCTGAGCCACCGGCGCTGGGCAGAGTCTAAACAAAGAGTTCAAAACAAAGAGTCTAAAAGGGGTGGGTTAAGATTAAGTCTGTTTTAAAGGTACATAATCTTGTGACAATACAATTAATAATTATCCTGTCACAAAGGAAGAGCCTACCTCTATTTGCAAGAAAGGTATTTTCATTCTTCAGAGTACTTAATCTTTCTGAACTGTGTAAGTCATCAATTTGGGGAAAGTGTACAATAAGCAGTTTTGAACCAAGTCAGATAGGGACCATAACTTCTCTTCATAAGTCCTTTGAAGTGAATCTTGTTAATTATTATGCACAAAGATAGTGCATTCCTCTGCACTCCATGAAAGTATGTGAGTTAGAAATATCCTCTGGAACAAAGAAGATGGGACAATGACATGTTTTCAAAGGTTAACTATTTTAAAATGAGCAGAAAATTTATACATTCTGGTTTTATCCTTTAAATGAGTTTTAAATTCAATTTTGTGCTCTGTTCTGTGAATCAAAGTTGCCTTTCTTTTTAATGTTGTTATAAATAGCTTCCCAATGTGCTAAAAAAGTGTGTCAAAGCTTCTCAATTTTGTTTCTCAGACATTTACAACAATGCTATAGAGATTTGCTCCATTCCCAAGCTTAGAAGTATGCTTTCCTTTCTGAAAGAAAGGGTTACATTACTGTATGTTCAAACATAGTAGCAGTATTATACTATAAAGGCAGGATAGGAAAAGAAAGAATTTTCAAACCACTTCCAGTGGCAGTTTATTCCATTTAATGAGATGTGTGCAGTCTTCAAGGCAGCTCATGAAAAGCATTGAAATAACATCTGCATATGCCCCATACCCATCCCTTTACTTCCTGTGGAGAACTGTGGATAATCACACCTGTGCTACTCTTTATATCCTGAGGTCTTGTCAAGTAAAAATCTTGACAATTCACTGAAGCTATGAGTCCATCATTAAAAGTCATATGTGAATTTTAAATGCTCTCCACACATTTTTGGATTGCTGCTACTCGCAAGGCAGTAAGTGGCCAGAAACCATCTAACAACGTACCCTTATTTTTCATGCAAGTGGTTTACATGTTCACAAACATTCATCTTCCCTCCAGTAAAACTACGAAAGTTTGCTGAGATGTTTTCATCAAAATTCTGTAGAAATGATAAAGGAATGTTTTGTATGTTGAAAGAGTCATCAAGAGACATCTTAGAAAGGGGGGAATTTTACTCAGTGAGAAATAAGTATGAAGCAGAGGAGGTTCATGGTACCGTCTGACAAAGTCACCATTGTGAGAAAGGAAGTGTCACGGTTAAAGGTTGCTGCTGGATCAGAAGGAGAGATGCAAGAAGTTGGACATATAGGGCAGTGGCCAAACTAGAGTGTTGTGCATGCACTGGTATTGTTGAATATGAAATAATGCAAGTGATGTAACCTAATCCCTATTCTAAAAACAATGATCCTGGCAGAGGGTGAGGTAGAAGCAAGAAGTCTGTGCAGGGAGAAAAGATATACGAAGGATATATGGCTCTTAAAGTGAGGAAGAACAGTGGATTATACTAATAATTATGATGATGATGATTTCTGCTACATAACCAGTGCCTAGAACATGCCCTGTCCATCAGTTACTGCAATTCTCTGTGAAATGTTGATTCAATGAATGTATTTAGTGATTACGTTTTCTTCTACAGTCGATTTTTTTCCGATTTTTAGAAACAGTAAAAATTTCTCCTATACCCATGTGTGTACACACATACACAAATACTAAACTGTCTCTCAGTATGTGCTTGAGATTAAACCTCAGATCTCCTTGAAATTTATGCTTCAATTAAGATGGGGGCAGCTGCTACCCTCTTTTATTTCCCTTTTGAGACTTCTATCTCTCAGCCTTTATCCTGCCTCTCGTTGTTTTATCATCACATCAATCACTCTGCTTCATTCCTTGGCAATGCAGCATGCAATTGCAGGCACATTTTTATGGTCAGAAAGCAAACCTACCCTACTTTGCACACACTGCTTACTTAAACCTAATTCTGCTCAAGGTGTTAGGTCCTTTTTCTATCACAATGCACACTTGGTGATAGGGAACACATTAAGGCTGTGTGGGGAAATGGTTTCCCCATTTAGTAGGCCAAAAAACAAACTGTTCTGACTTCTGGCTTAAATAAATAAACTTGTCAATAGATAAGCCTGTTCCAACTTTGCATAGTAATAATAATAAGGCAAATTTTATTCACAATATCTAAGATACTTTGCAGAGTAGTATGTGTGTCTCTCCAATTAGCTCCACATTATTATTTTGTAAGTGGAATCTCAGAGATGATAATTTAAAAAAAAAACTAATAAAGATACAAAACACCATAAAACTGACCATCAGCTCAGTTTTCTTTGACACAATTTTGTAATGAGCCAGGGCACACCTAAACTTCTCACAGTGAAACTCCTCATGACTTTCAGTTGTTATTTTATTGGAAGTTCCCATACTATTCAGAAGTTTGTATGTTCTGTTGTGATCATCGGTTTTCAGAGACAGTCTCAGGGTCTAGGAATAAAATCCAATAAATTCTCTCTAAAGCTGCAGAGACAGGGATATTGTTATTGTGTATGTGTGTGTGTGTGTGTGTGTGTGTGTGTATGTATGTGTGTGGGTAGTCTTGTGGACAACATCTTTGTTTTTTTGTTTATGTTTTTATTGTAAAAATACTGTACAAAGGGCTTAGAATTACATGAGTCAGGAGCATTGTTACCTTCTTTGTTTTTCCCCTACCATCCCTTCCTTTCCCAACTCCCCAACTCCTCCCTTCCCCCACAAGTTGTAAAGTTCATTTTCAACATAGTGTCTTGTACATCTCATTGTTACAATGGTATACCACATTTTCTTGACCCACTCATCTACTGAGGGGCATCTGGGTTGGTTCTATATCTTAGCTATGGTGAATAATGCCGCAATAAACATAGTTGTGCTGGTAGCTTTAGTATGGCCTTGTTTGTTTTCATTTGAGTAAATGCCCAAAAGTCAGATTGGTGGATCTAATTCTAGAAGCCCATATTTATTCATCAAGTATTTCTAGTGAATATCTGTAGGAATATGCAAAATCTGTACTTAAAATCAAAATTACAACTTCTATATTTTTAACAGTGGGAAGGCATATCTTTCTCTGGTTAATGGGACCAATTGGTATTTGGTTCATCCTGTGCATTGTTAGATCAAGAATCACTTGTCTTCCCATGGTTATCCATCAATACTACCAAGATTTAATACCATTTTGAAATCACAGTAACATAAAACAGTACCCAAGAAATAGGATTACAGAGGATTTAATCTAAAATGAATAAGAAAATGAGAAGAAAAAGCATTCATTGAATATCTTGTTGACTTTATAAAGTATGGTTCTTTTCCACAAGCTTTTACAAACTTGGAATTTTGGGGTTTTACAGGTCTTATAAGCTTAGGAGAAACAAATAAGGTTTGCCATAGTCCATCTTTTTCTATGCTGCTGGGTGTGTATTTCTCTGAATTATGATTAGTAGAATGCTGGCATCCCAACAAGCTTTTTCTACTTTTGATGAAGAGGTTTATAGCAAGTTGTGATTGACCCAGAAACTGACATCTTTGCAGATATTGGCTTTAAATAAAGCCTGGCTTTGAATTCCACCTCTGTTACATGTTATGTAATCTGGAGCAAATTATCCTCTCTGAGATTCCACTTACAAAATAATAATGTGGATCTAATTGGAGAGACACACATACTACTCTGCAAAGTATCATGTATTGTGAATAAAAGTTGTCTTATTATTACTATGCAAAGTCTATATATGGAACAGGTCTATCTATTGACAAGTTCATTTATTTAAGCCAAAAGTCAGAATACTTTGCTTTTTGGCCCATGATATGATGAAATGGTCAAAAGATGCTTAGAGAATGCATATCATATGGTAGACATTTGAGAAGTGTTAGTTGTTTTATTAGTAGTTACTATTATTCACTTTTATATGCTTATAAGCATATTTCTTCTCAGGCTCTTTGAAAAATATCTTCATTTCTAACACCAACTTCTTTATTAGGATAATAGTAGTCTTGTATGCAATCGTGGGTTGTCCCAAAGGTAGGGTTATATGTTTGAGAAAATTGTCTGTTTAGCAATTAATATTGCTCATATTATAATCATATGTCTAGGTGCTTTGCTAATGTAGTAAATATTATGTTCTTTAATCCTAAAACAACCCGAATGATCTTTCTTAGCAAATTATAGTCTTTAAAATCAATAAAAATACACTGAAATTCAATAAATTAAATATTAATATATATCTCATAGAAGCAAAGAAAACATTCTAATATGTTAACACAACTCTCTAATTTAGAAATACTCATGTATACTTACAGAGACTGTCTTTGAGAGTCCCTGAAATTAATCAAACCATGTATAATTATGCCTTTAACCTTTTTATTAACTATACAAGAAGACTGTTATTAAATTTGAAATAAAATGTTAGAATTGAAACTTCACTTAACATGGTTAAGTAATATTTTGAAAATAACAGAAAACTGGGAATACCTCAAAGAAAATTGCAAGAGATATCCACTTTTGTGACCAATTTATCACTTGAGAATGCCTTCACATTTCTCAGTGAAGATAGTCTATATCATTAGAGATTAAAAAAAAGAGAATGTAGACTAGAAAATGGTAGAGATGGATGGACAATGAATTAAACAGAGTTGGCTTGGTCAAGGGCCTTCCAGGGTTGCTCAAAAGGTATCTATTTTAAAAATGACTGAAAAACACTTATCCCTCATGGAGCGACACCTCCCCCCCAGTGAAAGACATGGGAAAGGCACTTGGAAATGTATATGGCTGGGAAAGTAGCAGTGAAAGTTGTGAGGGGTGTAGCGTTGAATGGAAAACCAAATAGAATCATGGCAGAGGCGAACTATTTATTTGAGAAAATATGTACATGTGGCTTTGGACTGAATAATAAGAAATCCCTGTGTGAGAAAACTGGAGATTTCATTAGAAAAGACTTATTCATTAAAGGTTAACACAAGCTTGCAATCAAGATACCACTGGAGACAATTTGCAAATGTTGAGGAAATGTTCAGAAATGTGGAAGAAGAAAATAGCTGATAGCTAGATACTGTCTCTTTCTATTGACTCTAACATAAAAATAGAAATAAAATAATACTGATCATTATCCAAAATTGTAATTTCAAGCTCAATACATAGGTTTATTTTTTCTGCAAGGCTTGCAATATAGGCATGGTTATTCCTATATATAAGATGGACAAACCTGAGACAGAAAAGTGTCTCAAGATCATTCTGCTATTATGTGTTAGAAGTTTTCTCCCATGATCTGCTCTTAAAAAATATTTAGATATTTTGTCTGATGCATAGCTAGTAAAAATCTTCTCTGGGGGCTATTTTTCTTGTTAATTATGTCCTTTGCAATACAGAAACTCTTCAGTTTGATGCAATCACATCTATCCAGTCTTGCTTTGATTTGTTGTGATTCTGGATCACTACTGTGGAAGGTTCAACATGGGCTGGATTCAAGCCTCAATCCTCAGATCTCAGCCTCCTGAGTAGCTTAGGGTTGTAGGGGTGAGCCACTAACACTCCACTTGTTTGTTCTTGTTTTTGTTGTTTGTTTGTTTGTTTTTAAGGACTCCACTATCTATTTGCTTCTATTCAGGTCCAATGTCAATCTATAATTTAAGCTCAATATTTCCTTACCTATATTCTCTAATAGTCTCTTAAATGTTTTTCTATAGTAGTTTCTTAATATACTGCCATCATTTAATATTTGTTTTTTACTCTCAAAGCCTATACCAAATGAAAATCTCACAAGTCTCATCATTCCAAAGCACTGGATCATAAAGCATTTATTTATTTTTTGATAAAGCATTTATGTGTTTGTATATTGTAGGAAGTGTTTCCTGATCAAACTTCATTTTATTTCTTGTGATTTATACTTTCTGTGCATGTCCTCTCTTCTTAACTCATTGCTAATGTACAAGGTCTGTGTATATTTGGTTCTTGTTGGCCTTTCTCAGCCCCTTGAACATACTTCACCCAAATCTGATTCTCTCAGGATGAAGTGAGCCCTTTATGGCAAGAAGCAGTTCTTATTAATCTTTGTTTTCCTAGAACGTATTTATCTCACAGATCTGGCACACATAATGAACATATGCTTTTACTTCTCAGTTACATAAAGACAAACTCACATAATTTTTTATTACTTGATTATTGGAAATCAAACCCTACTCTCTACTTTGTTGTTACTTAACTGAAATGTCATAGGACATGAGAAAGGAACACTCGGTTCTAGAAAGCCTAGTTAAAAATGTTGTGGGCTGGCAGATACGATGTAAATTAGGAGGACTGAAAGCAAAAGTTCTGTCATAGCCCTGAAAATACTGCAGATGACATCTGATGTGACTCAAAACGTGATTCCATAAGAATTATAGTATTTAATATGAGAAGTATATTGAAACCAATTCTGATAAAAAGAGTAAATGCCTTTTGATAATCTTATTTGGAGATCACATAGTAAATTTTCCCTAGTCAAACCTAGTTGTACTAAATATAACTGATATCATATATATGTCATTTCTGTCTAGAGCTCTAATCTACAAAGTCCAAGGAAAACTAAATATTAACCCTTTTCCCAATATTAGCTATATATGTGAACAAGTTTGTTTCCATCATTGCATGCTCTTGCCTGTAATGCTAGCCACTCAGGATGCTGAGTTCTGAGGATCAAGGTTTTGAAGCCAGCCTGGGCAGGAAAATCCATGAAACTCTTATCTCAAATTAATCACAGAAAAAGGAAATCGAAGTGAATATGTGGCTCCAAGTAGTAGAACATTTGCTTGAGCAAAAGAAGCTTAGGGACAATACCCAAGCCCTGATTTCAAGCCCCAGGACAAGCACCAAAAATATTATACATAAGATTTGATTTTCAGTATTTTCCCTGTTATTTTTATTATTAATAGTAGTAACAAAATATGATAAATAAGACTACAAGCTGAGCACTGGTGGTTTACTCCTTGAACACAGTTACTCAGAAGGCTGAGATCTGAGGACCATGCTTTTGAGCCAGGCTTCACATACAAATCCAAGAGACTCATCTCAAATTAACCAGCAGAAAGTTAGAGCTGGAGGCATGATTCAAATGAAAAAGTGCAAGCAGTGAGCTTGAAAGCCAAACAAGAGTAAAAAAGCCAAGCCAAAGCATTAGACCTTGAGTTGAAGCCCCAATAATTGTGCATATATGTACACACACGCACCCCCATACCCCCACACACATACGCACACACACAGAGTTATGGTTGTATAAGAACTAACAGCAGTAAAACCATTATTTAGGGTTTTTTCCCCTTAGTATCTGGTTACTTGCAAATCTAAGCACTGGGAGAAACATCAATACCCAATGTATTAATTGTAGTGGAAAAATCACAAGCGCAACTCATTTATTGCCTCCAATGTCTGAATGCCATAGTTTAACAACACAATGCATTCACTCTTCTCACTACCTGGGTTACAGGGAACTTTCTGCCACTGTTAGAATCTTGGACAGATTGTCATTCTCCATATCCTCAGCCTAGGAAAAGATCCTAGTTCCAGTACTTCTTTTTTGTTCCAGAACTCAGAACCTGGGCTCTGTCTCTGAGCTTCTTTTTTGCTGAAGGCTAATGTTTTTCCACTTGAGCCACAGTGCTACTTTCAGCTTTTTTTGTGATTAATTAGAAATAAGAATCCCATGGTTTTTCTGCCATGTCTGGATTCGAAACTTGATCCTTAAATTTTGACCTCTTTTCTAGCTAGGATTATAGGCATGTGGTACCCAACTCTACTTAAGCAATTTTAAGTATCATTCTTTTTTTAATTTTTTTTTATTGTGAAAATACCATACAAAGGGGTTACAATTACATGGGCAAGGTAATGAGTACCTTTCTTATCAAGCATTGTTGCCTCCTCCTTTGTTTCCCCTTTCCATCCCTTCCCATCTTCCCCCACCCCCACTGAACTGATATAGCTTTTACACTATTGTAATGCTAAAAAAAATTTTAAGCTGAAACATCATATGGTCAGGGATCATTTATACATTTAATACCGATACCTTATAGTTTTCTATCTTACTCCTGAACGTCTTCAGGGGACAGGAAATGTAAATTAGATGATCAAATATGATGTAAGGTAAGCCAATGTTATTACAGTATAGTATTTAAGATAACTTCTAACACTTCTTATTTGAAAAATTATGTTTGTTTCCTGGTGTGAAGTTGTGGGAAAATGAAAACATGCTTCATTAGCAGAAAGGCTGGTGGGTTTTTTTTTTCCATCTGATCTTTCATCAAAAAGAATTCCTAATCAAGCCAGATCCTTCTGAAATACATGATTTGGAAGACATCCAAAAACACTCTCCTGAAAGAGATAATAAATTGCAGTTTGATCTTATTTGTCCTAAATTCTGCATATTATTCAACCATGAATCATGATAGTTTTCCCTTTATATGTTTTATAACTTATTATAGTCAACATGAGGCGCTTAGTGATAAAGGATTTGTGTCTTAGTAACAACCCTTTCAAAGGGTGGCCTATAATTAATGTAACAGTAACTATATTCAGTACCTTTCTAGATGTCAGGTTTAATCAAATTCCACCCAGGTTAGTCTGTGTCTGGCCTGCTTTCTGAGATTTAATCAGGGCTATGATTTACATATATCTCCACACAAGACCTTGCACTTCCCTGAAGTGTTGTGTTATAAAGATCAATAGCAGATTCCGCTTGCCTTTACCACACAGGATCTTGTTGCCTGTTTGGAAGAAGTTACCAGCTCAGTTAAGCATTTCCACGTGTAAAAGTGCAGAACATAGAGGATCAACATACCAAAAAGGCATAGAAACAAATCAGTCTCAAAGTAGAATCATGAGCATGTCTATTAAATTGAATGTAGATAGTTTCCATAGTATAACTGTATTAGTCAAGAGTGTCTTTATGATAATCTTCTCTCCTTGTATTATGTACCATCCACAATTTTGTTTCCCATCTTTATTATACATAAACAATTAAATGTCAGGTACTGTTGTTTTCCTACTGGAAAAAATGAACATTACTCTTTCCTAGCCATGTTCCACTTGTGGTAGATCAACAATTGATGAGTGGGAAAATTCCTAATATTGAAGAACCTTTTACTGTCTAGTTTCTAAATAAAGAAATTAATGAACTAATAAAATAAAGAATATACATATGACATTTGTTGAGGCAGGTGCATTTTAATAATCATTTGGAATGTCTGATGATTAAAAGAAAAAGGACGTGCATCCACGTTATTACTTTAGAAATCAATTACTGGAAAATCATATGTAAATATTACATTAAAGCATTGGATGTAACTTCCTTACTTGTATTCCCAAAGTACACACTTTATTAATTTTTAAAAATAAAGTTACCTCCCTGCTGGCAGAGAATGACATTTATAGTGGCTTTAGATGTTGGCATATATGTCTACTTTCATCACCTTATTTGAGTCACTCTTTCCTGAACTCTGGGCCTGGGCGCTGTCCCTCAGCTTTTCAGCTCAAGGCTAGCGCTCTACCACTTGAGCCGCAGTGCCACTTCCGTTTTTTTCTTTTTTCTTATGTGGTGCTGAGGAATCAAACCCAGGGCCTCATGCATGCTAGGCAAGCGCTCTAACACTGAGCCACCTTCCCAGCCCTTGAGTCACTCTTTAAAGTAGCTTCTATTTTAGAGTTTGCAACTTAGGTCAGAGTTTTGGTTTTGTTTTGCTTTTCAGTTTTATTTTTGATAATTAGTGTTATTTTATATTTGTTATATTTTATTAGCCTATATATAAATTAAATTTTTAAAAGAACTTCTACATACTACATTGTTTCTGGTACAGTTGGTAGTGAGTACAGAAAAAAAAAGCTAGTATTGATGTGCATAATCCCTATTCTCACTGACTTTTGATATTTCAATATAACTCAGAGAAGGATCAGTCAGCACATGAGTGACACTGGACACTGACTATGGGCAATTCTCCAGCTTGCCTCTTATAGAGAGAATAACTCAGTTATTTCATAGAGCACAGAAATGTATAGGAGCTTAATGTATAGTAGTAACAGAATTCACAGGACAGGGCCCAAAGTCATCACCAACCATCCATGTCATCCTGATATCAAACTTCCCCATGATTTTTCTCTACTCTGAATCCTCTACACTGACAGAAAGATGCTTTCTTAAGTGCAAATAACTTGAAAGCAGCCATACATTAAAAGAAAACCCCACAAAGATGACCATCAAGTGACCTAGTAACCTCAGCTGTAGTCCTCTGTGTTTATTTGTAAGAACTTAAATTCATTCACAACCTTCTAACATTCTCCAGTTTTGTAGCATGTTTGCATTCCTCTAATAACCTTACTTCTTGGGTAATGCTGCCTAGGGAAATATGAGAACGTACTTGTTATAATCCTTAGGGCAATCCATTGTACATCTGAACATACTGAACTCTTGTTAGACTGAGAAATCCTAGTGGATACTAATCTAGACTATTTACACTAAGGCCCATTGCCTAAAGTGGAGAATATTAAGTAGCTCCCCCCAAATTGCTTGCTGAATTAATAAATGAACATTTTCTACACAATACAAATACATTATCATTTTTAAATACCTTTTTTTCCCTTTTGACTATACTGGGGCTTGAATTCAGGGCCTTGTGCTTACTAGACAGGTGCTTTACCACTTGACCCATACCCTAACCCTTTTTGCTTTAGTTTATTTTTCAGACAGAGTCTTGTTGTTATTTTTGTTTGTTTGTTTGTTTTGTCTGGGCTGACCTATGGCTGGTCTTATACTGAATAATACACGATACTATTCCTAGCTTGCTTGTTCAGATAAGGTCTCACTAAATTTTTTTCCACAGCTGACCTTGAACCTCAGTCCTCCATGTCTTCAGCTCTCAAGTGGCTGGGATTACAGGTATAAGCCACTAACCTGGATCAAATGCACTGTCTTTGTACTCTATCTACATCTTCAAGTAATCCAGAAATTCTTTTTATCACTCCATTTAACTCCGTTCTCTTAAAGTTGGTCATAAAATATTTATAAATATCTACATTGCCATGGCATTATTCTTTGCCTTTGGGTTTTGCTACTCCCTTGGTTGTATTAAAATAATTTACTACCCAGAAATAGAGACAAGATAAAACTACATGAGAAACTAAATTATAAAATAAGGGAGTACATCACGAAAAGGAACATGATAAATTATACAAATGTAGTGCATTCTAAGATTATGCCTAAGCTCACTTTATCCAGGGGATTCACGTTTGGGGAAACCAATGGTTTTAGGTGGTATAGCTGCTGAGTTCAATTTTTTGAAACACTGAAGGCTTCCTGGAAGAACACTGTCTAAAGGAAGAAAACTCAGAGCTAAACCTGACACAATAACTAAGTTTTAATCACTAGAGGAGAAGAGTGATGTGATTAATCAGCTGGCTGAATTTGCCCCTGACATGACTTCTACCACAGGTACATACCAAAACTTTAGGAAGACAGAAAAAAATTAGTGGGTCTTAAAATAGAACTTACATGTAAGATAAAATGATTGATGAATTATAAGACACAAGATATTTGGCAAAATGTTTTTAATTCCTCAATGCAGGATAACAACAAAAACAACAACAAAAATATGTGGGGAAACTGTCCCATTTAACTGCAAAGATGAAGGAATTGGAGGGGACAGTTCACTAGTAACTTGATAATATGACAGTACTCAGATAAGGAGAGTCTGGAAAAATCACAGAGGACATGCAGAGATGACAGTGTATGTAACATTCCCTAACTAAAATACCAGTACTTCTTAACTAAGACTTTCCAGAAGAGGGAAGGAGGATCAGGAGAAGGGTGTAGGAGGGGTTGGAGGTATAGCTCCGTTGGTAGAGCACTAATCAATCAACAAAAGCATCAGGTACCAAGTTACAAAAAGAAGGAAGAGGAGGAGAATGAGAAGGAGGAGGAGGAAGAGGAAGAAAGAAGAAGATGTAACAATGTATGCAGACATCTTTTCAAATCTATACTGCTTTCCTATAGTGATTCCCTACTGTATCTGGAGCAGGACTAAAGAGAAGATATTAACAAGATTACATAACTAGTGTAAATTAGAGGAAAGCCAGTTTACTGAAGCAATCAGGAAAAAGAAAACTTTGCTAAACAATAGAATTTGATCTAGATTATTTTTAATTGTGAAAATACCGTACAGAGGGGTTATAATTACATGGGCAAGGTAATGAGTACATTTCTTATCAAGCATTGTTGCCTCCTCCTTTGTTTCCCCTTCTCATCCCTTCCCATCCTCCCCTATGCCCCCCCTCCTCCCCACCCCCCCAACCCCCCCACCAAAGTTGTAAAGTTCATTTTTCAACATGACATCTTGTACATCTCATTGGTGCAATGGGTCCTGTATCCCTATTTAAACGATTTGTTTTTGCCTTTCCCCTCCACAAAGTATACCAACATCAAATACAATGAAAGCAGGGGTTATACCATGGGGGAGGGACGTACAAAGCAACAAAGAAATCATCTTATAAATATGTTAGAAACAATCGCAAGAGAGAAAAACCATTTGAATCCTTATCTTGGGGTTTATTTCGCCTAACATCAACTTATCTGACCTTTTCTGCTTGTCTCAGACATATACTAGTTATTGCATATAAGGGAAACCATGGGACCTGTGTTTCTTTGGGCCTGGCTTACTTCACTTAACATAATTTTTTCCAAGTCTTTCCATTTCCTAACAAATGGGGCAATATCCTTCCTTCTGATGGAGGCATAGAATTCCAGTGTGTGTGTGTGTGTGTGTGTGTGTGTGTGTGTGTGTGTGTGTGTGTGTGTGTGTGTGTGTGTGTGTGTGTGTGTGTGTGTGTGTGTGTATCACATTTTCTCCATCCATTCATCTACTGAGAGAAAACTGGGTTGGTTCCATATCTTAAGCTATGATAAATAATGCTGCAATAAACATAATTGTGCTGGTAGCTTTGGTATGACCTTGTTTGTGTTGATATAGATTTCTAAGAGAGATAGTCAGTGACTGGTGGTGTTGGAAGATAAAACTGAGCAAAGGAAGAAATACTTGTTCTTTATAGGAGACCATTGGCATAGGATTGTGACTGACAGACTGTCATTCTGTGGATATAAGGAAAGGATGGTGAGCAACTGGGCTAGAAATGGAAATCAAGGCCAACATTAAAGAATCCACAGCTTTATTACTTCAGAAATTCAAAACTACAGTCTCCTGACAAAAAGACTTCAAAATATCTCATAGTTAAATCCCCTAGACTCAGCAGTAGGTACTTTGTACACTCTGTCTTTAATCTTCAAAAGCTCTATGGGTAAGTATTATTGTGGTAATTTTGAATAAATCAAAATTGAAGCTCAGAGAGTTTAAGTAAGTTGCCTGAAGTGACACACACAGGTTAAGCCAGGAGAGCCCATTGGTAGTATGGTTCCCCAGCCCGGTAGCGTGCTGCTACCCTCTTCTCATCTCTGTCTACTCAACTCTGATCTCGATGGGATCAGGGAAGGCTTGATTTCTACCCTCTTTGTTTTATTTCCTTGTCTAATATAATGGTGATTCCCTCTTAGGTAAAACATCCATATTATATAATATTTAGTAATGTGAACAGCAGATCTCACTGTTAACCTTAGAAATAGACCCTTCAATGGTATTTACCATACCTGATATATTTTTTAAACCTAGGCATTAAGGTTTTCACCTTCTTTTATTCCAGTGCTTTATGATAAACATTCCAATTGCATATAATTAAGAGATTGGCTTGGGATGTCTATGGTATGTGAATATATGGGAGATAATGTGTCTAATACTTCAATAGAAGAGTAATTTCTGTGCCCCTGCCCCCTACTAAGTTAGAGGAGCAACTCAAGAGTTAACATAGATATGAAGAAAAAATGAAATAGACTTTTAAAACAAATTGTACTGAAAAGGTGATGTACAGAGGGATTAGAGTTACATGTCAGGTAATGAGTACATTTCTTTTTTTATTTTTTTTATTGTGAAAATACCATATAGAGGGGTTTCTATGTTGCTTTGATAATGAGTACATTTCTTATCAAGCATTGTTGCCTCCTCCTTTGTTTCCACTTCCCATTCCTTCCCATTCCTCTCATCCCCTCAACCCCTCTTCCCCCAGCCAAACTTGTAAAGTTCGTTTTTTGACATAACGACTTGTACATCTCATTGTTGCAATGGGTCCACCTGTATGCTATTTAAACAGTTTGTTTTTGCCCTTCCCCACCACAAATTATACCAACATCAAATACAGTGAAAACAGGGCTTATACCGTGGGGGAGGGACATACAAAGCAACAAAGAAATCATCTTATAACTATATTAGAAACAATCACATGAAAGAAAAACCATTTGAGTCCTTATTTTGGGGTTCATTTCACCTAACATCAACTATTCTGACCATTTCTGCTTGTCTCAGACATATACTAGTTATTGCAAATAAGGGAAACCATGGGACCTATGTTTCTTTGGGCTTGGCTTACTTCACTTAATATAATTTTGTCCAAGTCTTTCCATTTCCTAACAAATGGGGCAATGTCATTCTTTCTGATGGAGGCATAGAATTCCATTGTGTATATATATCACATTTTCTTGATCCATTCATCTACTGAGGGGCATCTGGGTTGGTTCCATATCTTAGCTATGGTAAATAATGCTGCAATAAACATAGTTGTGCTGGTAGCTTTAGTATGGTCTTGTTTGTGATCATTTGGGTAAATGCCCAAAAGAGGGATTGCTGGAGGTTCCTCAAAAGACTCCACATAGTACATTTCTTTTTGAACAACGTCACTCCCTCCCTCATTTTCTCCTACTTTTCTCCCTCCTGACCCACCTTCCCCCAAGTTCTATAGTTCATTTTCAACATAGTGTCTATTGAGTATCACTGCTGAATTGGTTCACCCTTTGTCCAGCTATTTCTGTTTCCCATCCCCCCACCTCAATCTGATACACATATATATAATACAAAGGATATAGAAATAAAAAAACCATCAGCAAAAGGGAATAAACCAAAGGGTAAATAAAAGGAACCACAACCTGTACAATAGAAAATCTGTTTCCATTTCTTGGAGTTTTATGTTATAAGATCATTTTATGTCATCAAATAGAAAATAAATTTTATACTTTTACTTTTGTTTTCTTTTTTGCTGGTCCGTGGGCTTGAACTCTGCCTGTGCTCTGCCCCTGACCTTCTTTTGTTCAAGGCTAGTGCTCCACCACTTGAGCCACAGTACTGTTCTGAGTAGTTTATAGGAGATAAAAGTCTTATAGACTTTCCTGCCTAGGCTGACTTCAACCTGTGATTACCTAGCATGAGCCACTGGTGCTCAGCTTGGAAATAGATTTTATAAAAGAGGATGAAGCCAGTTAAGGAAGTACCTGAGCCAAAAATGATTGAGGCTAGAATGAAAGAAACCTACCATGAAGGGGGCTAGGAGATATCTGGGGTTAAGTTTGACTTGTTATACTTAGAAAATAGACTCAAGTCTAGACAATACCACCATTCTGGTCTGGAAATTGGGGCCTAGAAATGAAGATACTCACATGGACAGTAAATCAATAGTAGCTTAGTCTACTTCTAAATGAGTAGGAACCTTCTAGCCCCTCTAAATACAAGTGAGCAGGCACCCAACTTAATTACTTTTAGAGATCATGTTAAAGGTTTATTGAATATACTTGAGAATTTCCATGAGCATAAGTTACTTTTGTGAGGATCCATTCAAGGAAAAATTACCAGCTATCATTGGGAAATCTGTTTCTAGAATTAGCTAGAAGAAAGATGCATCCTAATATGCGCAGAAATTGATAAAGGGAGGCACATCACAGAGACCCAGTATCTTCTGACTACCTTATGTAGAGTATATTTAATCACGCTTTATCTTATTGAATCAGTATGATGGAAAATGAACCACGTTCTGCTAAAAGTTTATGAGTTTATGAGTTTGTATTGCAGTAATTAGTAGGTAAATCCAATTTTAAGAGGTAAATGAAAGATCTTCAGTTTTTCACAGTCCAGATAGCATTTGCATAGCATGATTTTCTTCTCATTTAAAATGGGGGAAACTTCCAAGTTATTTACAAACAATGAAAAAATGATAGTGTGCTATCAAGTATATCTCTCTTAATACAAACATTAGTCATGCATTTTTTGAATTTCTGAAAGGAAAATTAAACCATATATACTTATAAGTAGATCTTGTTACTTTTGAATTTTACTAGCAGAAGTAGATGCCTGCAACAATGCTTTTCAATGACTTTCTATATAGTTTACTGGACCATGGAGTGTTCTTGGCCCTTTGGAATACCAACTGTTTACTACTAGGTATTTGATAATCAAAAGACAAAGGGGACATTTTTTTCTGAATGTACAGTTTCAGAGAGTTTTGTGGCTTTCTTTTTGATAGGTGTTAGTATGTCCATATGAAAGAACCACTATTTTTCCCTTTGTCCAAATGAGTTTATAAAGCCATCAAGCTAATTTAAAGAGGATAATAGGGAGCCTGTTTATTGGAGCAAGAGCACGATAATATCAATAGATCTGAAAGTAAAGAACCAATTGTATTGGGCATCAGAAGAGTATCCTACTCATTCAGTACTTATAGTTATTATTGGTTCTAGTGATGGTGATGAACCAGGTAGATTAATCTTACCAACAAAAATTACAAAGACAACAGGGGTTAGACCATTGGGGAAGAACATACAGAAAAAATTGTGTTTGATTCTGGTGCTCTGCATCTTGTACATACATTTATCTAATTTGGGGAGGGGAAGGGAAATAACAAAATGCTGAAACAAGGATACAGGTTGACCCATTGTAACAATGTGATGTAGGAGACACAATGTTGAAAAAGAACTTTACAACTTGGGTGGGAGGAGAGAGGAGTTGGGGAGGGAAGGGATGGTAGGGAAAAAATAAAGGAGGAGGTAACAATGCTCAATGGTAAATGCACTTCATTATCTTATTCATGTAACTGCAATCCCTCTGTACTATATCTTTACAATAAAAAATATTTTAAAAATTACAAACATTTCCCCATTTGTTAGGAAATGGAAAGGCTTGGAAAAAATTATATTAAGTGAAGTAAGCCAGGCCCAAAGAAACATAGGTCCCATGGTTTCCCTTATTTGCAATAGCTAGTATAGGTATGAGTCAAGCAGAAAAGGTCAGATAATGTGATGTTAGGAAAACGAACCCTTAAATATGTATTTTAATGTTTTCGTTTCTTTCATGCATGTGTTTCTAACGCATTTATAAGATTATTTCTTTGTTGCTTTGTATGTCCCTCCCCCACAGTGTAACCCCCGTTTTCACTTTATTTGATGTAAGTATAACATGTGGAGGAGATGGGGACAAACAAGTCGTTTAAGGATTCAGGTGGACCTGTTGCAACAATGAGAAGTACAAAATGTCATGTCAAAACCAGCTTTACAATGTCGGTGTGTGGGGGGGGAGGGTGGTATGATTGGGTGGGGGGGAGGAGGGAGGCTGGGAAGGGAGGTGAAGGGTAAACAAAGGAGGAGGCTGCAATGCTTGGTAAGAAATGTATGCATTATCCTGCCAATGTAATTGTAACCCCTCTGTACAGTATGTTCTCAAATAAAATAAAATAAAATTTAAAAAAAAATTACAAAGATTTTAGGCCTAGTGCACAGATAGATGATAAATGATAGCAAAGTTAATAATCCAAAAGAGTCAAAGTTTTACATCTTTATTCAGCTAATTTATATTGAATTACCCAAATGAGAGGCAGCTTTGAAAGCCAAATAACTGGTAATGTTTTATAAAGTAAGAAGAGAAGAGAACCTGTCCAGAGCATTTGGCCAAGGTAATAACATTTTATCTCTAACTGCTATAAAACTTTTCACTGGAGTACTTGGAGATTCTTTTTGTCATTGAGTCTTGTTGTTCAATACCATACAAGTAACTATAAGGAAAGTTTGGTTTTTTTTTTAAAAAAACTATTAATCCAAGCTTACAGGTAGAAGAATTAAAGAAGCATATAAAAGGAAAGGGTCCAATTATTCAAAGAAGTTTTAGGGTTATTTTGCAGAAAGTAAAGTTATTTGCAAAAATGTCTTTAATACCTGAAAATTTTGAACGAGAAATGTAAATTCAGAGCAACGTGAAAGATCATTAGAGATTTTGTCACGAAGATGCCAATCAGAAGAAAGCCATGTGAAGATATGAGAGACTGAGAACTAGCCATGCTCTGAAGCTCAGTATGTCAAAAGTGAAAAACAAGAGAAAGAAATAATGTGAAGCAGAAGTACTGCAAGGCTCTCATATGCCATGCTTGGATATTGTATTTCACTCCAAATGCCAACATTTGGGAGAGAAACAATACGCCCTCCCCTCCCCCCCCCCCATGACAAGCTCCAGGAAGATGAAGGCAGCTTATAGAGCAGCAAAATGGTGACTGGTGACCTGAGGTGGGAACTAGATGGCAAGAACTTCCATGCACTGCAATTGTGCAGAGTGGGCATCGGCCAAGTGAGCTTAGCCAGTATTTGGGAAACCAATGGAGAGATTTGGAAGGTGGTCTACTAAACATCATTGTGCATAGAAATTATCCCACCCTATCTTACAGTTCAGGCTTGAAATGGTATTTGTTCTACTTTCTTTTTCTTTTTCTTTTATTTAACTTAAATGCTAAATGATGCTATGCTTAGTTTAATCATGTTATGTAACAGGAAATTATTGTAAAAATAATTATTTTTTCTTTTAACAAATATTCCTTCTTGGAAGCTCACGGTATTATCCACTCTTGAATCTTTTTTTTTTGTAAAGATGCTGTACAGAGGGGTTACAGTTGTATGAGTAAGGTAATAAGTACATTTCCAATCGAGCATTGTTACTCCCTCCTTTGTTTTTCCCCTACTATCCCTCCCCCACCACAACTCCTCCCCCTACCCTGTAAAGTTCGTTTTCAACATAGTGTCTTGTACATCTCATTGTTACAATGGGTCAACGTGTATCCTTGTTCAGCATTTTGTTATTTCCCTTCCCCTCCCCAAATTACATAAGTATGTATACAAATGTACAAGATGCAGGGCACCAGAATCAAATACAGGACAACAGGGTTATACCATGGGGGAAGAACATACAAAAGAAACAAAAAAAAAATCACATAGTACATTAACAAAGTACAGCAACAAAGAGAAAAACCTCTTGTGTCCATATCTTGAACTTATGTGGGCAAAATCTTCTCAGAAATCTTCTCAAAAACATTTCTCAGAAACAAAGTAAATATTATTCTTTTTGCCCTCCTTTCTAATTGTTATTATAAAACTAATGAAGGGGCTGGGAAGGTGGCTCAGTGGTAGAGCGCTTGCCTTGCATGCCTGAGGCCCTGGGTTCAATTCCTCAGCACCACATAAGCAAAAAGAAAAAAAAGCCGGAAGTGGCACTGTGGCTCAAGTGGTAGAGCACTAGCCTTGAGCTGAAGAGCTGAGGGACAGCGCCCAGGCCCAGAGTTCAGGCCCCACGACCGGACCCAAAAAAAAAAAAAAAAGCTAATGTATAGAGGGGTTACCATTACATAAATCAGGCAATGTGCACAGGTCTTTTTGGACAATGTCACCCCTTCTCTTGCTCTCTCCCAGGTTTTCCCTCCCATCCCAAGTTGTAGATATCATTTTCAATGTAGTGTCTAGTGAGTACCACCACTACTGTTGCGTTGGTTCACCCTTTGTCCCTCCATTTCAATGCCTCTGTTATTCTCCTAAAGATAGATAAAAGAGCAACAAACCAAAAGAAAAGAAAATGAAAACAGCAACAAACTAAAAACAAAAACAAAACAAAACAATCTTGTTTCCATTTCCTGGAGTTCATTTCAATAACTCTTCATTTATAAGATGCACATAGGCATTGTGTCTTTGTGTTTCTCTCCTAGGAGGATCCTCCTTCAGTCTCACTGTGTGTGATTACAGTCCCATATAATTTATCTATGGCCCAATGTATTTTAGATCTGGCTTCCACATATGAAAGAAAACATGTGCCATTTGTCTCTCTGAGCTTGGCTTACCTCACTTCACATGATTTGTTCTAGGTCCATCCATTTCCACTCTACTTTCTGAGGAGCTCTTTGGTCACACTGCTTGGACTAGCCAAAGAGCACACTCTTGAGGAGGGAGGTTTTAGTAGTTGCTAGGAAACATCTCTCTCCTTTCCAACTCCCTCAGTCGTCTAAGTTTTCAGGATGGACACAGTCATGTTTTATTTCCTTCTTCACCATTCACCCTGGTCTATTTATTAGCCCTCCAGAAACCACTGTTGATACTTTTACAAGGCTAGGTCTTATTGCCAACTCTAATTTAAAAATGATAGAAGTTCCATAAATTACCTTCCTTCCAAATGTGTTTCACTCAATAATTAGAGATCACTTTAACATATACTATTTACAAATTCAACTTTTCTGAGGCAAAGTAATAATTGTTCAAATTTTAAAAGTCCAATTACTTCTTACTTATTTACCTAGCTATGCTTTTCTTCCCTGGGTATATTTTAGATTAAACAATACAGACATTGAAAGTATTTGTTCTGTGAATATGATAAGGTCTTTCTAACTTGTGCTAATTCTAAACTAATTTCTTAGTGGGGAAAAAGTGCTTATTAAATGAAATAAGCCATACCCAAAGAAACATAGATTCCATGGTTTCCCTCATTTGTAATAATTAGTATATGTCTAGGATAGTCCTAGCAGAGGATCACAAGAGCTCAATAGCTATGTGCATATGACCGTATAAGATGATGTTAAGCCGGGCGCCGGTGGCTCACGCCTGTAATCCTAGCTACTCAGGAGGCTGAGATCTGAGGATCGCGGTTCAAAGCCAGCCCGGGCAGGAGAGACTGTGAGACTCCTATCTCCAATAAACCACCAGAAAACCGGAAGTGGCGCTGTAGCTCAAGTGGTAGAGCGCTCGCCTTGAGCTGAAGAGCTGAGGGACAGCGTCCAGGCCCAGAGTTCAAGCCCCACGACCGACAAAAAAAAAAAAAAAAAAAAAGAAAAGATGATGTTAAGAGAAATGAACTCCAAGATATAGAAACAAGAGATTTTTCTTTGTTGTTGTTGTTTTGATGTAATATGGGTTTTTTTTTCGTTTGTTTTCCATTGGTTTATCTCATTATTGTATTTGATTTTGGTACCCACATATTGTATATACGTTTATCTGAATTAGGGAAGGGAAGGGGAAAAACAAAATGGTGAGACAAAGGACAAAGGGAGAACCAATGAACATTGATATTCACAAGACAATATGTTGGAAAAGAACTTTACAACTTGGGAGAAGTAGGGGGAGGGAGAGTGGGAGAAAAACAAGAGAGGAGGTAATAATGTTCAACAAGAAATGTACTCACTACTTTACATATGGAACTGTAACTCCTTTGTGTGTCACCTTGAAAATGAATTAAAAATAAATGTAAATAAATTACATAATGTAAAAAAGGTAGTATTTTGATCAAATATTGCCCAAACAAATTAAGAATAATAGGAAAATTGTTTTGACCTGTGATTAATTTTGAAATTGTTTATTTTCTTTTTATTTTTTCAATTTAATACAAATACAGACTCTGGAGAAAATGAATGAGGTCAAGAGAAATATATATATGGTCTGCGTTTGACCTTGCAACCTGGCCACTGTCTCTGAGCTTTTCTAGGTTAAGGCAAGTGTTCTACTTCTTGAGCCAAAGCTTCTCTTCTGGCTTTTTGTTTGGGGGGTGTTAGTGGTGGTGATTGATTGGAATTAGGAATCTCACACTTTCCTGCCCAGGCTGGCTTTGACTGCAATTCTCACATCTCAACCTCCTGAGAGAATTACAGGTGTGAGCCACTGAGAATGATATTCTTAAATGTCAAAAAATGACACAGGAATTTATGTTTCTTAATAACTGATGATAGGCAAGAATATCCATATTTCTAATAATCTTACATTAATATTTTCCTTTAATTTTAGGAAAGAATATTGTTTAGTTAAACATGTTTAGTTAAATATGAATGGATGTAGGCTCTGCTTCTTACCACACTAGTAAGCTTCAGCAAAATTATTTAGCCTGATTCTCAAATTTTTCATCTATAATATCTGAATAATAAAAGCATCTCCTGAGGTTTATGAAACTTAAGTAGGGTATGCTTATAAACTGAAAACATTGTGCCTAATACACTTTAGACTTTCAACATGTACTTGGCATCAATATTAGTAGTATGGTTACTAATTATTCATCTCCCTCCCCCCCCCCCCGAACAAGAAACAAATTTGATTCAGGAAGAATTGGCTTGGCAGAGTCTTTAAAACATATTCGTGATCTGACGCTCACGAACCAGTTGCTAATTTGCTTGTTTATTTCATTTGATTTTTACTTTGCTGCACATAAGGGAAGTAGGTGGCAGGAGCTTAATTTATTTGTCCCTTTTTTTTTTTTTTTTTGGAAACTGTGGGTTTTGGCTCTCACACTATTTTGAGACATGGTCTTGGTGGTAGCAATGGGGCTCTACACACTCTTCAGGAAGGTGGGAGTGTTGTGTAGCTCTCCTGGTGGCTCTAAGCACTTTCTTTCCCCCAAGTGATCAGCAGAGGTGCTAGGTTGCTGGTGCTGACAGCCAAGGCCTCTCCTCCCACAGATCTGGAAACACATGAAAAAAGACATGACTCATGGGCTACAACTTTTGTTTTCAGCTGCTTGATACAAGTATTGGTAGGCTCAGCTCCCATGTTTTCATTACCAGCAGTCTGGCTAAAGGCAAAAGGGCTCTTTGGTTTTCTCATACAGTGCTTCCACGACAGTAATTGAAAACAACTGGGAAATACTGTGGAGAGAGTAAGATACTATTTTTGTCCCTTTTGCTGGTGTCCATGGAAAGGATGATCTGAAGTGATAGATCTTCAGAATCTTAAAGGTATGGAATTTGAAGTACTTTTCAGATCTTTCTTCACAAACTTTCAGAGACTCCCTGCATTTCTGCCTTGAATCTGTCCTTTGAACTCTGCACACTTCTCTGCTGGCATTTAATCCACGCCGTCTTTTGCTGTGGTTGTATTTGTGAATCTGCTTCTTGCCTGCCTGCTGTGGACTGTGTGCTAGCTGAGGGCAACTCCTCTCCTTTTTTATCTTTGGATTTCTGTGTTCAATGCCTGGTAAGAAAGTATTTCAATAGCAGTTGTTGGTTCTATGAATGCATGGATTGATGAGTGAGTTGAGGAAGGGCTATACAGATAGAAGTAGAGGAAAGAGGGACTGGGAAGGTGGCTAAGTGGTAGAGCGCTTGCCTTGCATGCATGACACCCTGGGTTCCATTCCTCAGCACCACATAAGCAGAAAAAGCCAGAAGTGGCGCTGTGGCTCAAGTGGTAGAGCGCTAGCCTTGAGCTGAAGAGCTGAGGGGCAGCGCCCAGGCCCCACAACTGACCGAAAAAGAAAAAAAAAAGAAGTAGAGGAAAGATTATCAGATGGTTGTGAATTTAGAAATCCTTTTTGAGTAGCAGATGAATATTAAGTGAAAGCAACTATTGGTTAAAGAAAGAGCAGTTTTGAAGTTCATAAAACTTACCTTGCTGTCAAAATAAAAGTGGTAATATTACAACTACAGATATTGCTTTGTCCCTAATATCCCAAGTAATTTTGAAAAACTTTAGAAAACTTTGAAAACGTTAGAAAGAAGAAAATGTCCTCAAAAATTAAAAAGGACACATGTCACATATACATGACATTTAAATGAAAATGAAAACCTTTAGTTTATGTAAAGGTAGTATTATTGAGTCTGTAAGAAATTTATCACAAAACTTAATGTTCCCATTGAGGATTTTTAAAAAATGGCCACATACCATCCAGGGAGTTGTCGAAAGACTGTTTGTTAAATGTATTGTACATTATATTGGATATAATGACCAGGAGATGAATTGTCAGGACTTTTCTGCATCCCTGTTAAATGAAGACGCAGATGTATAAATAAGTAATTGTCATAGAAGGAAAATAAAAATATGATCATGACTAGGGAAATAAAAGAGCTGAATCAAGTATGCACAGTAAAATCTAGAAAGAGAGAAGATATAACATATGAACTAGAACTTGAACAATAAGTAAGAATTTATCATGATGGAGGGAAAAGGAATTTGTACCGTATAGGGGTCAAGAGAGACCAGGAAATCCAAGTACAATCTAGGAAGTATGAGCACTTCAATATGGCCCATGGAAGTAGAAAGATAAGATCAGAAAAGAAAACAAGAAAAAAAATAACCATGGACTTGTTCACCATCCTACGTTTCCAAAATTTGGTCCTGAAGAATGTAGTAACTAGTACTTTGTCAATAATGGTAGTGAAATGTCTATTAAAGACATTGTAGTGTCTACACTGTAGTCCTACTTGAAAAAAATGGTTAAGTGTATGCTCAGTGATTATATAGTCTTTTTTTTTTTTTGGTCCGGTTGTGGGGCCTGAATTCTGGTGCTCTTCAGCTCAAGGCTAGCACTCTACCACTTGAGCCACAGAGCCACTTTCAGCTTTTTTCTTTTTGCTTATGTGGTGCTGAGGAATCGAACCCAGGGCCTCAGGCATGCAAGAAAAGAGCTCTACCACTGAGCCACCTTCCCAGCCCCTCAGTGGTTATATAGTCTTAATCTCATACTTGTAATTATTTGGGTAGAAGTACTTGGTTATAAATATGATGATATGATTTTATTGTACCTTTATGTCAATTTTACAAATCAGAACAAACCCTGAAAATGTCACTATAGTTTTAGGCAAAATGGAGAACCATTTTATAACTTAATGAACTCACTGACCAACTCAAAGAATAGCATATGGAACCCCTGCTTTTTACACATTGATTTACTTAAAAGACTCAGATCCAAAAATGCAATAACCTGTAAACCAAGAAAAGAGTTTTTTCTTCTTTACTTTGTTATATAACCTTCATTCTAGAGTCATATGCCTCCAAATTCTTCAGCATAAACTTATAATATTTTTCATTCTTCAGATACCATCACAGATCATGTTTTGGGAATCTATTTTAAAATTTCATTTATTATTAGCCAAACAATGATCGGACTTCAGCTTCTCAAAGATCATTTTCTATCAATGTCTCTAGAAAACCAGGACTATATCTTCAAACGTTCCTGGATTTATTTGATATTTTTTAAACTGTATTTTCATTGTTATATACATGTACAAATAACATTAATACTGACAAGCTATGGTTGATAATAGTATTTTACAAGGCATTAGCGTATGTTTTTCTTCTTCATGGCTTGAATTCAGGGCTTTGTGCTTTCTAGGCAGGTGATCTACCACTTGAGCACATGCCCAACCCTGTTGCTTTTGTTACTTTTCAAATAAGGTCTCATTTTTCCCCAGGTCACCCTGGGTCATGCTCCTCCTATGATTTCCACATTGATTGGATGAGAGGCATTTACAGTCATAATCAGCTGTTGGTTCAGCAGGGGTCTTGTGAACTTTTTGCCTTGGCTGGCTTCAAACCATGATCTTTGTGGCATGAACCACTGTGCCCAGCAGTCTAAATTGTTTTAAAAATAATATTAACTCATTTGTTCCTCATCTATAAAATAGGTAATTTTAAACCCTGTTTTATAGATGAGAGACTCAGGGCTTAGAGAGTGTAGTAAAAAATTATTCATGTCATAAGCTAGGAAATGGGATGGAGAATTGAAACATATGGTCCACTTCTTTTAGAACTAGAACCTCTAGGAGCCCATGGTAGAAGGAAAGTTCATATAGCCACTTGGAACTATCTTAGGAATTCAAAATAGAAAGAGAATCCCTTTCTTGGATAACGATGAAATGTTCATTAATTGGAGTTATTAAACTAAAACTGGGCCTAAAGTTTGCTGGAATTTTGTCAGGTATATATTAAACTGGCAATGAAGCCTGGGGACTGGCTTAAGCAAAAACTGTGTACACATGAAAGATTCTGAATATTGTTTGGAGAATAATATATGTCAAGAGTTGAGTGAAGAGTCAAGAGAAAAAAGCACAGGGAAAGTTGATTTTTAGGAAAATAGCTATAGCATATCTAGTGCCCTCAAAGATGAGATAAGCCAGGCACTAGTGGTTCACTCTGTAATCCTAGCTACTCAGGAGGCTGAGATCTGAGAATTGTGGTTCAAAGCAAGCCTGGGCAAGAAAGTCTATAAGACTCTTATCTCCAATTAACCACCAGAAAACCAGAAGTGGCACTGTGACACAAGTGGTAGAGTGCTGCCTTGAGCTAAGAGCTCAAGGACAATGCCCAGACCCAGAGTTCAAGCCCTACAACCGACAAACAAACAAACAAAAACAGATAAAAGAGTTTGAAAAACATTCTAGATGTGGACATTTGTAATTACAACCTATATTTTTTGTTGTTCTGTCTTGCTTTTTTTTTTTCCTTTACTCAAAGGAATAAGATGAGAAAAGATGAATTAGATAGCTATGTGTAAGATTGATTAAATAGAACATGGAAAATGAAAAGGTCAACAAGAAGAAAAATTTAAAACTGCATTTGGGTCTAAACACTTGAAAAAGAGCAGCAGTCAGGCACTGGTGGCTCACACCTGTAATCCTAGCTACTCAGGAGGCTGAGATCTGATTATGGCAGTTTGAAGCCTGACCTGGTAGGAAGTCTGTGAAATTCTTATCTCCAATTAACCACCAGAAAACTGGAAGTGTCACTTTGGCTCAAGTGGTAGAGGACTAGCCTTGAGCTGAAGAGTTCAGGGACAGCACCCAGACCCTAAGACTCTCTCTCTCTCTCTCTCTCTCTCTCTCTCTCTCTCTCTCTCTCTCTCTCACACACACACACACACACACACACACACACACACACACAGCAGAAACAAAAGTGAAGAAATAACAGAAACTTCTGAAGTTTCTCAATTCTACATCAGAGGCCAAGATATTTAGGAACTGCACCACTGTAGCAGAAGTGCACAGGTAATGCTCTCTTGCCCACCCAACACATATACAGGATTCTGTAGCATGTACTCTGATCCCAGGAATAACACAATTCTTTAACTTTTCCTCAGTTCCATGTTTTTACAGTGACATGTTTGCCCAAGATAGCTGCACAGAGAGGCACAGTTGGTACATCATGTTCAGATGTCTGGGACTCTCCCTGAGGTGTGGAGTAATGATGTAAGGGCTACTTTGTGATAGGCATTAATATAGGTCATAGCTTGCTTACTCAAGGAACCACGGGTCAGGAATGATTGGGCCAAGAGAAGATGTGCTGGCACTATCAGACATTCTTACTAAGTTCCTGTAATTTCTGAAAACATACAAGGCAAGGACCTAAGTATAGTTTAAGTGTCAGCTTTCTGGTTGGGTTTCCTTGGACTCACAAAGTACAGAATATAATCTGGAGGACACCCAAATATTGAGAAAAGACAAGGGAGAATTGTAGACATGTATGCCTGGTGAGAACAGGTTTAAGGTAGAAAAGAGAAAAGGCAAATGTCTGTCCAATTTGTGTAATTAGACTTGAAAATTGTAGGGTGCGAAATCAGATTAAAATTCTGTAGAAGAGGAAGGAGAGATCCAAGTAATTCTAGTTAGTTCTAGCTACAGGGAGCAGCCTTTGACAGGCCTTGTCCTCAAGACAGGTCATCACTTGTAGACCTGTCTTAGACCAAATGGCAGGAAAACTCAGTTGGAACAGGTAATTTTTTGCAGCAGTCTTCTGAGTAAGGTTTATTCTCCCTCTCCCCCGCCACTCCTCCTTTTCATCCAGGCCCTCCTCCTGGCCATCCTGGTCCTTTCCTTCATCTCCTCCACCTTCTCTTCCTTATCCTCTTACTGTCCCTTCTCCTTCCTTCCCATCCCTCTCCTCCTCCTGCCCTTCTCCTTCTTCCTCCCCCTCCCCCTTCCCCTCCTCCTCCTTCTCCATCCCTCCTCCTTATCCTCTTCTTACTTGTTATTATAATTCTAGGATGGGAGCTTGGTTGCAGAGCCTTACACTCTCACTTAACTGAAGTTCTTTTTTTTGTGAAACATTTTATTGTTTTAGAACGTTCATTAGCAGGAAAAGGAATAGGGACCTCATTGTCAGAGGATAATTCAAAAGAGACCATAGGAAAGTCAGATTAATTGAGTACTATTTTATCTTCAACATAGCATTTCTGTGAGATAGTACCACTACCAAGATGTATGTATGTACATATGTGTGTACTTGTGGGTACAGTTTACAGGCTGCACAATGATTGATCACATATATGATGGTGTTCCTATAAGATTATATGGTCTAGTGATGTGATTCCTTCTTGGTTTGTATAAGTAAACTACAGAATGTTCAGAGAATGATGAAATTGTTTAATGGCACAATTGGTCAAATATATCCCTATCATATGCCTTGTGTGGCCATATGATATACAGTCAGTCATAGCTTGATATTCTCCATTTCCATACATGTTCTATTGCCTTATAAAATGGCACAATATTTTCATATAAACTATATAATCCTCTCAAATAAAATCATCCCTAGATTGCTTGAAATACTTAATACAATGTAAATGCTGTTTTTATGCTGTGTCTTTAGAAAATGACAAGAAGAAAAGTCTGGAATGTTCAGTGAACACAATTTGTTTCTTATTCTTTTCACATAGTTGTGTGAGGAGATTTCCATGCAACATGCCCATACACATGTGCAATGCATCTTGACCAGAGGTCTCCCCTTCCATCATTTTTCCCCTCCCACCAACCCTTCTTTGTCTTCCAGTTTCTTTTTCCCACCTGTACATTGAGTATTATTATGACTATTTTTATCCACTATATTTTTTTCTGCTCTCACTAGCCCCCTTGTCCACTTCATTTAATACCCATTTTAGCTTCTGGTATTCATTGTGTGAAGACACAGTTTGTCTAAACAATTTGTGTTGGATCCATGGTTGGTTGGTTGAATCCAATGAGGTGTATCTGATAGATACAGAGAGCAAACTGTGTATATGCACACATGCACGCTGGTGCATGCACACATACTCATATACACAGGAAGCAATTTGTTTATGGAACTGACCCCTATGGCTTTGGAATGTGGCAATTTAAACTGAACAGGCAGGCCAGAAGGCAAGGAAGTTTATCAGGGGTTAATACTGTAATCTTGAGATTGAAATGTTTAAGGCAGGCCCTCTTGTTGGGGTGGAAATTTAGGTGCTGTTTACACTAAAATCTAGAGGCAGCATGTCTTCTCTAGGGAACATCAGGTTTTGTTCTTATAGCTTCCAATTGACTGGAATAGTCACAGTCAAACCAACAATAATATTTAAGCCAACTGACTGTAGCAGAGGTTAGCCTAATGTATCAATGCTTAATTAAATAACTGGCCTGGCCAGGTAGGGAGAGATTATCTCCCACAGTTTGCAGATCAGAAGACAAAGGCTGATCACCACTGTGTTTTACTAAGAGACTACTTTTATGTCTGGGGGCAGGGGAGGGGGGCTAGAGATGGGAAGGGGAAACAAAGGAGGAGGCAACAATGCTTGATAAGAAATGTACTCATTATCTTGCCCATGTAATTGTAAGTCCTCTGTACAGTATTTTCACAATAAAAAAAAACGAATCTTATCTGACCTTTTCTGCTTGACTCAGACATATACTAGTTATTGCAAATAAGGGAAACCATGAGATCTATGTTTCTTTGGGCCTGCTTACTTCACAATATAATTTTTTCCAAGTCTTTCCATTTCCTAACAAATGGGACGAATGAACTCCAAGATAAGTATTCAAATGATTTTTTTTCTTTCATGCAATTGTTTCTAACATATTTATAAGATGATTTCTATGTTGCTTTGTATGTCCCTCCCCCACAGCATAACACCTGCTTTCACTGTATTTGATGTTGGTATAATTTGTGGAGGGGAAGGGAAAAAACAAATCGTTTAACTGGGGATACAGGTGGACCCATTGTAACAATGAGATGTACAAGTCGTTATGTCAAAAAATGAACTTTACAATTTTGGGGGAGGAGGATCAGGTGGGGGGAGCTGGGGGGAGGATGGGAAGGGATGGGAAGGGGAAACAATAAGGAGGCAACAATGCTTGATAAGAAATGTACTCATTATCTTGCCCATGTAATTGTAATTCCTCTGTACGATAGTCTCACAATTAAAAAAAAAAGAAAAAAAAAGAATCTTGACATTCCATTAGAGTCCATAATCAGGAAAGATCTTCTAGAAGCTGTGTTTTATTCAATTTTGAAATATACATAGTATACATAGTGTGTATAGACATACAAAGGGTTTCCATGTTATAACTTTATAGATGCATACAGGATACTTTGAACAAGGTCACTTCTATTATATTCCTGTACCCACCATCTCCTTCTATCTTCTTCAGTCCTTGGATTTTATTTTCCTGTTTACAGCTTTACATATAGTCTTCTTACCCTCAATATCCTTTTCTTTTCCCTATTCCCACACACTGATTCCATCTATGCAGATTTTTTTTTACATTCATGTTCCATTATCAATATCATCCTCATCATCATTAACATCATTTTCTCTCTGGATTCTATAAATGAGTAGTCATGTCATACTTGAGTTTCTCAGTTTGACTCTTTTTATTTAACATGGCCATCCCCAGTTCTACCCAGTTTCATTATACATAATGTACACACGCACAAACTTAACACATGCACACATTTCTTAAAATTTTAATTCATTCATCAGTAGTTGTATATCTTGGAAAATTCCATAGTGTGGCTATTGAGAATCCAGTTGCAATGATCATTTCTATGCAGATATTGCTCTTATATATCGATTTACATTCTTTTACATATTTACCTCAGAGTAGCATGACAGTGTCATAATGGCAGTCTGCTTTTTTACCTTTTAAGGGACTACCATATTGATGGTTGCACTAATGTATATCCCCACCAATAAGGTAAGAAGATTCCTATTTCCCACATCCTTGGCATTCGTTATTTGTTTCTTTTTTTTGAGATTTCCACATGTACTAGGCTGAGAGGGGATCTTGTAGTTTTGACTTACATTGCTTTATAGCTGAGGATATTGGACATTGTTTAATTTCACAAACAGCCTTTCAATCTATCACCACTATTTTGTAGTGCTAATAGGTCACAGAAGAAAAATTTGAGTGTTCAAAATTACCTTGAAATGAATTTAATGTAAATATAACTTTATATATCCATACAAGCCATTTGTATCCTTGCATCTTATCCAAGGATGCTTTCATGGTTCAGTGTTTCTCTTTTTTTATTTCACAGCTACACTAGAATCAAAGCCTGTTGTACATTTTAAGAACTATTCTTTTTTTTTAAATTTTTTTATTGTAAAGATACTATACAGAGGGTTACAGTTACATGAGTGAGGTAATGAGTACACTTCCTCTTGAACATTGTTACCCCCTCCATTGTTTTCCCCCTACCATCCCCTCCCTCCCTCCCTTCCCCAAGGTTCTTTTTTTTTTTTGATTGTGATTAAGTGATTACTTAATTTCCGGAAATTCACAGTATTGTGGAATAATGATGCTCATTTAAAGTCACAAGTTCATTCTAACTTTCCTGGAGCAAATTGTCTATCACAGTCTGTAATATATAATGGTGCTCACATGTTATATACCATATATGTGATCAGCAGCATGGGGATATTTGATAGTGGTTCAACCAGATGAGTGGGAGTTCTTTGTTTCTTAAGTCCTGTTAGTTTTGTCATATCACCTAACATTTTGGATTTATCATCCACTTATCAGGGAGACCATGTACTGTTTGTCTCTTCGTTCTTGGCTTACCTCGCTCAACATGATTCCTTCTAGCTCCATCCATTTCCCTGCAAATGCCATTATTTTGTCATTTCTAATGGCTGCATAATATTCCATTGTGTATAGATACCACAATTTTTGGATCCATTCATCTGTGGTGGGGCATCTAGGTTGTTTCCATATCCTAGCTATTGCAAACAGTGCTGCAATAAACATGGAGGTGCACGTGTCCTTGTATATTGGTTCCTGTTGTTCAGGGTAGATGCCTAGAAGTGGTATGACTGGGTCGTAAGGGAGGTCAATCTTTAGCTTTCTAAGGACCCTCCAGACTGCTTTCCAAAGTGGTTGTATAAGTGTACATTCCCACCAGCAGTGTAATAGCGTTCCTCGTTCTCCACATCCCCTCCAGCATTTGTCGTTGGCTGATTTGTGGATGTGGGACATTCTGACTGGGGTAAGGTGGTATCTCAGGGTTGTCTTTATTTGCATTTCCTTCACCACCAGGGATGATGAACATTTCCTCATGTGTTTCTTTGCCATTTTTATTTCTTCATTTGAGAAGTCCCTCTTTAGTTCCCTTGCCCATTTAGTAATTGGTTTGTTAGGTTTGGGAGGGATTAGTTTCTTGAGTTCCCTGTATATACAGGATGTTAACCCCTTGTCTGATATATTGCTGGTAAATATTTTTTCCCAATTAGTTGGTTGTCTTTCTAGCTTGGTTGCGATAGCTTTAGCTGTGCAGAAGCTTTTTATTTTAAGGTAGTCCCATTTGTCGAGTCTCTCTCCAACTTGTTGTGACCCTGGGACTCTGTTCAGGAAGTTCCTTCCTGTGCCTATTAGTTCAAGTGTCTCTCCTACTCTGTCCTGCAGTAGTTTCAGAGATTCAGGTTTAATGTTAAGGTCTTTAATCCATTTTGAGTTGATGTTGGTGCAGGGTGATAGGCTGGGGTCCACTTTTAGTTTTCTGCATGTGGCTGCCCAGTTTTCCCAGCACCAGCGGTTGAAGAGGCTGTGTTTCTTCCATTGTATGTCTTTGGCTCCTTTGTCGAATATCAGCTGGCTGTAGGCCTGTGGATTTATTTCTGGATCTTCTATTCTGTTCCATTGGTCTTCGGGTCTGTTTTTGTGCCAGTACCATGCTGTCTTTGTTATTATAGCTCTGTAGTAGAGTTTGAAGTTCAGCATGGATAGCCCTCCCATATTGTCTTTATCCCCTAGAATTGTTTTGGCTATTCTAGGTCTTTTGTTGTTCCATATGAATTTTTGGACTGTTTTCTGTATTTCAGTGATGTACGTCATTGGGCATTTTAAGAACTATTCTAAAAAATCAAAAAGTTTTATTCTATAGCTCATTTTAAGTAATAATGTGAACAAAAGTAAATTCAGTAAGACCTATTAGGTGCAAAGTATTTTGCTAAGTGTTTTATACACATTATCTCAGTGGTACCTTAATAATTGAGAGAAGTACCTACTATTGCCACATTCACTTTAAGAAAAATAAATAGGTACAGAAGGATCACATAATCCTAAAAGGAAAATGCTACCTAAAAGGAAAATGCTACCTAAATGATATGCAGGTAAACTTTTTTCATAGTATTATAATATGAAAGCATTTATTGCACATATATTCAAATTTATTCTTTGGAAATCTGAGAGTATTCCTTTCAACAGGTGATAGTAAAAACTAATTAAGTATCTCTCCTCAGTCACCAACAAGATGGTTGCCAAATTAGAAAATTAATTCATGACCCTTTAACATTAAGTCCAAAGTTTGCCCATTAATCTACAGCATCTTCTAATAATAAAACCCACTGTTGTGACAGCCTAACATATGAAATTTTTCATTACTTAGCAAACATCAATTTTCCATATTGCAGCCTATAATTACCATCACTGGGCAATTACATAGTTCTTTGCTTGAGTAACGTGCTGTCAACCTTAAGGAAGATTATTTTTCAGATAGAATTATTAGAGAAATGCGCACTTCTGTGTCTCAAGATGGTTGTCATCTGGCAAGTAAGAATCATTTTAGCTTTATTTTGATTTTTTCAATTTAAAATCTAAAAGTGTGTTATGGATGTGGAAAGGATCGTCTATCAGAATTTTTTTAGATTTTACCACAGGAGATCTTATTATATATGATTATATAATATATATAAGTATTATGTATAATATATGTAAGTGTTATATAATACTTATATATATACTTATATAGTATATATATACTATATATACTTATATAATATATAATTATATAAAATTATATAATACTTATATATTAGATATATATTGTATTATATAATATTATATAATAGATATTATATAATAGGTTATATACTATATATAATATTATATACTATATATACTATATATATGTTATACTATATATAGTATATAGTATATATACTATACATATACTATTATATAATAGATTCGTATATCTTCCTGTAAGCAGCCAGAGGTGACCTGTGAAAATGGTTCACTACTCTCTAGAACCAGAAACCCCACAAAATCATGCAAGTCAAGAGGTTCCAAACTTCATGTACACTTTAAGAACACCAGAGAAACAGCCCAGGCCATCAAGGGTATGCATATCTGAAAAGAGACCAAGTATCTGAAAGATGTCACGTTAAAGAAGCAATGTATGCCATTCCGGCGTTACAATGGTGGAATTGGCAGGTGTGCCCAGGCCAAACAGTGGTGCTGGACACAGAGTCGGTGGCCCAAAAAGAGTGCTGCATATATATATATATATATATATATATATATATATATAATACTAATCTATTAACAAGTTACTGTTGGAGAAGTGGCACAGTGACTCAAAGTAGTAGAAATAGCCTTGAGAAAAAGAGCTCAGGAACAGTACCCAAGCCCGGAGTTCAAGTTCTATAATTGGCAACAAATAGGGGAAAAATTACTGTTGGATTTTAACCCAAAGTTGAGGCACAATGGTTCATTTATTGTTATTGTTAATGCAATGAAAATGTCATGAGCTTCCTTGGAAACATAATAGTAGAGTTCTTGGCAGGACTGAAGTATGGCTAACAGAAGAGACCAAGATGGAATTTATCTTTCCCAAATATTTTAAACTTCTTTCTAACTCCTGTATTTTTCAATTCTGTATTTTTCCATATTTTGCACTCTGATCAACAATATAAAATCTCTTTTTCTCTCTTTCTCCATCACTCTCCCCTCTCTGCTTCTTCTCCTATTCTTTCCCCTCCCTCCTATCTTCCCTCTATCTTTTCATCTCCCCTCTCCTTTCTTTTCATTCAAAAGACTATCCCTATTTCTACAGTAGTTATTTTGGCTCATCAAACCAGATCCCACTAACTTATTAGCAAGTAAAATCAATATGCCTTCTCTTGGGCTGGAAGAAATCCCTAAACCTTTGCCTAGAGGATACTACTTCTATAAACTTCTAGGATCTCATACATCTGAAAATAACAACAACAAAATAATCTTTCAGTTTAAACAGCCTGAAAGAATGATATATCTTAGTACAATCCTATATTTTTATTTCAATTCATTTCAGCCATTTCTTAATTTATCATGATTAAATCCCTGGTTCAGGAACCTCTGGATACTACAAAATAAACACTGTAATTAATAGTCTTCATCAAGACTCTAGTACCAAGACGAGGGGACCTGGATAAGCAGTACCCCTTAAAGAATCACACTGCAACAAAGCCTTTCTTGCCAGCATGTGATGTACATTGCAAATGAATACACACCAATTCTGGAGAGGGTAAAGCTTGTAAATTATAGAATAAACATAAAAACTATGTGCATTTACCCAAAAGACAAATGAAGGTCCGATGGGACCAATCCTCCATGACTTTCTTTCTCAAAACTTGTTTCTGATGAAATATTCACTGCATTGTCAAAATCTTGCATGCCCTGGCTTCCAGGCTTCAGAAGCAAAAGCAATTCCTTTTGTATATTACTATTTACACTGTCTAAATTTGGTATGGTTGGCAAGTCAGTGAGCATATAGATAAGAAAAGGAAAAGTAATACCCTAGTGTCTACAAATGTGTTTTGTGTTGTAGTTCATAGCTTTCCATGGGTTTTAGAGAATTCAGATTTATTTCTAAGCCTCTCTAAAAAGTTCCTCTGGTTAGTTATCAGTTAATCTCAGACTGAAGAACAATAACTAGAAGATATTTTTAATGAAGCATACATGCAAAGCCTAAGTTAAACAGAATTTTTAAAGATCACTATAGAACATAATCTTAAAGTGTGTGTGTGTGTGTGTGTGTGTGTGTGTGTGTGTGTGTTTTCAAGGTGTTTTAAGCCTGTGAATGATTCTGTAATGGTCTTTTATAAAGTTTAATTTATACTGTGTATGTATTTTCTTTCAGCAGCTCCACTTTTCTCAGTTCTTCAGTCTTAAACATGGAAAATACAAAGGAAAGTGTATAGGGTAGTATTTCTCTTAGAATAAGAAGTTTTCTTCTTTCTTAGGGCCTTTAGTGATATGTGTGAGTGAGTGTGTGTGTGTGTGTGTGTGTGTGTGTGTGCGCGCGCGCGCGCGCTGATTCTTGATCTTGAGCCTGGATGCTATCCCTGAGATTTTTTGTTGAAGGCTAGTGCTTTACTACTTGAGCCACATTTCCATTCTGAATTTTTTAGTAGCAATTGGAGCTAAGAGTCTGATAGTCTTTTCTGCCTGGGCTGGCTTCAAACCACCACATTCAGATCTAAGCCTCCTGAGTAGCTAGGAGTACCTATCTAGAAATATATATTTTACCACCAAGAAATATATATTTTAAGGAAACATTTTATTCCAGTTCGCACAAAGGTTTTTAATACTCTTACAGCCTTTTATTGTGAAGTGCTTATAATTGACTTGATATGATAATTGTTCCATCATCAGAGAAAAACTTTGATACAGAGCATCACTTCAATTTAGGAACTAATGCAGGTGTCTCACAAGAAGGGTACATTTAATTAACCAAGAGGTTTACCTATTCAGATTGGTTATTTGTGGAAGACAAGAAAAATAAACTTACTTTGAGCTGGACACTTATGGCTCACACCTGTAATGTAAGCTACTAAAGAAGCTGACATCTGAAGATCATGGTTTGAAGCTAGCTTGAGCAGGAAAGTCCATAGGATCCATCTCCAATTTACCACCAAAAAGCCAGTGGAGATGTTTTTTAAGTGGCAGGACACCAAGCTTGAGTGAAAAAGCAAAGGGACAGTGTCTAGGCCCTGGGGCTCAAGATTAGCACTGCACACAACACACACACACACACACACACACACACACACACACACACACACACACACACAGAGCAACAAACCTTAATCTGTATCTTATAGTAAATTCCTATGTATGCAATTATTTATGGCTTAATCAATACCATGATAATTATAAAAAATGAAATCTATTTATCAATAATCAATTCACCAATGTAAGTACATAGAAGGCTTAACATTACACAGATTCTTAAATGTAGGGAAGAAAAGGTCACTAAATGATGTATTGGAACAACCATAACAAACCAACAAATTAAACCCAACAGGAGAGCCCAGCATTTGTTTGATAAACCTAATAAAATCTTGTAGTTTATTGATGTTGCTCCTCCACTGGGCAGAAATAGCTCTAGGATAAGAGAGAAAGACAATAAATAAGCATGTGGATCAGAGCGACTTGCTGAAACACATGTGGAGATCAAGGTAGCTCAAAGTAAAGCTGTAAGTATAAATTTTGTGAGATCCATCATTGCCAAAATGCTCTCTTTCTTTTGGAATTATTTTCTGTTAATAATTGTTTTAAAAATACTATTTTTCCCTTTAATTTATAATTTGTGGTAGTCAAAATTTTAGTGAGTCTCTGGGCGGCCATTTTAGCTAAAAAAATACCTTTTAATTCACAAAGACTTCTTTATTTGTGGACTAGAATGTTTTCTGTTTTGATGAATTCTTTTAAAAGTCCATGGACATGTAAATATAAACCATGAATAATGAGGTAAAATGATATATTTTAAAAAGATTTGGATTTATGCTAAATGTACATTAACTCTCATAAGTCTAGGAAAGTTTATACTATTATGACATTTAAGGTATCAATGAATTCTACTTCTAGATACTTAAAATATTCAAAGATAATAAAGATATTGCCATAAAATACTGATTACAAGATACATTTCATAGCCAAAAATAAAAATACCCAAAAGTCTAATGGAGGACTTGATTGTACAGAAATATATTTATGTAAAAACAGAATATCATATACCATTATAGGCAATTAAGTTTATAAATAATTTCGCTGCCTCGGGTAGATGGTCCTCATAATAAGTTAAATAACTAAATTAACTAAAAATAAATAAGGCAAAAATATATCCTTTACATCGTTCTATTTTCTGTATCCATATCTAAAAATTCTTGCAAGAAATATACTGAGATACCAAAGCTGTTAATAAACTTCATGCTTATATTTGTTTCATCTCTGTACTTCTCTCAATTTTAGATTGCTATAATATTGTTTTAATTAGCGAGAAAAAATTAAGACTTTCATTTTACTTTGTTATTATTTTACTTGTTTTAAGTTTTTATTCAAGTGTGTTCATTGGTATATGTTCCCTCGGCTATGATGGTCATTTCACATTCTCATGGAAAGGATTCAATGCCATTTTGCACACTTCCTCAAACATCATTTTCCCAGGGAAACGTTCCAGAAATAACATGTTGAATATGTTTTGCCAGAACATTTCTTATCTATTTGTTGCTTAGTTATGTTTTTAGTGGCATCCTGAAATTACATTATTCACTAATTCTTAGCCGATGTGTTTTTTTAGGGTCAGTTTCTAGCATTAGGAAACAAACCTACAAAGATAACAGAAAATCTGCCTGTTCTGTTTACTACTACTAATCATAGGATTTTATCAGACAACAAAGGAGACATCAGAGTCATACAAGTTAAGTAGAAAAGAAGGACTCCTAAAATTTTTAAATCAATAGTTGGCAGTACTTATTTGATTGTCAGGTATATTGAGAAGAAAGGAAAGAAATGAACTATTTAACACCTCCTGCATTTTGGCATTGAGAGGTAAAAAAAAAAACTATCTTATTTTTTAAGAAGACTGTTAGCTTAAAGAAATGAAAAATAGAAAATTAAGCAAATAATAATGGTTGATTAAAAAATAAATTCCAGGGAATAGTCCTTTTGATCAGCTGAAATTGGGTCCTAAATCAAATGTTTGGGTTCTATGTTTTTGTCATGCATATAGACCTCATTGAAGATCATGGAACCTTCTCCTTAGATAAATGTTAATCCATATTTAAATATGTACAAGAAGTTTTGTCAACAGTTTCTGCAGACTCACAGAACGATTAGATCACACGATGAAGCCATTACTCTCTCCTGTGTTACATAGATGAAATAGGTTATAAACTTCAGGATCTATTAAGTTAAAAATCTCCAAGAAGTTCCAATTATGTCTAAGAAAAGAGCAAAAATGTTGCCTGTGCCTATATCAAAGAAAACGTATTATGTATATGATAACACTGACTTACTATTCATTGCAGGATCAGGAAATAGGTTTTAAAGTGAAGGAACTTAAAACATTGAAAGACAATCAGAATTACATGTGAAGCTAGGTCAAAGATAAATGTCTGCTCTATTGCAGCAAGTTAAAATTCTCATGATAGATATGGTGTCTGTATTATCTCCTAAAAAGTAATCTGAATAATGTAATAGCTGGTGTTTATTACAAGTGCTTGGTACTCTACTAAATGCTTTACATAAGTTATATTTTAAGAAGCCTCATTATATAACTATTTAATAGGAAAGTAACAAAGATTTGGAGAAATTCAGTAACTTGCATCAAGATGGTCACCTAATTCGTAGAGCAGTAGTAGGGCAGGGTTTCAACATCAGAAAGTTTCTCTTGAAATATTTTTGCCATTATGTGGTATTATATTACAAAATAATCAATTCAAATCACCGGAAAAGTGACCAGAGGTTCAAAGACATTCCCACTGCACTCTACTGTAGCACTGGCACAGGTCTTACTAAGACGGATAGGTCTAGCTAGCTAGTTAGCCATTGTATCTACAGGCTCTACAGCTAGAGATTTTACAAACCTAACATCAGAAATGGTTGGGGGATAAAACAACACAGTATAATAACTATTTCACATAGCATTGTATTGAAATAGTTACTGCTATAATAACTTGGATCTTAAATATATCCCAATTTGTTCATCCTAAGGGAGTTGCTATTGCATGTGGTAAAGCCTTTAAAACATAGGGCCTAGTGTGAGGTTTAACATCATTGAGAACATGTCCTTAAGTAGAGCAGTGGGATTCCAACCTCTTTCTCTCTTTTGCAACTTGGTCATGAGGGAGCAGCATCCTCTAATGCACATATCTGATGTTCTGAGTAAACAAAGGTCCCAAACAATATAGCCAATCAATCTTGGAGTAGAATCTCCAAAATGGTGGAAAACCTTTCTTCTTATAAATGGATTAATCCTAGTTACTGGTTATAATTATAGCTAGCTAGCTAACCAATACAGAAAGAAGCATCTGGAGATGAATCTACATGTGTACATGGGTGTATGTAGGTTATATGACAATACTGCTGTATTTTATCTGAGAGACTTAGGCTCCCATGGATTTTGGTGTCTGTAAGGGTCCTGGAACCAATCCTTTACTGATGCAATGCACAAATATATTTTTTCTTCTCTTTTCTGTGCTAGAGATTAAAACTAAAACCTTGTGCTCTGCTACTCAACTATAAATCATTTTCCCTGAGTGACTATAGTTGTAAGTATTGAGAATTATCTGAGACATAAGAAGCATTAATGAATTTCCCTGGGCAATCTATAAATCTATTTTTCACTATGGTTTTGAAATTAATAAATAACCTTCTTTAAGATAAACTCTAGTGAATTAGCAAGGCTGGTAAATTTAGGATTTGCATGGATTTAGGTTTTAGAGTTAGCATTCCTATTGTTGCCACAAAATGACTCTGGGAGGGACAGATATCAGAGAATTTTATCTTTTAGCCAAAAATAAAATTATCTTTCAGTAAAAGGACAGATTTTGTGGTAGCTCTCTATACAACTTTGAGGATGAATAGGATTGTAGTGGAACTTCTCTTGGGAATTAAAGTGCTTCTAAAAGCTATCATTTGCTAGGAACTAAACTATAAGTTTTTTTTTCTTTATTGAGTGTCATGATGATACAGACATTGCACTGGATGTGGAATAAATACATATATGTCTTTCATCTAGGCAGATAAATCAAGTGCCCTAAAAGTAGTCTCTTTTATCTGAAAAATTATAGTGTAGTTAAAAGAAAATAGTTGAAAGAAAGAGGTTAGACCACTGTTTTGCACATCTTAATTCCTTTCATTTCCATATTCCAATAATAAAATGGGAACAGCACTTAAGGTTGAATGTTCTTTTATATATTCTGCCAAATTTTATAAATGATATGTTTATTAATGTTGTAAACATTTCCTAATATTCGCCCAGCAACTATTGAGAGATAGCAAGTAAACTAACACAAAAATATACTATAGTTCATTTCACATAGTTATGTTATGATGATTGTGTAACATGATTCTCATTTCACAAAGAACTTGCAATCTGGAACCATGAAGAGATGTTAGTATCTCCATAACACATGGTTAAAATAATAGAAATGTCTTTTGACCCACGTAAATTTACTCTCATAGACTTGGATTCTAGCACCTTAATCAATCTAAAATCTTAATCAACCTTGTCATTCAATTTTGACTAGAGATGTTCTTAGTTTAACATGGATTTAATTTACAGGAGAAAACTTCTAAAACATGGCTCCAAAAATAAGAATTACAGTAAGAGGAATCATTTAACTCAGTGCTAAAAAGACCTAAGAATACACTTAGCTATTAATGACTTATCAGTCATCTAAAATGACTGACTTTCATAAATACATTTTAGGCAGCAGCTTTTCTTTTTAGTTTCCACAAGGTCAAAGGTCATATCATCCATTTCCTTTGTGACATCTCTTTGTGTTTAATACACTACCCTTCAGAGTTAAGTAGTCAATAAATGCTGTTGATGAATTTCTCATCAAGCACCTGTCAATATTCTATAGTATATGTGAAGGAAATGGAAAGACTTGGAAAAAATTATATTAAGCAAAGTAAACCAGAGCCAAAGAAACATAGGCTGCAAATTGTCCCTCATTTGTAATAACAAAACTATGTCTAGGATATTCTTAGCAGAGGATCACAATAAGTCAATAGCTGTGTGCATATGACCATATAAAATGATGCTTATCAAAATGAACTCCAAGAAATGGAAACAAGAAATATTTCTAGTGCTTTCTTTCCCTTTTTTCTTTCTTTCCCTTTCTTTCTTTCTTTCTTTCTTTCTTTCTTTCTTTCTTTCTTTCTTTCTTTCTTTCTTTCTTTCTTTCTTTCTCTTTCTTTCTTTCTTCCTTCCTTTCTTTTCTCCCCCCCCTCCTTTATTCCCTATTATCGTTTTTTATATGTGTACCCTTTTCCTTGTATTGTAAGGTTATCCGATTTGGGGAGGAGAAGAGATGGTGGGACAAAGGGTGAACCAATAATCACTAGACACTATGTTGGAAATGAACTTTACAATTTGGGGAAGAGGGAAGCAGGGGTGGGGGGTGAGGGTAGGGGGATGGGAGAACATGATGGAGGGGATAATACTGTTCAGAAAGAAATGTACTGGGGCTGTGAATGTGGCTTAGTGGTACAGTGTTTGCCTAGCATGCATGAAGGCCTGGGTTGAATTCCTCAATACCACAGACACAGAAAAAGCTTGAAGTGGTGCTGTGGTTCAAGTGGTAGAGTGCTAGCCTTAAGCAAAAGAAGCTCAAGGACCTGAGTTCAAGCACCAGGTTGAAGAAGAAGGAGAAGAAGGAAAAGAGGGAGAAGAAGAAGGAGAAGAAGAAGGAGAAGAAGGAAGAGGAGGAGGAGGAGGAGGAGGAGGAGGAGGAGGAGGAGGAGGAGGAGGAGGAGGAGGAGGAGGAGAAGAAGAAGAAGGAGAAGAAGGAGAAGAAGGAGAAGAAGGAGGAAGAGGAGGAAGAGGAGGAAGAGGAGGAAGAGGAAGAAGAGGAAGAAGAAGAAGAAGAAGAAGAAGAAGAAGAAGAAGAAGAAGAAGAAGAAGAAGAAGAAGAAGAAGGAAGAAGGAAGAAGAAGAAGAAGAAGAAGAAGAAGAAGAAGAAGAAGAAGAAGAAGAAGAAGAAGAAGAAGAAGAAGTAGTGGAGGAGAAGGGAGGAGGAGGAAGGAGGGTGAAAGGAGGGGAGGAAGAGGAAGGGGGAGGAGGAGGAAGGGGGAGGAAGAGGGGGGAGGAAGGGGGAGGAAGGGGGAGGAGAAGGGGAGAAAGAGGAGGGAGGAAGAGGAGGGAGGAAGGGAAAAGGGGAGGAGGGAGAAAGGGGGAGGAGGATATTCATTGCCTTAATTCTGCTTATGTAACTGTACAGCACCTTTACAACAAAATAAAATATAATAAAAATGTGCATCTGCTCCAATACTCATAAAAATCGATATATGTACTATAATACCTTGAAAACACCTATTAATTTTTTCTGTTTTATTTTTCCCACTTGTTTATTGAAAAGAATGGTAACTATATTTTTCAGCAGGTGGAAACATAAAGAAGTTAATGTTTGATAACCGCCATTAAATGCTTGCTTATTTCTACCTATCAGCATTTAGATATCTATGGAATCTTTATTATGCTTTCCAATGCTCACTTCCTTTATTATTTTTAATAGGTGAGAAAGGGGAGTATCCATTAAAAGATAATGTGTAAATTAATGACCAACCTACATTATGATTCATCTGTGCCTCAAAAAGCTTCAGTGTAGCTGCTGCTCCATACTAGGGACCTGCTTCCTTCCACTGTGGGCTCTTGTATTTGAGGAGATAATCCAAACTCTGCCCTTAAGTTCCTCCTGTAAGTAGGAGATGAAGATCTTTTCTTGGGTTCTTTATAAAGTAATGCTTTCTGGTACTATTACATATTTTAGAATATACTATATTTTTTACCACAAATAGTCAATGTACTGCATGTTTACATGAATGGCTTAGATTTGACTCTTCAGAGTTTGTGTTAAAACATGACATATAATTCAAGATCAGATAACTGTTGGCTTAAAATAGGACTAAAGCTTCATGAAATAGCTCAATCATGATTCTTGCTTTTAAGTAAATTATATTTTTATTTGTGAATTTTGGAGTTACAACTTAGAGGTGTAATTTAGTCTACTTAAGGAAGATTTTTTTTAAGCGATATGATCTCCAGAACAAAAATGTTGATGATAGGGATTTTTAAAAATTTGTTACATAAATTCTTACCCTCCATTACATTTATGTAATCATCTCTGTATAGACTATTACAATTAGTATTTTCAGAACATTAACAATCTGTATTATAGTGTATCATTAAAAATGTGCTTGTTCTCAACACTATCAGTTTGTTAAATGTATTAAGTTACATGATCTCAAGAATATCCCAACTTTTAGTATTGAAGGAAACATGTGGCTATTTTCTATTTTCTCCCTATTTTCTAGAACATAGAGAAACTAAGGCCCAAGAGACAGTTAAGTAGGCCACAGACAGCAAGCTATATAATTATGAGATGTATAATATAGACATACATTTTTAATTTTTAATTTTATTTTAGTAAAGATGATATACAGAGGAGTTCCAGTTACAAAAATAAGGTAATGAGGACATTTCTTATCAAATATTGTACCCCCTCCCTCTTTTTTTTCACACTTTCCCTCCCCTAGAATCCCCTCCCCCTCAAATCGTAAAGTTCATTTCCAATATAGTGTATTGGTTCACCCTTTGTCCTTTGTCTTACCATTTTATTATTCCCCTCCCCCTTCCCCAAAGCAGATAAACATGTATACAAGACACAGGGTACCAAAATCAAAGTAAGTGACAATAGGGGATAAACCAAAGGAAAAAAGAAAAAAAGTAATGACTTCACACAGCACATTAAAAACAAAACAAAAAAACTCTCTTGTTTCCATATCTTGGTGTTCATTTTGATTAACATCATTTGATATGGTCATATGTACATAGCTACTGAGTTATTAATACACAATTTTTTAAGGATTGATCCTCTCATTCTCTGTTTCTAAACTTTGTTTTTATTCTGAACTCTATATTAAAATAGACATTTTTGTTTTTCTTTGAAATCTTAGGGGAATATAATTAAAATAAAAGTTCTTGCCTATTCATAAAACCTCTCCAAAAAAGTAGAGGAGAAGCAGTTTCTAATGGACAAACATTAAGCCAGAATGTACTACCCTTCTCAGGCAACAGACTGAAGAGATTACAAAGGCAGCAAAAAATTCTCTCTTACATAGATAGACTTATATGATCCATTAGGTACATACTCTTGCCATAAATTGTGTGTAATTTCAAATAAGAGTTCTTGATGCTTATCACATCATTCAGCCTAAATTCTTCTGAACGTTAGGGTGACCATCTGTTTTTATCAACTTTCTTTATGCAAAGGACAACTGCACATCTCATTTTTACAAAGGAAATATTTTTACGTATTCTGAGAAAGTTTGGCTTTTGTCCTTGCAAGGAAATTCTTGATTGGATTTTATTTTGTTTGAACATTGTGTTTCAAGTAGATGGACCCCCTAGATCCATGAGAAAACAAATATTCTCTGGGTTTTAAAGCTTGTTTTAAAATTTGCAAGAAATTTATTTAGCTTTAAAAAGTACACATGTGTATATATACACATAGTATATATAATCTGAAAGGGAAGAGGAAGAACTCATAATTACAAATTTTCTTTAAGTAAAATTTTCCAAGTGAAGGTAAATAAAATAGCATTGGGAGAGTAGCCATTTTTTATTTTTGTCTCAGTGGAAATTCATTTATTTGTTAATGCTAATTTTCCCTTTACCCTCCTAGACAGGGGAGTGACCTTTGTTAGTGCCAGGTAGGGATGAGACCTAGGTTTTCAATTTGGCGTGCATTAACATGAATGAGAAAGCTCCTCTTCACTGCTTCTTGATCCACAACTGGTGGAGACCAACGAGGAAGGAAGGGGTTGTCTTAGCTCTCCAATGGTTCTCTCACACACTCTGAATGCAGAATGGGAGAAGGCTCCTATCCACCGTGACATTAGCATAGACCCTCCACTTTGTCTCTAAGGTCATTAAGACTTTATTTCTGACTAGACAGGGATACAAATCAGTTGCTTTCACACAGCTTTGATGGCCATGTTGAGGTGCTTAGTTATAAATTCTCAAAATGTAAACCTCCATTTTTCCATTCAGCCTTTATCAGGGTGAGGGAGGGAGGGAAAAGCCATAGAGTTCTCTTCGGTGTCTGGCTAGAGTAAAATGGTCATTGTCTCAAAGTTTTCTGCCTTGTACACCCTGTCTCCTTCTCAGTCCTTTGGCTAGTGCTGACAGGTGCTTATTTGGTAGGGATCTAAGACACTTACTTGGGATTCCTAATTTACCAGCTTCTGTAGCGCCATGTGTGGGAGATATGAGGCAAAAAGAAAACCCTTGGAGCTCCTCACTGCATGTAATTGCCTAACCAACCAGCCTGTCCTTCACCTTTTAGAGTCTTCTTATGTTTGCTTGCAGAGTAAATATAGGCTTTGCTTGAGAGAAAGAAGGAAAAGAACATCCATTCCATCTTTCTGACGTGAGAACCTCGGCATAATTTGAAAATAACTATGCGGAAGCCACTTATATAAAGGACTTTTACTAACACCCAGAAATCCCAAACTCATTAATTTTCTAACCACTCAAGTATAATATCCAAAAGTCAGGGGCTGTGAACTTTGTTCACTGGTAGGCAAATTTTAGTCCCTTGGTGTTGAGGAGAAAACAAAGCATTTTCTTTCTTTTTAAAATTATATTATATTGTGAAGGCGATGTACAGAGGAGTTACAGTTACATATGTAAGGTAGTGAGTACCCCTTCCCTCATTTTTCTCCCACTTTCCCTCCCCTCTAATCCCCACTCCCTCCCCTCATTGTAAAATTCATTTCCCAACATAATGTCTTGTGAGTATCGCTGTTGCATTGGTTCTCACGTTGTCCTTTGTCTCACCATTTTGTTGTTCCCCTTCCCTTCCCTAATTCAGATAAATTTATATCAGGCTTTGCATATCTGAGATGATGTGGCAGTCAAGGATGACCATCATGATACCCAAAGACTGTCTCTTCCTCAGCTGAATAAAGCACTTCCATGGAAAACTTGAAATAAAATATTGTTGGTTCAATATTTGCTAAACAGGTATTGCTTGGCTAACATAGTATTTTCTTTCTGTAACTTCAAGGAAGAATTTTAAAGGATTTCATTTTAGGAAGGGTGGTTGCAGACAACCATAATATTCAAGCGATATGTGAAAATAGAAGTAGTCAACCAGAGGGGATGGGTGAGGTTGGGATGGATGATGCTGTGGGGGATGGGGAAGGGCAGAAAGAATGATGTAAAAGGTGACATTGATCAAAGTATACTCATATGTTGGTCTGTTAAATTGAAAACACTTTGCACAACTGTTTAGCAATAATGAAAAAATGATTTGAAAGTGATAGATAATAGGGAATATATATTTAATGGAAATGATAGTTGAAGAACTTTTACTTCTGACTAAAAGAATGATAACTTTTTTCCCTTAATGAGAACAGTAAGTAAAAATAATTATTCATGCATGCTTGCCCTCTCATTAAGCATTGATATAAAATTTCTTCCAATAAAACTCAAGAGGTATTTTTTTTGCAAGGTTAGGTTTTAGGAGGTTTATTATTTCTACTGTGCTGTGGAATTTGATTATTCAATCAACCTCCTTAGGTCTAGAAAAAAATTCTTATGGCCCATTAATTTAAGGAATCTTCTTTATTAAGTACATTATCATAAAAAAGAAAAGAATTAAAGATGGCCATTATTGCTTTTCTTTTACTTTTATCCTTCATTTTAAATAATTCTTGTTGTAATCATTTACTATGCTGAAACTATTTTTAGCCACAATTATTCTAAAAACTTGAAAAATAAATATTAATCTACCGAACTAAACTCAGTTATTGGTCTGCAGATATCAACAAAATATTTTTAATCATAAATATATTTTCATCAAAGTAAATGTCCATTTCTACATGTGATAACTCTAGAAAATTTGGAGTAGAACAGCATTTTCTAAGGATTAAAATAACCACAGAAGCCAAAATAAACAGGAATATGTATCTATTCCTATCATGCACATATTTAAATATAAATATGCAGATTGAATATTGGATGATAAGAAACAAATTCCCAAGGTAAAATAATATTTTCCTTTTATTTCCCTACCAGTGATACAGGTCAATACATGACTACATATATATCTGTGCATTCATGTATGTAAAGTAATGAGTATATCTCTTGCCGAACATTGTTACCTGCTCCTTCATTGTTCTCCCACTATCCCTTCCCTCCCCCAACTCCCTCGCCCCTCTTCTCTCCACCCCACCCACCCCCAAGTTGTAAAGTTCATTTCTAATATAGTGCCTTGTGAGTATCATTGTTGCAATGGCTCGTCCTGTGCCCTTGTTTCAGCGTTTTGTTATTCCCCTTCCCCTCCCCAAATTAGATAAATGTATATACAAGATGCAGGGTACCAAAATCAAGTACAGTGACAATAGGGGATATATCATAGGAGGAAGAACATACAAAAGAAACAAAAAATCACATAGTACATTTAAAACAACAACAACAAAGACTTCTTGTGTCCATAACTCGAGGTTCATTTCTCTTAGCATTATCTTATATGGTCAGATGTATATCGCTTTTGAGCTTTTCTGCTCATCTGATAAAATTATCCTAGATATATACTAATTATTGCAAATGAGAGGAAACCATGGGACCTATATTTCTTTGGTCTGGCTTATTTCATTTAATATGACTTTTTCCAAGGTTTAGATAACTTGCATTAATTAAAAGAACTCGCTCCAAGCTCAGGAATGGAGAAGCTGATTGAGATCTGATTTCCAATTCTAATTTGTTTATACACATCATTATTTTTCAATATTAGCATGGTTAATAAGAAAGCTAACTGAAGAGGCACTGCTTGTTGAGTTAACACAAGAACTTGTAACAAGCACTAAATGACTGCAGATCTGGTGTATATTTCACTGTTCGCAGTTATAAAGACCATTTCCTTTTCTTCTTACTCCAGTCAAACTCAGGTGTGGACAGTAAAAATGCTTGACATAAGATTTCATGGAAACAAGAGGCTCTCATTAGACCCGGTATCTAGTTCATTCTTTTTTCTCTATTGTTTTTTTCTTTCTTTTTCATGTCTCTTAGCTTTTTGTACCTCGTGTTTTGCATAATAGACAATGCAATATGTGGAAGGGAAAGTAATCACAGAAAGAGCAGGATAATGGATGAAACACAGCCACAGTGATACTCACTTGACACTATGTGGGATATGAACATTGTAACTTGGCAGGTGGTAAGGAGGGGTAAGTGGGAGATAAAGAGGGATGGCTTAATGATGATTAAACACAAATGTACTTATCGTCTTACCTAGGTAACTGTAGCCCCCAACATATCACATTTTCAATTAAAAAATAAAAAAGATTTAACCCACTGCATTTTAAAACTTTTTTTGGTATTAATTAGCAAACTTTAGTTGTACATGGTGGAGGGGAGAGTCATTGAGACACTTCCACAAAAACAAACAAAAAAAATACAACTCAGTTAATCTTACCCACGTCACTCTCCCTTGACCTCCAACCCCACCTTTCCTCTTTCTCAGAGCAATTTCAGCTGATTTGTTTCCCCTTTTATAAATATATATATAAAGTACATCCATTAAATTCATCTCACGCTCTCTGTTTGCCCTTGCCTATCCCCTGATTCCTGTCCCTTTCACAATCTTGCTTTCATGTCATTCATTTGTTTAGCTTTGTTTTATGCTTGTTATAAATAATGCCAAAGGAATTCCTCATGGTATTTCACATGTAGATATATCATATTTAGGTCAGAATAACCCCTTCTCTTCTCTCTCCTTCTCCATCTCCCATGCTCTATTATTTAATAGCTTTCAGCTTTTGAGTTTTTCCTTCCTCTCCCTTCACTCATCTCTTTTATACCAGTCTCATCATGCCAGATACAGCTTATGCCCAAATCATTTGACTTAAGACTATAATGGTCTATATAAAATTAAAAGGATTTTTTTTTTTTTGGTCCGGTCGTGGGGCCCGAACTCTGGGCCTGGGCGCTGTCCCTCAGCTCTTCAGCTCAAGGCTAGCGCTCTACCACTTGAGCCACAGTGCCACTTCCGGCTTTTTTCTTTTTTTGCTTATGTGGTGCTGAAGAATCGAACCCAGGGCCTCAGGCATGCAAGGCAAGCGCTCTACCACTGAGCCATCTTCCCAGCCCCTAAAAGGATTTTTGAAACAGGAATTTCACAATGTATTCTTTTGCCTAAACTCACCTTAATTCAACTTTGTTCAATTGATTATCTGTAACTTACTAAAAATGACAGGAGAGAAAATAATGGCTTTAGGTTAATATATATGTTATTTATATCAATGGTGACATCATAAACATATTTATATATGTATATATGTATATGTATATATTAAGTTCTATACTGTGTGTGTTCTTTTGTTTGTATGGTGCTGGGATTTGAACTCAGTACCACTTGAGCCATGCCCCCAATCTGTTATTCTTCAGTTGTTTTACAGAAGGTCTCACCTATTTGTTAAGGCTATCCTTGAACCATGATTCTCGCATGTCTGCCTTGCAGGTCATTAGGGTTACTGAGTTATTTCACCATGCCTGACTTGCTTGTTGAGACAGTGTCTGACTTATTTTTTTTTTGAGCTTGGTCTCATAATGTGTATCTCCTGTCTCTACTTTCTGAGTGGCTGGCTTTATAATTGTGAGCCACTATGCCTGGCCCTGTATTTCTTATGAAAATTATATTCCCTTAATTTCTTTTCTATTCTTTTTTTCCCTTGGGACTGGTGGGGAGGATGGGGTTGATGGTCCTGAGTCTTGAACTCACAGCCTAGACACTGTCCCTGAGCTTCTTTTACTCAAGTCTAGCACTCTACCACTTGAGCCACAGCTCCACTTCCAGATTAATTTTTAGTATTTTCTTGGAGATAAGAGTCTTGCTTGAACCACAGTCCTCATATCTCAGCCCCCTGGTTAGCTAGGATTACTGACATAAGCCACTGGCACTTGGCAATTCCTTCTCTTAATTGTGGAATTACAGAAGACTATTATGGCTTGAATAATCCTAGAATATGTCCAATATGAATGTATGACTAGTTATTGATGTTCACAGCAACAAGTTTGGTATGGCTTTTTATATAAATGATCTTTCTTGTGTGTGAAATCGAAAACAGATGAACTGATACAGAGATGAACTGGTGGTTTCTAGGGGTTGGGCTTTCAGGAATGTCTTAGTATGGGCCAAAAAATTCTAAGATTTAGTTAATTAGGTGAATAAATAACTGTGGTGACTGCAGTTCAGAATGTATATAGAATCATCACTTATATACTCTAATAAAATAATTTATGCTAGTCAATTTACTGTATGGAATATCTGAGAAATTTGAAGCTGCCTTTTAGCTTAGAAAGTATGATTACATCCGTAAAGCAGTTGCCACATAGAGGAAAAATAATTCTGTGGTCATTCATTAACAGTTCCAATTTGAGAAAGTAGGAATTATGTGTGTCAAACTGATTTTTTTACTTGAATGTAAAATTTACCAATGTATTATTATCAAAAATATCAGGAACTCAACTAATTTTGAAGGATTGAACTATATATATATATATGTATATAGTTTAATAATATTTTTAGAACTCATCATACATGTTATCAAGAAATGGATGGAGAACATAAAGCATGTAAACTTTTTCCTCTTAATATACACAATTATGATATTATTTTGTTCTTATTTTATTATGATTGTTTAAAAAGAGGTTCAAAGAGTTTATACACCTTTTTTCTCTCTTTTTTATTTTTATTTTACTGTTAAGAGGGGATGATTGTACAGAGGGGTTACAGTTACGTGAGTAAGGCAATGAGTACATTACTTGTCGATCATTGTTACCCCTTCCCTTTATTGTTGCTGTCCCACTATCCCTTCCCTCCCCCCAGCTCCCACACTCCTATCCCTCCCTCCCCACCTCGCTGCCTGTAGTTGTAAAGTTCATTTCCAATATACTGTCCAGTAGGTATCTTTGTTGCAAAGGGTCATCCTGTGTCCTTGTTTCAGCATTTTGTTATACCCCTTTCTCTCCCCAGATTAGACATATGTATGTATATACAAGATGCATTGCTGTTTCTTTTTTTATTGTAAAAATACCATACAGAGGGGTTACAAATACATGGGCAAGGTAATGACTACATTTCTTATCAAGCATTGTTGCCTCCTCCTTTGTTTCCCCTTACCATCCCTTCCCATCTCCCCCACACCCCTCCCCACTCCGCCCCATGCCAAAGTTGTAAAGTTCATTTTCGACATAACATCTTGTACATCTCATTGTTGCAATGGGTCCACCAGTATCGTTATTTAAACAATTTGTTTTTTCCCTTCCCCTCCACAAATTATACCAACATCAAATACAGTGAAAACAGGGGTTATACCGTGGAGGAGGGACATACAAAGCAACAAAGAAATATCTTATAAATATGTTAGAAACAATAGCAAGGAAGAAAAACCATTGAGTCCTTATTTTTTGATTCATTTCACCTAACATCAACTTATCTGACCATTTCTGCTTGTCTCAAACATAAATTAGTTATTGCAAATAAGGGAAACCATGGGGCCTATGTTTCTTTGGGCCTGGCTTACTTCACTTAATATAATTTTTTCCGTCTTTCCATTTCCTAACAAATGGGGCAATGTCATTCTTTCTGATGGAGGCACAGAATTCCATTGTGTACCACATTTTCTTGATTCATTCATCTACTGAGGGGCATCTGGGTTGCTTCCATATCTTAGCTGTGGTAAATAATGCTTCAATAAGCATAGTTGTGCTGGTAGCTTTAGTATGGTCTTTTTTCTGATCATTTGGGTAAATGCCTAAAAATGGGATTGCTGGGTCATAGGGGAACTCTATGTGGAGTCAAAACAACACTGAGATACCACCTCACCCCAGTTAGAATGGCTGTAATCAAGAACTGTAATAACAACAGATACTGGAGGGGATGTGGACAGAAGGGAACCCTACTTCATTGTTGGTGGGAGTGTAAACTTGTTCAACCACTTTGGAATGTAGTATGGAAGTTCCTCAAAAGTTTATACACCTTCTAAATCATTGAAAATTAAGCAAACAATCTTATGTTGTAACAATAATATATATTAACTTTTCTAACTTAAAAGTACTTAAAATGAAATTCTAAATTTTCTCAAAAGACATTCTATCATGGTATTTATAAGGAAATCCAATAAAATAAGAAGCAAGTAATAGCAAGTATCAGGAAAAGCACAGTAAAAGAAGAAGAAAAGAAAAGAAAGAGGAGGAATGTACCAGGAGTGGCGGAATTAATTTTAGACCTGGAAAATAAGATATACGGTAAGCCAAACAAAGAAAGTACATATAAACAAAAGATATTCAATTTATCAGTTATAGGACATTTTTTCTTTATAACATATGTATCACAAGCCATTTACATATTTCCCCATTCTTTAGACTGAATTTTCAGACTACTTGAATATTTCAGTACTTTCTAGAGCCACACCTACATGCTATATTTTCTGAACTTTGCTTTATCTATGAATTTCATCATATTGCTTATTAGTAAGAGATTGTATCTTTTCTGAGTGTAAGCTTTTGAAATGCAGCATTTTATTCTGAGTAATTAGTTACTTAGCCCAAAAGAAGAGCAATGTGTATGGCAAATTCATAATACTATTGTGTGAATAAAGGGATCAGGCTCAATCCTTATATTTCCACAGGACAAAACTAGCATCAAAGGGTGAAAGCTATGCAGAATGTTGACTGATTTTTTTTTAATGAGCTCTTTATTCTTAGGGTTTTTAAAAGATGGAAGCAAGTCTTCTTGACAAGGTCATGAAATACAATACATCTATTTCTGCATAACTTGGTACTTGACTCAGGTATTTAATACTAGACACTTTTTTCCTGTACTAAGCTTTCCTGTACTAGTGGGTACTAAGGCTTGAATTCAAGGCTTTGTGCCCTAACTTAAGGCTCATATTCTACCATTTGAGCAAAACTTCCACTTCTAGCTTCTCGATGGCTAAGCGGAATTAAGAGTCTCTGAGACTTATCTGACCAATCTGAATTCAAACTACAATTCTCTGATCTCAAACCCATTAATTTTCAGATCTGAGGATCACAGGCATGTGCCGCTGGTGATACAAAGCTAATATGCTTCTCAGTAAGTTGTAATTAGGTAAAATCATTAAGATTAAACTTCACATATATTAACTTGTATCTCTATTTGTCTGTATTTATCTGAAATAATAAAGATTTACTTCCTTGAGATAATGCATATTGCCCACATGAGTGTTGTAGAATTTTGCTAAATCATGGAAAGAAAAAGATTGCTTTGCAGAAATTCTGTGGATGTTATTTGTCTTTTGCTGCCATCTTCTCTGAACTCTCCTTTAAATATAAGCCAGATGTGAACATCCTGTTCACACCACAATTCCCAAATGGATTATAACCGAAGCAAAAGCCCTCTGGTAAAAGATCTGTTTGCAACTCCAATACATAGCATGAGCTTGTTAACTAGAAGAATTCTAAATAGTCTTTTAGGAGTCATTTTAAGCTTTTTTTTAAATGCTTACTTTCAAATATTACTTGGTGTGAAATTTCAATATGTAAAATCAAACAACAAAAAACAGAACATTGCTTTTGTTGTCAACAACACAAGCCATCCAAATAGAAGAGCTGAAGAGAATGTTATAGACTGCATTTCCATTTGAGAAGAAGGTAACTAAATATTCAGCGTACCATTCCCACTTTTAAGTGTGACATAAATTACAGTTGGGCCAGATGGAAGAACAAAAACCCAGAGATAAATAGTGAAGAGAACTCTTTATTTGAGCACCTGTTATATCTCCCTTAATCGGTAGGGGGCCATTGCCCAGAGTACTAATTAAGGGGAATGAAAACATAATGATGTTTAAAAATAATTTGAACACCTCTGGGCATGTCTAGATGTTAGTTCACGTTCTGCTAACTCCCATGGAATTTGCATTAAATTATCAGATCTTCAAATTAGAAGGTGCAGACCATATATTGATAATGGTCATTGATATATTGAAGGCTTATTATACATCCAGCATTATGGTTAGTTTTTATTTCATGTTATCTTCACAAAAGTGGATCAGAGATTTTTTTTTTACATACAAATATTGATACCAGGTCCTCAAGTACCACAATCAAATCCATAGACCTAAAAAGTAATTGTAAAAATATATATATTTAGTCCTAAAGAGCCATAGGATTAGTACTTACCAATGTTAAACATGCTTTAAATTTATCTGTTTCTGATGGACTGTGTATTTTTGCTGCTTAGTTATGAAGTTTCCCTCAAAAAAAATCCATGTCTTGAAGGCTGGCTACTTGGCAGGTGACATTATTGACAGATGATTAGATCTTGAATGTGCTGACTTCCTCAATGGATTACTCTATTGATTATTCAGACACGAATGGGCTACTAGCAGATGGGACCTACTTGGTGGAAGTAGGTAATTAGGATATGATATGACTTGTAAGATTATGTCTTCTCCCTGGACCCTTCTGGTCCTCTCTGTCTCTTTCTCCGTTTGTGTGTGTGTGTGTGTGTGTGTGTGTGTGTGTGTGTGTGTGTGTGTGTGTGTGTGTGTGTGTGTGTGTGTGTGTGCATCTCCCTCTGTCTCTCTGTATTTCTTTGTGTCTCCCTCCCCCTTCCCCATCCCCTTCTGCTATGATGCTCTACTTCATCTTAGGCTCAGAGTCCGTATGAACTGAACCTTTACAAAGCATGAGCTAACATCAATCTTTTCTCTCTTTAGTTGATTTATTCAGCTATTTTGTCAGAGCAACGAAATTTGCCTAACACATACAGGTGAGACAATGATGCCATTCTTAGGCAATGTTCACATTCTTTCAACTCTGGAAGTATATTTGGTCTAATCTCTGCTACTTTGCTTCCTTTAGGAGACTTTTTACTTGTTCAGTTAAAAAGTGTGGATATCACCTTCTGATCTACAAAAATGTTTGGAATCTGGGCTTGGTGATTCTAGAATGCTATCATGTCTCGTGGCTCCTATGGTTCCTTACATAATAGCATTATAGCATGTAGCACCTGGTCACTTAATTAGTCTTCTTGAGAAAAGCGAGGGTGTTAATCACAATTGTGTCCCTAGAGTTAGAGTCATTCCATGACATTTCTGAACTTTAGAAAAGCAGCCCACAAACATTGAATTAGGAGATCTTCTTTATCTCTCTCTGTTTCTTTCCCCACTTTTTCCCTTTGTTCAATTCATTTCTGATATCGGAGCTCATGTAACCCCTTTTCCCTTTTCCAAAACGTTCATGTCACTCTACTTATTAAGAATACTTTTAAAGAGTAGCTATAATTGTTCTCAACTCAAAAAAGCTGAGACCTTTTCAATCCACCCTTTGGTTCACCAACTTTCTCAGAAGGTGACCTTACTTGGCATACCTAAGATATTTCACTGCCACAAAATTGCTTCATAGCTACATATTCTAGGAAGAAAACCAGATATCTAGCAGTTTTTCAATATTATTTGATCCAGGAAGATAATTAAATGGGATAAACACAACCCTGAAGTGAATGATTTGTCTTAAATTATGAACCTTGACTAGAAAAGACATTTCTACAGGATGCGTAATATCTCATCTTAACATCCAGAGTTTCATTCAGTTCTCTCACCTCTTTCTGTTCTTTTCCTTTCTCATGCAGATGAACCTATGCTCTGCCCTCCCCATACCAACAACTTCTGCCACCTGTTTCCTTTTCATTCTTTATTCAGGATGAATTCGATTTCTCTTCATGCATGTCACTCCAAGAGTCAGGAAAAAAGTTAATTCTTATTTGTATGACTCTACCTAATAAGTAAAACAAACACACCAAGTAGAATGAATGTAGCAAGAATGCATTGTGTAAAACTGACATAAGACTGTGTTCATGTTTCAACAGGGAAAGCAATCTAGAGGTGGTAGCTGGGCCTTGAAGAACAAGGGTAAAAGATTCCTTAATTCACATGAAGCTGTGCTTTCTAGGTCCAGAGGCAGAAACCCAAAACAATGTCTCCCAGAATATTCACATTCTGTATTTCACCTTGGAGTTTAAAAGCATTCTTTTGGATCCATTTTTTAAATGATCTTCTGTTAGGTATATTCAGAATGTCTTCAAATAGACTAATCTCATGACCTTGGTTAGATTGTGAGAATAAACCATTTAAAATGTATTAATAGATTCATACTTTGGAGAAAACTTCTGATCTTACGTAGGCACAGCATGAAATTGTTTCTGAAGATTCATTAATCACCCATCTCAAGAGTGACAATCAGATTTCCATACTGTGCAGATGACTGATTTTGGTGATCATCCATTGTGAAACTTGAAAAATTTGCAAAATTCTAAATGGCTATTTGTTCCATCTTTTTGTAGTCAACTCTCCTTTCTAACCCATATCTTATTTCTTCAGTTTCAAAGTTCATCTCATTTCTATTTTTTGGTTTTGTATGACTAATGAAACAATAAATTCATATACCTGTGGTCAGATTTATAGCTACATGAAATTTTCTCATTGGTTATATATGTACTTTTTCTATATTTCTATTAAAGTATTGTTGTCAGTATATAGTTCAGGAATAGAAAAGCCATTTTCCTAGCATGTGAAATGTCCTGAGTTCAATCACTGAGTTTCATTCCCAAGCTAAAAAAGGCACTATTCTTATTGCTGATATGTACAAATGTCTTGTGAATAAAAGCTATTTATACATTGTTCATCACATATATTTAAAGTGTTTTCTCTCTTTTGATTCATTTCTTATTTTTCTTATAATGCTTTATTTTTAAAAATAGTTTCCAATTTCACCACATGTAAAACATTCAGTCTTTTTCTCCATAGTGCCTTAGCATTCTGTTTTGAAGAAAAAATAATTGGCTGTCCTCTGAAACTCTATAAGCACTTCATTAATTAAATATTTTAAATTATTTTATTGCCATCACATTTGACATATAAAGTAATTCAAAGTAATTCAACATTTCTAATATGTTCTAGTAATTTAGTCTAAAAATATAAAACAAAACTGATTTTTCAAAACCTTCAATAATAATATTCTGTCTTTCAAAAATAGTATTTGTTAATGCATGTGAATTTTTTGTAGATGGCCTGTATTCAATTTCTCATTCATCATTGCTTCTACCTCCTTTCTGGCTACATGAAAAGAATTCTGTCATTTCATTTCTTGAGGCTCTGATTTCTATCTTGTTTTACCACCTCAATGTAGATGACTTCCATATTTATTCTTTGACCTAGTTGATATAAAGAGTTGTAAATTTCTCTATTAAATATTATTGTATTCTAAATTCAACTAATCTAGCATCAAATTGTTTTCTCACTTCTAAGAATAATTTATACTTCTGATTTCCAGTTTGGATAAATGGTATTACATTTTATAATCAACTTATAAATATTGAAGTTATTTTTGTCTTTTGTCTTTCATGGAAATGAAATTGTGGAGCACTTTATTTATATGCATTCTGTAGACATATCTTTAAAGTCTTTAAACTTTATGAAGTTTTCATAGCCATCCCTTTGTCTTCATGTGCATAACTACCACCCCATTTATGGGTTTCTTCCACCTTGTCTGGATTATTTTATTAACCTTTTCACAGTCTTCCTTCTATATCTTCCAGTCTAGAAAACATTTTAACATTCTGCAGCAAAGCATGATTGTATGCTAGGTTTGAATATGTCACCTCCAACATTCAGGTGTTTAAACTTAAGGATGTATGTGCAACTACTAAGATGTAGGACATTTAACAAATGATAAGGGCATAGGAATCCCTATGTGAAGGGAATTGAGTACTAAACAAAAAGCTTCACTAAGCGTTGTTCACTTTTTCACCTCTCTCTTCTGAGAGGATGTGCCATTTTGAAAGGAGAATATAATTCCTACATGACAACTAAATCTGTGGTAGCTTAATCTGGATGTCCCAGACTCCAGAACTGTAGTAAAATAAATTTCTGTTCTTTATTAATTATCCAGGCTCAGATATATTTTTATAGCAGCATAAACACATTCCCTCTCTCCTCCACTTAAGATCCTTTGGTTGTATCCAGTGTATTCTTGCCTTAAGTGAGCCCGAGTTCTTCAAATTAAAATGCAAGACTGTTTTGCTACATATTCTCCTCTACTTTTCTAATGATTCTCCTTTTCAGAGCATCATACTATCCTACAATAGAACTCTTACCCTTCTCCACAAATACCAGATAACTTTATTTCTCTCTTCAACTTAGCCATAATCCAGCTACTCCCAGAGTGTTACCTTGCTCACCTCTACCTAGTAAATATTGTTTTGTGTTTGGGTGTATATTATCTATGAATACCTTAATTTTGAAAATTCATAGCTTGTCTAGAATACAAAATTGTTTGTAGGTTTAACCGATTTCCATTTCTAGAGTTTTTTCAGCTGCTTAACTGCAGAGATTGAATTCACTCATCTCTCATTCTATTCAATGTTTTCTGCACCTTCTGAGTCAGCTAAATATTTATTAAATGAAATTAAATAGGCTCAATTATCATAGGAATTGCCTGCATCTCAGACTAACAAACAAGGGCCTAATTTTGATTGGATCCAAAGGTGACTTGTTTTAAATAAACCCCCAGTAATGCTGCTTGTCTTCATTTTGCCCTTACCTTGCTCACATTTTAATTTAGGGTGAGCAGCTTAGAGCCTCTAATTATAAAATCCTGCATGCCAATGATTTATTTTTATTTTTACAGTTAAAATGAGTTATTTGTTAGAAATGCATCAGTGCACCTAGATATTTGGTTCAAAAGCTATGATTTATGACTTAGACTGGAATTTTATGGGAACAATGTCATATAATACCTGAAAACACCATTTATTTTCATGCACTATTTAAATTACACTTATATCAAGTTACAGCAATATTTAAAAAAGTCATATTCAGTGCTTCCTCACACTTGCCACAATTTTTATCATGGTAGAACTGAATTCAAAATTATTGGATAGGAAATATTTCTTCCACAGAAATGTTACCCTTGAATAATTAATCAAATGAGAAAAATGTTCGGGTTTATATTTTAGTCTTCCTTTGTTCTGTGAATTTCATTTTTATTCTTAAAGTGAAAATGCTCATGCTCCAGGATTTTCCTTTTAGAATACCATTCATAACATACTTTGAAACTAAACAAACCCATATGTATTTTTTATTTTTTTAATTATTATCTTCAATTAGTTATACAAAGGAATTACCATTTAACAAAGCATTTATGAATATAATGTAACTTGATCAATGTCATCCCTTTCAACATCTTCACACATCCCTCACCTCCCTATCCCTTCCCTCTCCTCTCTTCTTAATTTGGTAGGATACACAATGGATATCTGTTTGCATATTTCCCCTCTTCTTCTTTTCATTTGTTTGCCCCTTTCCCCTGTGACCCCACCGAACCCATTTGGCTTATACTCCTCTGGCATTTTATTTTGCTGAACTTTGATTTTGCCTTCCTAAGGAATTACAATTTGAGTTCACCCTTGAATCTACCATATTTCAGTTAATACATTTGCATACACTTGTCTACCACACAACATATTTACTTACTAAGCTAAATCTAGCTTAGACAAAATGTTCTGATGGATGTTTTGGGGGACATTTTTCCAAAATAAAGTTAGGTGGGATTATTCAGAAATAGAAGTGCCTTAGCTAAAATATTTACCTATCCTGAAGTAAATACAAACATGGATTTGGTCTCTTCAATAAGAAAGGAACAAACACACATTGTGAAATACTGAAGAACTGAAAATATGTATGAATGTGAAATAAAATTGAGGTGATAGAGCACTTCTTTGCTTCTTTATTCTACGGAAACTTGAAGTATATCTTCATTATTGGATATCTTCCTCATTTGAATATCTTCTTCATTCATAAGTTGTAGAAATAAGGCTTACTGAAGAATTCCATATGCTAATTCCATCTTCTGCCCAGAAATAGGTAAATTAATGTTATCCATATTTTTAAATTTAGAGTAATAATTGGAAAATTCCAGTATCTCCTTTAATTAGGAATAAATTTTAAATGGTCTATGTTTTTCTCATAGGACTCAGAACCACATATTACTCTCCCTTTGGAGGGCAATTTGACCCTCACACAGCCCCCACACTTCCAGTTAAGTAAATAGATTTGTATTTAGGATTTATGTTTGTAGGTTTTTCTGTTGGGGGTGAAAGTGTTCTTTCTTTGTTTTGTTATTTGTTTTGTTTTGTTTTGATTTTTCAATAGAGGTATAGGTCTGCAAGTGATATCTTCATCCCACTTTTCCTGGAAACCAAATTGCAAGTGGTTATGAAGTATCTGTTATTCTAAGATTTAGGTTCCTTTGGAATAAAAATAATGTAAACTAACCTACATAAAAAATGAACTTAAGCCAATAAAACAAATGAATAAATTAGCATAAACAATCTTTTATCTAATTGAATTGAGAAATGTGAAAGATTCAACTCTGCTTAAACTATATGTAACACCTCTAGCCTAAAATATTTCAGAATAAATCCAAATCACACTCACACTCACACACACACACACACACACACACACCATTTGCAGCATTTTGTTCATTTTTTTAAAGTTCCTACTATGTGATATTGGTATTCAAGAAATTACTTATTATGACAGCAGAAAAACATGATTTTAATTGTTAATTTTGTTCTACAATCCAGTACTAGACTAGTTTCTAACCTGTGTGATTACTTAGAACATTTAATAGTTAATCTTCATTGTGAATATCTAAGAGGGAAATTTAATAAATAGCATTTCATAATGCATTAATCCATGAATATCTCTTTGCAACTGTTTATAATGGTAACCAGTATTCTATAAAATATACCTCATTACAATGCTAGTTTACAACATATAAAAGTAACTTTGAAAGGTATACATATAAAAATTCACCAGAAAAACTGTATATCTAGGCTTGTTTTGCTAGTTGTTTTATGAAGGAAGCTAAACTGATTTGCCAAACCTCAGCCTTAATATAATCTTGACAAAAGCTCCATGTGATAGGCATTCTGAAGGAAAATTATAATTTAAGGGATATGTATTCACAGTGCCTCCAAGAAGAGAAATAAATATATTGACAATTTGACAGAAATGATATGAAATTTTACTTGTCATTATTCTTACTAGGTATGAAACCTTTAAAAAGAACATCTAAAATAGGGAATAAGGCAAGCATATCTATCACATTTAAATATGAATGAGCGTTACTGAAGAAAGGTCCTGTGTCAAATACCCAAAAGAACAAGGAAATATGGAAAGAGCAACTGGTGCTTTTAAATATTGTTTCTTGAAAACAATGATTATTTTCCAAATTTCTTTTTCTTTACCCAGACCTACAAGAGTATATGGAATGTAGAGGAATCCATAAATATTTCTAACTAGAATGCAGGGAGTTCTCTGAGAATGGTTAATAGGAGTATTGATTGATATGACTCAGTAGAGGACCTCGTTCACCTTACAAGTACATATGTAAGATTAGGTACTTCATTTGGCTTTGATAGATTCTATCCATGCTTACATTACCAAAGAAGCTTAATTAGAAATTTGAGGCAAAAAATTTAAGTTTATCTAGGAACTGCATGTCACACAGCAGAGCTAAAATAGAGCCCTGACTTCAAAACTAGATCTGCATAGCTGGAAATCGACCATTATTTCTAGCTATTTCCAAATGTGGCTTCATGTTTAGTCTATACTTTAGACCATTTTAAGAATTATTTCTTTTTTAGTGGTTAGTTGGAGATGAATCGCATGGAATTTCCTTCCTAGGCTGGCTCTGAAACAAGATCTCAGACCACAGGTTCCTGCTAAAATTACAGATGAGAGCCATTGAGGCCCTGTTCCAAATAACTTTTATAGGACTCAAAACATGAAGGTTACTTTAAACATTGGAGAAATAGAAGAGACAATGTTGACTACACTTTGGGAAAATAATTAATATCAGCAGATGTGAAATATGAAGGCAATATTTCAAGAAAAATATGTCCCAAGAGTGTGAACTAACGATTTTTCAAATGGCAGTGTTTGTTCACGTTTAGAAAAAAAATGTAGGAGGTATTCTATGCATAAGGGTAAAAACAAGGTTGCTATGTTAAAACATATTTTCAAACATCAAAACAATTTCCTTTAATTTTGAAAATTTGATAGTGTCTTTTTTTCTCTTAAATTCCCTTCAAAATTTCTTAATATATTGCCACAGAAAGAGACAATTAGGTATTGCATGTATGTTTGGTGTTGGTTAAATTGAATGAAAAGTACCTAAGCAATTTTACTAGAATTTTTTCATGAATTCACTCTATTTTTTAACTAGATAGGGATCTATCAGTTTAGCTTAGTGGTAGAGTACACACTTAGCAAGTATGAGCACTTAGATTCAATTATCAACACTACTCTCCCCCAAAAAACTGCTTAAACAATATGCTACTCAATCCTTTCATATATCTACTGTATATAACAAATGTATTGCATTACATAGCTAGATTCTAATATATTAGATTTGCTAATATTTATACTACATAATATACATATATACTCATAAATTTAGCAACATAAATTCTATACCATTTGTGCCTCTGTTGCCATAAAATGAGTATGTGCACAAAAAATTCTATGTACATAAATGAAGTTGTAACTGTCATCTAATTATCACCAATTATCTTTTTTTTTTTTTTTTTTTTGCCAGAGCTGGAGCTTGAGCTCTGAGCCTAGGCACTGTCCTTGAGTTTTTTTTGCTCAAGGCAAACCCTCTACCACTTGAGCCACAGCATCACTTCTGGCTTTTTTTTTTTGTCGTCATTGTGGGGCTTGAACTCTAGGCCTGGGTCTTGTCCCTCATCTCTTCAGTGCAAGGCTAGCTCTGTATTACTTGAGCCACAGCACCACTTCTGGTTTTCCGGTGGTTAATTGGAGATAAGAGTCTCACCAATGTTCCTGTGATCCTCAGATCTCAGCCTCCTGAGTAGCTAGGATTACAGGCATGAGCCACCATCACCTGGGCACTTCCATGTCTTTTGAGTAGTTTATTGTTACCTAAGAGTCTCACAGTTTCCTTCCCAGGCTGGCTTGGAACCACTATCCTCAGACCTCAGCCTCCTGAGTAGCTAGAGGTGAGCCTCTGGCACCTGCTGTATCTTTTTTATTTTATATTATGAGAAATTTCTAATTTGTTGATTTGCTTATTAGGACAAATGTTTAAAAGTAATAAGCTACAAAGTTTTGTGACCTCAATAATTATTATAAATGAGCCATAGTTTTAAGGACTATTACTGTTAGAGAAAGGCTTGTTGTATTTTATTTTTAAAAAAAAGAAATCAAAATCCAAATAAGTAATATGGTAGTATCTATAAATTCTTTTTTAACTTGAATATTTAAATATTTATACAGAAATAGTTCGTTGACTTGCATTTTTAACTAACATAGCTATGCAATTTCTTATCAAATTCTATTGGTAGGGATGTTTATCTTGTAAATACACACAATAATCTGATTCAACTCCTTTGTTTCCCCTTCCCATTCCTTCCTGTTTGTTTCTTTAGTGATGGATAACTGAGTTTTGTCATGCATTCTTTTCCTCGCCATTGTTTTAGTTAGCTCTCTGATAGTTCTTTACAAATAACACTTCTTCCCAGAATCATTGAAACAATATGATGAGAGTTTGAAAAATCCCTGGCACAACCCTACATTTTGTTTTTAAACATTTGAAATGTCATTCTAATAGAAAAAATGTCATCTGCAGATTCTGAATTAGAAAAGTTATCTATGAGTTGTAGACTATGGGGTCACATTTATTTATTTTGACTGTTATGGATGTAATAAATCATTCTAAAATAATGTTGACATTTATGCATTCTGCTAGCCTGGCACTTTAACTGCCTGCCCCAAATACTGCTGCTTGAGTTAAAGATTTGCTATCACATTTGCCAGCTTAGTGCTCCCATTTGACAGTGGTAATGTCAACTATAGAAGTGCCAAAAGAGAAAAAGATGGATAATGTATTCATTTTTTTACGGGGAGTTGTTAAACTTCTTGCTATGGAGCACTTTTCTCTGAATGGATTTCCTAACTCCCAGTGTTTGTTTCTTTCCTCTTTTGTGTGTGTGTGTAGGGGGGGGGTACATGATGCCTAATTTGCTGCAAGTATGGCTTCTGGTTTGATTTAATCCTGCTTTCTCTGCCTGCCAACAGTTGTGCAGAATATATTAGCAAGAAAGATATCATAATTGAAATCAATACCGTGACTATGAAGAGTATTCCTGTGATGGGTTCTCATTCTATGTATTTTATGTGCTGTCATAGCTATAATAATGTGGTGGATTAGACACTTTCACCAATTCAGTTCACACACACATGCACAACATGAATATGATTTCTTTTAGACTGAATTTATTGTCTAGTTTTCTGGCCCACCCATTGTTTAATTAAACTGAACCAACCACTCAGTACATAAAAACAATGCATCCACTTGTCCTTCCACATGGAAAAATAAACAATTCAAGCACCACAATGAATGCTTTTGGCTTTAGTTACAAATGTTTAAATTTATGTGTGCAAGTAAGGATTCATTTAAGATTTGTGACTATTTGTATATTGTTACCTCAAATTCTAATCATTATTGATTCTTGAAACATGCATGGTCATTTTAACCACCTATAGTTTTCGAGAATGATTCACATGGCAAGTATTCCCAGGATATTTTCCTGTCATATCCCAATCCCTCAAGCACAAATGTTGAAGCCGTGGGATAAAAAGGGAAGATGCATCTGCTTTATTTTCTTGTATGAAATCTGAAATTACTCATAGAGAACTTTAATAGTTGATACTGGAGCTATAAAATCACTGTGATATTAATCTTGATTGTCTACTTGATTGTATTATCAGGATGTACCTAGAATATTTTTAAACTTACCTGCTGTCAAGTCCATGATTGCATTTGCAGAGATGATTAGATCATGAGATTCTGGCCTTATGAATAGATCATTGCTATGTTGGACTCATAATAGGAAACTATTATTGGCAGGTGGTTAAAAGTATCTAATTAGGACCTAGTGGAAGGAAGTAATCTTGGGTGAGGTGTTATATCTTGCCATGACTTCTTCCTGTATTATTATTCTCTGCTTCCTGGCCTATTTGAGGGAAGAAACTCTTCAACCACATGTTTTGTTTGTTTGCTTGCTTGCTTGCTTGCTTGTTTGGCCACCATGGAATTCTGTCCAAGTCTTATGGACAAGCAATAATGCTCAGAAACTGTGAGTTCAAATATGTCTTTCCTTTCTGAAGTTGTTTGTGTAAGATGTTTTGGTCGCAGCAACAAGAAAATAACTAATACAACCCCTTAAAATTGTCTACTAACTGGTTAGAGAATCTTCATCTGCGAACATCCTGTTCATGGTAATGGAGGCACAGAAAATTGAGCCACACTTAGGATTTCCCTGCTGCTTGGAGCCAAGAAACTGTGAAGAAAATTATGCATCTACTGTAGCAATAAGAGGATCTTTGCATTTAAATTTCCCCATATCACTGAAAACACAGTAGGATGTGCAGAGTATGGCATGCAATTCCCCCTGCTATTCACATTTAAACTTCAGTTATTAGAGTTTGGGGATATGCTTCTTTTGCAGGAAGGTTTGGAAAATAAACTGACATGTCGCCATTTTAAGACATTGATATCTTTTCTACTGTACAACCAGCTTGCCAAAATAGAGTAGAGCATATGTGCTACTCTATTTTGAGTAGAATAAATAGAGTGAAATGCATGTATTCCATTGGATCTTCTTTCAAAAAAAAGTTTTCACTATGCTTTTGGACAGTTGTGAGCAGCAGATTTTCTGATAATCTTGTTTGCAAAATAGCTACATCAGTATCTGACATCAATTTCTTTGTATTCCCCAGTGACCCTAGACTAGAGTGAAACCCTGAAGAGACACTAGTAAGTTCAGGTTTATGAGAAAGAGCAACTGAACCAGACAGAGCTAAAGAAATACCTTCATATTTTCATGCAGACAATATGACAGGAACTAGATTATCTCTGGGGTGATGGCAGAATCTTTTCGTGTATGTTCAAGTGGAGACATGACTTTCTGCAGATTGATACAACATCATTGGAAATACATGTTTACAAATGAACAGAAATGATGACCTTGAATATCTGCAAGACTTTAACAATTGTAAGCTGTCAAAAGAGTAGATATCCTGACAAAAGGAATGTCATGATCCAGCAGTAATTTTTATTTAATTCCTTTTATGAAGGCAAAATATGAAGGATTCTTTTATTCAATAAGAGTGTAAGTTACTAATAAATATGCTGACATACTTTTAAAGTATCCATCTCTAGCTCTAATTTAATATAGATTTCTCTCTAATGTTCCTCAATTTCTGTTTGTGTTAGCAAAATGTTTCTTTCTTTTTTGTCGGTTTTCCCATATTTTTCTGACATAATGTCAAACATAAACTGTCTCTTTCTCATAAACTTATTTTAAATGTATCCATGAAACTAAAGCTTTCTTCATTCTTTTCAACTATCAATACTGAAAATTGAATTAAAGAATACTACATACTTACAATAGAGCTAATAATTTCAAATCAAGAAAGTTAGAGGGTAACATTTTTTTAATTTACCATATTTTGTTGATACCACATTTTAAAGAGCCATTTGCAGAGGTATATGAATCCAATACACATTAAATATTAATAATATATGTAGAACTATAATGGATATTTACAGTATCTAGAGTTTCTAAAGATATTTATTTGTGAGTAATCAATAAATAACTACTTATAATAAATAACTACTTATAACTGAGATGGGTAATAATTCTACCTTAATTGAAGAGAAGAGAAAGATAATGTTTATCACACAGATGCTCTCTGCTTAAGAGAGAGATGGAGGAATTAAAAGTGGGGGAGATATAAAGAGAAAGACAGAGACAGAGACAGGGCAGGGGGGACAGAGACAGAGACAGGAACAGAGACAGAGAAAGAAAAAGAGACAGAACCAAGATATGTGCACAAATGTGTTCTTTTTTTGTTTTTAATAAGTCACAATTCTATGACTGGTTGCCATTTAGATCCTCACAAAACCAGGCAAAAGTAAAGCATGCTGATTCATTTCATTTTTTGTGCTTATCTGTTTATTTTCCTGAATTGTTTGATTACTCTGGCTTTTCATTTTCCATATCTTTGCAGCTGCATAGACTATTTCAGAAGATTGACTCAATATATCAGAGTGCCATCTCTTCTGGCTTGTTAAATTTCCTCTAGAAAAACACAGGGGTTCCCAAATAACTATACTCTATTCCTCCTTTATTGAAGCTTCTCCAACAAATTGAACTCTCTAGGAACTTTCAAGTAATGAGGATGACTAATGTTTGTGCTGCTTTGAAGGCCTAATGCGTTTTAGAGTGACCAAGATTAGAATCGGTTGAAGTCGGCAAATAATAACTAAACTTTGAATAAATATGTTATTGTATGGGATAAAGCGTGTATGCAGCCTTGGAATCACAGGAATCCTACAGGAAATATATGAGAGAATGAAATTAAATTCCCTGTATATTTGATTTGAACAATTCTGTATGCATGTGTCCACGTGTATTAGAATCCATTACGTGCTCTCTCTTCTGTGGTGAAGGAACAGTGGAGAACTCATCTAGTTCATTGTTGCACAATATAGCTTTTCAGTGATGAAACTTCTGTGTCTGTGATGCTCGATTTAGTAAACACGAGCCACATGTAGTTTTGAAATACAGGATGTGAAGCTGGTGAGATTAGGGGTTTAAATTTTTAATGTTATTTATTTCAAATTGAAATGTTATCTTATAACCTGAAGCCACTGTATTTTTAAAACTAGGTTTAGTTAACCTATAAACACAATTCTACCTGACTAAAACAAACCTTTTACTCAGTATGTGCAAGTATGTTTCTGTGTACGTAGCTATGTGTATGTCTGAAGAGACCCAGAATAAAAGAGGACCAATAGTTATTTTCCTAATCTGTTTCAGGTTTACCTGAACAAAATGAGATAACCCAGGTATGTCAATAAAGAAATGCATAGAAGGCCAAATCAAATAGTGACTTGAGGCTTTAGAATATGACAAATTTGAATTTAAATCCTAAATCTGACCCTCGTTTGCTGTGCTACCTTAAACAATATATTAAAAGTTTTTGGAGATTTAGTTTTCTAAGATGTAAGTGGGACTAATAATGATTTGCTTATTACTCAGCACAGAACAAGCAAGCATGGTGATGATCTTGTTTGTGATGGTGCTGTCTTTGTACCTACTCATTTAATACTCTCCTAATTTATGTTTAAAACACTATCTCTATTTCCCAAAAGGAAAAACAAGTTCATTGCTAGTAAGTTATTATTTTAATGGCTTTTTAGTTAATCCAAAATTCAAAATATATATGACTGGAAGACTGCATAACAATTAATAACTAAATATTAAGTTTTGCATATGTGTGCTGCAATTTTTAATGTGGGTTTATAACAAAGATTAATTTAAAACATGGAATTCAGAGTGTTGATGCAATTACACCATTTTTCAGTCAAATCACATGAGATATACAATCAAATGCATCATGAGGAAAGCCTCATCACTCTCAGTTAGAGAGTAAATGACAACCTCCTTTGTTGGGTACCAGTAAGTTCTTAGTCCTATCATGGCTCTCCCATAGGCTGTCAGGGGATGATACTCCTCTCCCAGTTATATGATTTTTATCCATTTAGATGTACTGAATAACTAAATAGAAGCCTCATTTTAAAAAAGTCTATAAAAATATGAGTCCTAGAATATCACAAAGTACCCGAGTGTTCAGTAAAAACAAGAATATAAATGTAGGCTTGACACTTTTAGACTCCTACCAATACATATTGGTTGTCTTATTGGCACAAGTTTTACATAGGTGCAGAAGCTTGTAATTCAGTCAAATTAAGTGCAGATTAGCCATTTAAAGTATCTTAATAATTTTGAAAACTATAGGACTTGCTATTAATTATCATAATGAACCATATTTGTTGTCTTCTCTCTCAGCTCGTGAATAACATCTATTATAATGAATACCAATTGGTTATTTTAAAATTTTTAATGCTGCAGTTTTCATAAGTAAACATTATCACATTATACTGATGGAATCACAAATAGGAAATAGTAACATTTCCAATTATTCTATTAGATGGTTCACAAATCTAAGGTTTAAGGACTAGTAAAATATAGAAAAATTGCATTCAGTGGCCTAATTAATTAGAACACAGTCACCACTAAGAACCCAAAACCATTAGAGATGGAAGAAACACTGAAATAACTGGGCCCTAAGTTTAACAAACAAGTCAGCATAAATTACTCATGCCCTCAACAACACGGATTGCTTCTGTCTCTGAGGATAAGGAAAATTCATTCAGGATTTCTTTCTGATTGCATTAACATGGTTTTTAGAGTATGCTAATTGGAAGTTCTTCTGAATTATTTGTGCTTGCAACCCTAAAGCTAAGGAGATAAATTGGTGGAATTTTTATTTTCTTGGGTGAATAGTTTCACAGCTTGCCTTCCATGATTATAAGCCTAGGAGGGTGAATCTATTATCTCTTGAAATAAACATAAAATAACCTGTAAACGGTTGTTCGTTCCCGAAATGTTTCCAGGAACTACCATGATATATCCTTCCATCAGTCTACCACACACATGGAAACATGATACCTTTTTCTGATGGAATCTTACCCCAAAGAACATTTATTCAGTGTATGCTTCAACTAGTAAGTCCCTCAAAGAGAGTGAAAGTTTTGTCTTTTCAACCTAGTTTAATGTTGACCCCAAGTTTTGCTATTTATTAAACTGAACGATCATTAAATGTGATTTTATTTTTTAGGACTTTCATTCATATAAAATCCTAAGTCAGGAAAGAAAAATTGTTCTTAAGAAAAAAATTGATATTAGTGTCTAATTTTCACTTCAGATATAACCACCATAAGTAGAGCGTAACAACACAGCCAGAGGCCCTAATGCAGTATGAATGGAAAGTCCTGAGGGAAACCAATGCCAGGAAGTATGGGAGGTGTTCATAAGATTTATGTGTGCAGGAAAAGATGACTCAATCAGGCTGAGCAAGAAAGACTATTTACAAGTCAAATAGAATTTTTTGAGCGCCTATCACAGGCATCTGATCTTCAAGAAATTTAATATAAAAATGGTATGAAATATATTTGATTATGAAAATCTCTAATGCATTAAAACTAAAACCAATAATACCAAAACATATTCAGAGTAAATAACTAAGGTATCAAGAAGACAACTTTTAAAAACCCACAATAGAACATTAGAAACTGGTGACACACTTCTCTCTGTCTCTCTCCATGACACGTCTATTTGAAAAATAAAGGAAACAATGAAAACCTAGCAGCAAGGCTCAAATGATAAAGCACCTGCCTATTAAGCATGAGGCTCAGTTCAAGCTCCAGTACTACCTTGAGAAGCAGATGGAATTCAAGATGATTATTTTTGGTCCTAAGCCTTATAATAACTTGTTAAGCCAAAATTGAAAACTGAAAGTGTGTTTTTATTTTTTTAATTATTTAGTAGTTGTACAAAGTGGTTACAAATCTATGAATCAAGTGATAAGGACAATGCATCTCAATCAGTATCACACCTTCCATCATTTTCCTCTATGATTCCCCCTTTTAATCTTTTACATTTAGAATACAAACTGGCAGTCATATTCTTGCATAACTGAGATGTTCTTAAAACAGCTGTAAGTATTCAGATATTGGGTTTAAAAAAAAAATAAAGCAACCACAAAGCAGAGAACCCTACTCAGTGCGGGTGTAAAAGGGGCTGGGAAAGTCAACTCCATTGGTAACAATTCCATAGCCTGAAAAAGCAGGCCTTGAATTTCCAATCTACTTACTCAGGTATTCATGGAGCATTCCCTGCTTCCCTGAGGACATATGGAACAGCCAAGTTTCATTTAAAAAAGAAAAACACCTTAGGTTTCTCCTTCAGTTCTTAAAACGTTGGCAGACACACAAAGTCTATTTTTGGAATTAAGCTTTGCTAATTATTTTTAGGCAGAGCAGCAAAAGCTTATGTCTTCTGATTCAGCAAATCCTAAAATTGGTTTCTGGACTTTTCTCTTGGGCACCTGTAGATCCTGTCATAGCTGAAGAATCCAGTCAGGATGCAGATGGAGTTAAAACAGAATAGTTTAGGATGGAGAAAAATATTTTGGTTATCAGATGCTGCAAGTGAGAGATAAGAGAAATTTTTTTCTCCTGAAGATGAACAGATTGGTCAGTTATATTTATGTATTATTTCCATGATTAATACTTTCTCATGATAAGAAATCAAGCCTTTCCTTAAAGATAATAAATAAATAAGCAAACAAACAAATAAATGAAGTCAAGTATGTCCTCAAAAAAAGAAAGTGTATACCTGGGTGCTGGTGGCTCACATCTGTAATTCTAGCTATTGAAGAGGAAGAAAGGTGAGGGTCAAGGTTCAAAGCCAGCAAGAGCTAGCTTTGGAGACTCTTATCCACAATTAACGAGTAGAAAGCCAAAAGTAGAGGTATGGCTAAAGTGGTAGAGCAACCACTTTGAGTGAAAAATCTAAGCAAGAACTTGAAGCCCTGAGTTCAATCCCCAGTGCCAACACACACACATATACACTCACAGACTCACCATACACACACATTCACGACACATACACACTCACCACACTCACACAACACTCACTAAACTCACACACACGTACACACACCACACCAATACACACTTACCACAAACACACACCACAATCAAACACAAACACTACATTCTCCCACCACACTCACCACATTCAAACAACACTCACACCACTTGCACTCACCATACTCACACACACATATACTCACCACACACACTACACACTCTCCATACTTACACACACACCACACTCAAACACACATACCACACACATACACATACACTCACTACTCACCACACTCAATCACACACCACATTCAAACACACACTCACCATACTTACACACTCATCACACACACCACACTCACAAACCAGAAAAACGTGTTAAAGCTTAATAGATCAATTTCAATTGATATAAACCAGATAAAATTGTGAAATTAGCATTTTTAAGAACTCTAAATGGGAATTTGAAAGTGGAAAACCTCCAGTGCTCCTGGATTGGAAGGATCAAAATCGTGAAAATGGCAATACTTCCCAAGGCTATCTACAAATTCAGTTCGATACCTATCAATATTCCAACCTCATTCTTCAAAGAAATAAAAGAGGCAATCCAAAAATCCAAAAAGACCCCGAATAGGAAAAACTGATCCTTAACAGAAAGAACAGTGCTGTAGGAATTCAGTACCAAATTTCAAACTATACTACAAAGCCATAGTAATCAAAACAGCGTGGTACTGGCACAAGAACAGACCTCAGGACCAATGGAATCGAATTGAAAACCCAGAAATGAACCCATAGACCTATAGCCATCTAATCTTCGATAAGGGAGCTAAAAAAATAGAATAGAAGAGAGACAGCCTCTTCAGTAAATGGTGCTGGCAAAATTGTTTAACTACTTGTAGAAAACTAAAGTTAGATCCTTATATATCATCCTGCACCAGAATCAACTCCAAATGGATCAAAGACCTTGGAGTCAAAGCATACACTCTGAAAACATTACAGGGTGGAATAGGAGAAACCCTAGGTCTCCTTGGCACAGGCCCAAATTTTCTTAATAGAAACTCAGAAACACAACAAATCCTAGAAAGGTCAGATGAATGGGATTGCATGAAGTTGCAGAGCTTCTGCATGTCAAAGGACATAACTAGCAAGATCAATAGAAAGCCCACGGATTGAGAGAAGATCTTCACTAGCCATACAATAGACAAGGGTCTCATATCTAAAATATACCTGGAACTCAAAAAATTAAATCCTCCAACAACAAATCTTCAAAGAAACAACTGCCTGATAAATAAGTGGGCTAAAGACTTAAAGAGAAACTTCACTGAAGAGGAAAGAAGATGGCCAATAGACACATAAAAAATGCTCAACCTCTCTGGCCATAAAAGAAATGCAAATCAAAACAACATTGAGATACCACCTCACCCCAGTTAGAATGGCTATAATCAAGAACTCTAATAACAATAGATGCTGGAGGGGATGTGGACAGAATGGAACCTTACTGCATTGTTAGTGGGAGTGTAAACTTGTTCAACCACTTTGGAAAGCAGTATGGAGGTTCCTCAAAAGACTCCACATAGGCTCCCGTATGACCCAACAATCCCACTTTTGGTCATTTACCCAAATGATCACAAACAAGACCATACATACTAAAGCTACCAGAACAACTATGTTTATTGCAGCATTATTTACCATAGCTAAGATATGGAACCAACCCAGATGCCCCTCAGTAGATGAATGGATCAAGAAAATGTGATATATATACACAATGGATTTCTGATGCCTCCATCAGAAAAAATGATATTGCCCCATTTGTTAGGAAATGGAAAGACTTGGAAAAATTATATTAAGTGAAGTAAACCAGGCCCAAAGAAACATAGGTCTCATGGTTTCCCTTATTTGCAATAACTAGTATATGTCTGAGACAAGTAGAAATGGTCAGATAAGTTAATATTAAGCAAAATGAACCCCCAAATAAGGACTCAAATGTTTTTTTTTCTTTCTTGCTATTGTTTCTAACATATTTATAAGATGATTTCTATGTTGCTTTGTATGTCCCTCCCCCACGGTATAACCCCTGTTTTCACTGTATTTGATGTTGGTATAATTTGTGGAGGGGAAGGGAAAAAACAAATTGTTTAAATAGGTATACAGGTGGACCCATTGCAACAATGAGATGTACAAGATGTTATATCGAAAAAGAATTTTACAACTTTGGTGGGGGGGGGCAGAGATGGGAAGGGATGGAAAGGGGAAACAAAGGAGGAAGTAACAATGCTTGATAAGAAATGCACTCACTACCATGCCCATGTAATTGTAACCCCTGTGTACGGTATTTTCACAATAAACAAGCAAACAAACAACACTAAATCTACCAGCAAAAAAAAAAAAAACAACTCTAAATGGTATTAAATATGTTTCATCTTCTCAACAGGCCTTGATTATTCAACATGATAGGAAATTAGACTATGCACTACATAGATTTCAGGGACAACCTAAGAGTACTTTACATTGAAAAGCAATTAAGTTACATAGGGTTCATATTAAAAAAACACACTTTACCTAGAAAAAATATCACTGAGTGCTAGCAGTAATGGCACATAAGATATAAGTTCCATTCCACAGGACTTAGACCAGCTAAGACAATGAAACATTTAATTGGCTCTGGTGTAACTTCTTAAGTTGTCTCATACATTTAGCAGTAAATAGACAGAAGCAGGAGAAACATTTTTGTACATTAAAAAGTATGAAAAATGTATATACTTAATAGCTGTGTGCTAAAATGAAATCTGATCCTTGGAATCTCAAAAAACACAAAGGTGCCGGGCACCAGTGGCTCACGCCTGTAATCCTAGCTACTCAGGAGGCTGAGATCTGAGGATCCCGGTTCAAAGCCAGCCCGGGCAGGAAAGTCCATGAGACTCTTATCTCCAATAAACCACTAGAAAACCAGAAGTGGCACTGTGGCTCAAGCGGTAGAGCACTCGCCTTGAGCTGAAGAGCACAGGGACAGCGCTCAGGCCCAGAGTTCAAGCCCCACAACCGACAAAAAAAAAATTAAAAAAACCACAAAGTCTATCCAAATGTTCAGATATATCTAGGTTTGAGCAAGAACAGTGTGGACAGAAAAGAATAATTTGTTCCTGGAGTCCATCAGAGATAACCTATATGGCATTTCAGTAAAATATTTAAGCTAGTAAATCAATGATGCCTTGCAAAAAAATCTTTAGAAAACATTACCTGACATCCTTCCTAATATTAATGCTTCAGATTGTAAACACATGTATTGTTCTTTTCTCTTAACATTTCTCAGAACAAAGTTTTATGACATATAATTTCAGGAGCTAATATTGTTTTATATTAGGGAAATATTTTACTGGGTAAGCATAGAATTCAAGTTTGTTTTACAGAGACAGTTTTTGTAATCAGAGAAGACTAGAGATAAGAAATCATGTAGGTTAAGTTTAATAACTAGGTCATGTTTATTCTCCCTGAACAGACACCCTTTAACTTCTCCATGAGTCACTTAGAAAAAGTGAACTGTAAACTGAGATATTTCTCAAATAAGGAACGTTGTATCAGTGCTGAGCACTACTTAAAATGATATATTTAGCATAAGAAAAGGCATTTTGTGCCAGCTTTGGACATCATTTCATGTATAGAACTTAAATCCCTCCTGGAAATGATGTCCACGGAAATTTGCTAATAAATAAGGAATATCTCTTTAAGTTCTTTGTGTGCAGCCACCACACTTCACCATTATATTTTTAGTTTTTGGGTCAAATATTTAATTATAATTATAGCTAGAGGTTATACAGTGAAATAATCCTAATTTGAAGTTGTCAAATTCACAAGATATGAATAATCAAACTAAATTCCTATCCCTTTATTTATGAAGAAAAGCATAGCATTGTGAACATGACTGTCCTCTCGAGTTTATTGAAAAATGAAGGTACCTGAAAAATTAGCACTTCAAACTGCTCTTGTTTACTGAGCTTGGACTTAGAATAAAGGAAGGAAGTGATAAGATTTGTCTCAAGTGTGAAGTCCTGAGTCCAAACTCAGTAGGGACAAAAAAACTAAAGAAAATTAAAACCCTCAGCAAACAAACAAACAAAAAATCTACAAGTAGGCAAAGTGACTACCTTGAGAGAAGATTTTTATTAGGGCCTAATATGCTAACATTGGGGAAGAGGAATGTATACTGTAGGAGAGAAAACTCCCAGATTAACCCCAAAAGAATATAAAATACAATGCTTGGACAGATAAAAGAAGTACATGACACGGTAGTGCACAGATTGTAACTTTACCAATCATTGCACAGCTTCAGTTCCACCAATCATAAGCCTTGCATGAGGACTAATCATGAGCTTTACATGGATGCTTCATTCCTGTCAAACACAAGCGTTATGCAGAGTCACTTGGGGAAATGATTTTCCTCTTTCTGGCCCAAATGAAGACTGCTATGACAAGATCAAGAACAGCCACAGGTATTGGCCTTCTGGCGTAGTTGCTGGAAAGGTTATTTGGCGATCAGCAAGGTTTGTCAAGGTTATTTTTTTTAACTGTATTTTTTTTTGTCTTTTCTTTTTTGGTACTGGGGATCGAACCCAGGAAGTTGCACTTGCTAGGCAAGCGCTTTGCCACTGAGCTACATCCCAGCCCGGTTTGTCAAGGCTAAAGTGGGGTGTTCATGTGCTGGTGCTGGCCAGATGATTATGACTGGAGCAAGGCCTCCTGGAGCAACTGGCCTTTACCCCAGCACCAGCTATGGTTAGAATGCCCATTGCATTAGATTGCAGTTTTCTCAGACTGCTTACGGTGCTCAGTACTCCCTTCCCAAGAAGGACCTACTTGACTGCTAGCCTCTGCTCACTGCAGCAAGATAAAAGTGAAGGTAATTTTTTTTATTTTCATTGAAGAGGATGAATGCCTGTTCCTGATAATTGTGCATGTGTGTGCACATGCACACACACACACACACACACACACACACACACACACACAGAAGAAGTATTTTATGGCAAAGGTGATTCACAGAGGGGTTACAGTTACGTAAGACAGGTAATGAGTACATTTCCTTTTGAAAAGTGTCACCCCTTTAGACTCCAGAGTAAGGTAAACATAGATATAGATTCAGATTTAGATATAAATAGTGTCCAGGAAAAATATAGGTAAGTGAAAAATAGTTGCTGTGGTGACATTGTGACCTGATTTTTGAGTCTCCAGAAAGCCAATATTAAAGCATATCCCATGCAACACTAACCCTCTGTGACATTTCATGAGTAAACTGCTCAGTGTCAAATAAATTTTAGAAAGGCTATATATATTCTGTGACCCTTTTGGAAAACTCAAAATGTGTAATACAGTGGTAAAAGTGTTGATGAGCCCCAGGAATACACTTTACAGGTGTTTGTATAGCCCCATAGTTTCACAAACATAGTGACCATAATATCCATTTCTATTTGCTTTTTAAAAATGTCTAGTAAATCTCCATGAACTAGTTTTACAGCAAGTACCCTGGAACCCAAAGGATTAGTTCTTTTAGTTTTCAGAAAAGTGCATAGTAAGTGGTACAGACAGATCTATTATTTATTCCACTGCTCTCGCTAATACTTTTCATAAAAAGGAATTTTCCTTGGATCTGGTTGTTGATCATTTTGCTGTAGTCTAAATTTCTATGGTCTGTGTTTCCTCTGAGTCTCTTCATTCTTTCTGAAAACTTTTGGAAAAGAATTAATAAAGCAATACTTACCATAATTCATCAATGATGGATATTCAGTTTCATCCCAAATTTCATTCCAGGCTCACCGCTCACCTAGCTCACTATCTATCACTCCATTAAAGAGAAAGCCCCAAAATAATGCTCTTTGTAATGCTGATATTACTTTATACTTCAATGTCATTGCATTCTATTTGTAATCATTATATTATACTTTAGTGATTGGACTCCACCTTATATTGCCCAACCTAGGGGAAATTTAGACTCTGCATATTCCATAGAATTTATCACAAGAAAAATTATGTAACATTTCTTAGAAAAGTATACATTAGAAATAAACAAGTTCCCCACTCACAAATGGTTAAATAAATGTGGCATCTAAACATATTGAAATTCTATGATGTATTTATGTATGTGTGTGTGTGTGTGTGTGTGTGTGTGTGTGTGTGTGTGTGTGTGCCTCTGTACTGGGCCTTCAATTCAGGGCCTGGCTATTGTGCCTTATCTTTTCTGCTCAAGGCTAGTACTTTACCACTTGAGCCACACCTGCACTTCTAGCCTTTTGGTGATAAATTAAAGAGTCACATGGACATTTTTGCCTGGGCTGGCTTTGAACTGGGATCCTCAAATCTCAGCCTCCTGAGTAGCTATTACTATGTCAATTTTTATAAGAATGTTTGATGTCAAATGTTTAACCCTACATTATTATATAAAATGTATTATCTGTCATTTTAGGTGGAAGGCTACAGGTTTTGTTATAATTCAGGCAATGAAGTTATTTTTGCTACTTTCCTCTCTAGTAATCTGTAGATTCATTTAGTGTTTAATTACTCATTGAGCAACTACGAGGATCTAAGTTCTAATGTATATAAAAAGCCATGGCATTATGCAAAGCAAAATCCTTACTTTACATTGTATACATTGTATACATTATTCATACAATCAGCATTTTTATTTGGTACAGTAAAAATAGCCAAGAACAATCGTATTTATTTTTTCACTCCATTTGTTCATTGGAATTTTGGATGGAAGATATTAGTCTAAGGTGTGTTTATTAGTGTAGATTCACCAAGAATGCTAGCATTTATTGAGCACATACTCTGTGCCAGGCATAGTCTCCTTGTTCTTTCTGGTCAAGTAGATTTTGCCTTTGAGAAATAGAAGTCAATATGAAGTTTAGGTGATTTGCCCAAATTATATACATTAAAATATTATTAAATCACAGAAGCAGAAAATAAGCAAAATTTTTTCAATGAAAGATCCTCTTCAGTTTTTTTTTTAATTTTATTTTATTTGAGAACATACTGTACAGAGGGGTTACAATTACATTGGCAGGATAATGCATACATTTCTTACCAAGCGTTGCAGCCTCCTCCTTTGTTTACCCTTCACCTCCCTTCCCAGCCTCCCCCCTCCCCCCCACCCAATCATACCCCCCTCCCCCCCCCCCACACCGACATTGTAAAGCTTGCTTTGACATGACATTTTGTAATTCTCCTTGTTGCAACAGGTCCACCTGAATCCTTAAACGACTTGTTTGTCCCCATCTCCTCCACATGTTATACTGACATCAAATAAAGTGAAAGCGGGGGTTACGCTGTGGGGGAGGGACATACAAAGCAACAAAGAAATAATCTTATAAATGCATTAGAAACACATGCATGAAAGAAACGAAAACATTAAAATACATATTTAAGGGTTTGTTTTCCTAACATCACATTATCTGACCTTTTCCGCTTGACTCATACCTATACTAGATATTGCAAATAAGGGAAACCATGGGACCTATGTTTCTTTGGGCCTGGCTTACTTCACTTAATATAATTTTTTCCAAGCCTATCCATTTCCTAACAAATGGGGAAATGTCATTCTTTCTGATGGAGGCATAGAATTCCATTGTGTATATATACCACATTTTCTTGATCCATTCATCTACTGAGGGGCTTCTGGGTTGGTTCCATATCTTAGCTATGGTAAATAATGCTGCAATAAACATAGTTGTGCTGGTAGCTTTAGTGTGGTCTTGTTTGTATACATTTGGGTAAATGCCCAAAAGTGCGATTGCTGGATCATAGGGGAGATCTATGTGAAGTCTTTTGAGGAACCTCCATACTGCTTTCCAAAGTGGTTGAACAAGTTTAGATTCCCACCAACAATGAAGTAAGGTTCCTTTCTGTCCACATCCCCTCCAGCATCTGTTGTTGTTAGGGTTCTTGATTTTTGCTGTTCTAACTGGAGTGAGGTGATATCTCAATGTTGTTTTGATTTGCATTTCTTTTATGGCTAGGGATGTTGAACATTTCTTCATGTGTCTATTGGCCATCCTTCTTTCTTCTTCAGAGAAGCTTCTCTTTAAGTCTTTCGCCCACTTATTTATTGGGCAGTTGTTTCTTTGAGGATTTGTTGTTGGGTGGTTCAATTTTTTGAGTTCCAAGTATATTTTAGATATGAGACCGTTATCCATTGTATGGCTAGTAAAGATCTTCTCCCAATCGGTGGGCTTTCTATTGATCTTGCCAGCTATGTCATTTGCCCTGCAGAAGCTCTGCAACCTTATGCAATCCCATTTGTCCAACCTTTCTTTGATTTGTTGTGTTTCCGGGTCTCTATTCAGAAAATTTCGGCCTGAGCCAAGGAGACCTAGGGTTTCTCCTATTCCATCCTGTAATGTTTTCAGAGTGTCTGCTTTGAGTTCAAGGTCTTTGATCCATTTGGAGTTGATTCTGGTGCAGGGTGATATATAAGGATCTAGCTTTAGTTTTCTACATGTAGTTAACCAATTTTGCCAGCACCATTTACTGAAGAGGCTGTCTTTCTTCCATTCTATTTTTTTAGCTTCCTTATCGAAGATTAGATGGCTATAGGTCTGTAGGTTCATTTCTGGGTTTTCAATTCTATTCCATTGGTCCTGAGGTCTGTTCTTATGCCAATACCAAGCTGTTTTGATTACTATGGCTTTATAGTAGAGTTTGAAATTTGGTATTGATATTCCTCCAGCAGTGTTCTTTCCGTTGAGAAGTATTTTTGCTATTCGGGGTCTTTTATTGTTCCATATGAATTTTTGGATTGCCTCTTTTATTTCCTTGAAGAATGAGGGTGGAATTTTGATAGGTATCGCGTTGAATTTGTAGATAGCCTTGGGAAGTATTGCCATTTTCACGATGTTAATCTTGCCAATCCAGGAGCATGGGAGGTTTTGCCATTTTTTAAGTTCTGTGTTGATTTCCTTTTTCAAGATTTTAAAGTTTTCATCATAGAGGTCCTTCACTTCTTTAGTTAAGTTAATTCCTAGGTATTTTATTTTTTGTGGGGCTATTACAAATGGAGTTGCTTTCCTAATTTCAGCCACACTTTTCTCATTGTTGGCATACAGAAAAGCCATTGATTTTGGGGGGTTAATTTTATAACCTGCTACTTTGCCAAAGTTTTGAATCAGCTTGAGTAATTTGGGAATGGAGTCTATGGGATTCTTTAAATACAAGATCATGTCATCTGCAAAGAGGGAGAGTTTTATTTCTTCTTTCCCTATTTGGATCCCCTTTACGTCTGCATCTTGTCTTATTGCTGTAGCTAGGCATTCTAATACTAGATTGAAGAGAAGTGGAGAGAGTGGGCATCCTTGTCTTGTTCCTGAGTTAAGAGGAAATGGCTTTAGTTTTTCACCATTGAGTATAATGCTGGCTGTAGGTTTGTCATATACAGCCTTTATTGTATTGAGGAATGTTCCATGGATTCCTAATTTTTCCAAAACCTTCATCATAAAGGGGTGTTGGATCTTGTCGAATGCTTTTTCTGCATCTATTGAGATAACCATGTGGTTCTTGTTCTTGCTCCTGTTGATGTGATGAATAATATTAATTGATTTGCGTATATTGAACCAGCTTTGCACCCCTAAAATGAATCCTGTTTGATCGTGGTGTATGATTTTTTGGATGAATTGTTGAAGTCAATTGGCCAAAATTTTGTTGAGAAGTTTTGCATCAATGCTCATCAAAGAAATGGGTCTCCTCTTCAGTTTTTTTAATTCTTGTTTTTCCAAACAATACATGTGAATAGAGATAAAATATTAATGTAAATCCTTCATGGAAAATGTGAGGAGGAAAAGTATTTGAGTCACCACAGGGAAGAAAGAATTTCTGTTCTAAAAATTAATAGATGACTTTGTTTACAGTTTCATTTTGTGTTTTTCCTACTCAGCTGCATCACAATTTTCACAGATATTTGTTAAATTGTGGTACATGGGTTCCTATCTCAGAACTGCAGGGTGAGATTTCCAAATGGGGTTGAACACTGGCCCTTCCTTACAGTTCATATATTTTAGTTCTAGCCCCAATATTCCAGTGTGATCACACTTAAAAATAGCCACTGCCCAGTTAGTTTCTTAAGCAAAGGTCATAATGAAGTAGAGCAGGCTTTGTTATACTATAAATGATGAGTTTATAAATATTTGGACACATTTAGAGTCTGAAGACCACTTGAAGATGAAGGCAGATAATCTACGAGTCAAGTCCCACCAGCAACTGCTGCAAATCTCTCCAATCTTTGACTCATACAGAGCACATTCTTTCCTTTAGCCTCCGAGGGAACGAATCTTAACAACACCTTGATTTTGGACACTTAGCTTCCAGAATCTTGAGACAATAATTTTGGGTTTAAGACATGCCCTTCACAATAATTTGCTTCACTCTAGCTCTGGCATTTGATAAAGAGAGGAGCTTGTCTTTTTCCACAAGTATTCCCAGTGATTTTGATGAAGGATGAGTGGAACTAAAATTGATCCATGAAAGACAGGAGGACAGAAGATATGGCACCAGCAGCTAAAATGGTGGCACGTTTGTCATAAGATCATCTGTTAAGGTGGTAGACAATTTTAAAAGGAGAAAGGGAAGGAAAAGGAGGGAGATAAAGATATGGGGAATGAAGCTATTTCAATTGGCACAACTTTCTCCTTAAAGAGAGGGGGAAAAATCAGAAATAGTACCTCAGTTAGTATTATGAATCAGGGTGTAATAAGAAAAAAAATTAAAGCATAATTTGTTTTCTTTTTTAAGCAAAAACTAGAGACCAGGTTAGGGTTTTTGCATAGTGGTTTATTTATTTAATTTTTAAAAAGTCATTGCTGCCAGAAGCTGCGTGGCTTATGTCTATAATCCTAGCTTCTCAGAAGGCTGAGATCTGAGCATGGCGCTTGAAGCCAGGCTAAGTAACAGTCCCTTGAGTCTCTAATCTCCAATTCACCAGAAAAAAAAAGCCAGAAGTGGAGATGTGACTCAAGTGGTAAAACAACAAACAGCCTTAAGGAAAATGACCAGGCCCTGAGTTCAAACCCTAGTAACACACACACACACACACACACACACACACACACACACACACACACACACAATCATTCCTTTTCCAAATTGCTTCAGTATTTTAAATACATAGAAATGGAAACATTGTTCTTAACCATAATCATTATGAATAGTTGTAGTTCCATTCTGAACATCACTGGACTTTTAAAATGCAGGCAAGTATTCTGAATACACAAATTTATAGTAACAAAGAAGATTGTGGGAGGGTACTTAATTTGTGTCTCACTTATATTCCTTATATATTAAAAGACCTTAATCACAATGTATTATTCAATTTCACAAAACAAAACCTACATGCAAAATTTCATTTTATCAAGAACAGCTTGAGGAATGTGAGTCATACCTTTGCACCCAGTGTATCCTGACTAAATACTGAGTTTTTAGAAGTAATTGGAAGTATTTTTTATAGATTTATGTAAATGGTATGGTTTTTCCTTAAGAGATGTGTCTACTTTGGGAAAACCATTGCTCAAGCCTGCATGACCTAGTTCTCTTTATAGATGAGGGTGCTACCCCAGAGAAAGGCTGTATGATTTATCTTGAAAATATTGAGTGTTCTTTCTTCTCCCAAATTTGGAGAGCTGTTCTTTTTCCTCCCAAAAGAAGTGATAAAACTGGAAGGAAGTTTGAGAAGTCATTAAGTCCAACTCCATCCTAGATACCAACTATCTTTTGCTTAAAATAACTCCAGAGGGAAGGTTACCTCCCTTAGTTAACTATTGTGGAGTTTAAAACCCTTTTGGCTGGAACTACATTAACTTAAATGCTTATTGAATCGTAAATCCCATAATAGTTCTGTGTTACATGTGAATGTAGGGCTCCTTTTTCTTTTAAAAATTCCCTGTTGTGGTGAGAGTATCTGCTTTTTTGCCTGTTTATTTTTTAATTAGCTTTCATTTTACACCGGAAGGCTTGTTTAGCTTTAACTCAAGTTTAATTGAATTTAGCTTGTACAAAATAACTATAAAAGTCTGTTAGTTGGTCTTCTTGACTTATAGTTTTGGAACCATTGCTATTCTTCAAAATATTTTCCAATGGTAATATATGTATTCATTATTTAATATATATTATATAAATATATATGCTTTTGTATATATTTGTATACATTTATATATATTGGATATCTATATATTGGATATGTATTCAGTATCTATCTATATATAGTATATATAGATATCCTATATATATATTTACATATATATGTCTACATAGGTATATTTGAAGGTCTTCTCATATATTGGTTATGCCAGTAAATTCCCTAGGACATATACTCTACTTCTCTTTATTATTGATAACAGTTTCAGAATAGAACTTTAGATTTTAAAGAACTGTTCATTTAATTAGCAGACATAGAGAGTTGGATGAGACACATTTATTCAAAGTATATGAATCAAGGTGAGTTACATCAAAATAAAGTAGGCATTCCATAATGTCCCAAATCACTGAGGATACTGGAACTGCAAGATGACCTGAAAATAGAATAATTGTCACTACTTTTGCATATTAGTTCATATACATAGGAAATAAAGCAAAATATGTGATTGGTGAACAGTAAAATTCATTTGTTTGCATTCCCCATTCTTTCCCAGAATCAAACTCTGCTAGCCATTTCTTATCTTTTTTTAAAAAAATACTTTATTGTAAAGATGCTATACAGAGAGGTTACATTTACATGAGTAAGGTAATGAGTATTTTCTTGTCAAACATTGTTATCCTCTCCTTGGTCTTTCCCCTTTCTTATCTTTTCCCCATTTCTTATCTTTTCTCAGTTTCTTATCTTTCCACACAAAAATAATCTATGTACAGCTGAGCAGGTGGGGTTTGGAAATGCATATATGTTCACACATATGATAGACCCCACCCAGACGCATGTGTCTTGTCTAGACACCATCATTCTGTGACACATTTTCAGAGATCTTCCTATATTTATAAATGTAAAAATGGCCTGAGATTCTTAACAGAACAGTGTAATTACTTGGAGAAACCTTGTTGATAAGCATTTAGATTTTCTCCCAGTACGTTATTTCTCAAATGTGAATCTGTAGCATATATATTTTAGGAATAAAATGTTTGAGTCAAGTAAATAATATGGTAACTATGCCAAATAACTACCCATTAAGGTTTAATCTATTTTTCTTTCCATTTAAATAAATCCCCACACTTTAATTAGCATGGTTCCTTCTTAAACTTTTCTCCTTTCTCCCAGTATGTTAGTTCAAAGTGGCATCTTACTGTGGTTGTACTTTGTATTTCTCTTCTAATGAGTGAGGATGATAAATAGCCTTTTGTGTTTCTGTTATGCAAATCAGCATTTCTTGAGAGCTATTTAAGGTAATTAGCCTTTTCTAGTATGAGTTACAAGTATGAATTACAAGTATGTACTTTCTGACTTCCAGTTTGTTTTGACTTGAAAATTGTCATGCATTTACCTGAATTAATTTACTGATTGATTGATTGGTTGATTGATTGACTGATTTTGTTGATTATCAGGCTTGAACTCAGAGCCTTGACACTGTCCATGAGCTCTCTAGTATTCTAGCACTTTGAGCTGCAACTCCACTTCTGCATTTTGAGTGATTAATTAGAGATAAGAGTCTTATGGGAAATTTTCCCAGGCTGGCTTTGAACTGTGATCTTCAAATCTCAGCCTCCTGTGTAGCTAGGATTACAGGTATGAGCTACTAGCATCCAGTTTACCTGAGTTTTTAAGAGTTAAATTCATAAATTCCTTTCTTGTTTCAAATCATTTTATAAAACATATTTTTTAAAGGCCTTCAGAATTATACAAGTCAATTTTTTTCAAGTTTGTGCTGCTTTATTGATGTTAAAATTTTTTGCTTAATCTGGACTTATATTGCTGGAAAGGAAGAAATAGAGACACTATTTTATTTTTATTAGGAAATTGGTACTTCCCTAGAGAAATAGCATTTTTATTATATTTGTTTTATTATTAATTAATTTTAATTCTGGTCTTTGTTCCTCGAATCAGTACTATGTTGCTTTATTTATTTTAAATTTATGATGTATTCAATATTACATAGATTCATGTGCTTTACTTCTTTCTTTTCCCCAGAAATTTTGAGGAATCTTTGCTTATAGTTTTCTATTAAAATTTGGAATTAACTTGTTTAGATTTTACAAAAGAAACTTGTATTTTTGAAATCCTATAAAAATTTAGGCTAAATTAACAGAATTGACACCCTTATAGCATTAAACTTTTCTATCTGAAAAAATGTCCCAATCTTCTTTGTATTTCTTTTTAAATGTTAGGAATTAATCAAATCTCCATATTTTTTGTTCAGGCTTTCTCCTTTATGATTATACTGTTTTATGTGTGTTGGTCCTCTGGCTTCAACACAGATCCTGCGTGCTGCCCATGATAGTTTTGTGCTCAAAGCTGCTACTGCTCTACCATACGTCCACTTAGGGGTTTTTTTGGGGGGGGTTGTTTTGGTTTTGGTTTTGTTTTTTTATGTTTATTTGGAAGTAAGGGTCTCACAGACTTTCTTGCCTACGTTGGCTTTCAAACAGTCATCCTCAGTAGCTAGGATTATAGGTATGAACCACCAGTGCCCAGGTATTACCCTTTTTGTTTCCATTATAAATGAGGTCTTTTCCTCTAGCATAAACTTTGCATTGCTATTAATAATTATTCTCTATTTCTTCTAATACCTTTAATTATTTGTTTGTTTGTTTGTTTTTACAGTGCTGAGGATCAAACCCAGAACTTTGCATATGCTAGGCAAAATGCTTTACCACTAGCTACATCTGTAGCTTTTTATTTTGTTAAGACAGAGTCTCTCTATATATCCTCAGTCTTCCCACTTCTACATCAAGTGCTAGAATTACAGGCACGTACCACCATGTGTGATGCCAATATTGTAATTTTGGCCAATCAATTTTACATGATTCTCTGATTTTAGAGTTCTAATTGACTCTGGGGGCTTTTCAGCTGTATCAACATAGGTTTGGGATCCTAATGCTTTTCAAATTTTTATAAGTCCTTAACTTCCAAATCTTTGAAATCAAGGAGCTAGTGATATCTTTCTCATAATTATTTTATTAGTTAGTTAGGTTACTATGTTAAGGATGTTTTTTGTCAAAGTATTTGCCCACAATACTTGCTATTATTGCTATAATTTATATCATAAGTTTGTCTTTTTCTTATCACTGTATGATCTATATTCAGTTTCTTTTGTTATATATTCCTTTTTTCTTATATTTTGTTGTGTCTTTTTGTGCTTTTTGTTATTTCTTTTGTTAGGTATTTCTTTGTATTTTATGGCACATTGCATTTTCTAGGATGGTCATGACAGAATCCTGATTTAATATATCAGTATTATAATTTGACTTTGAAAATGTCCTCTTCCTCTGAAACTGGATTAGTCTTTGTGACTATCTTGATCAAGAGACTAAGGTAGAGGAGATTCTGTTATTTCAAAGCAAGCCATAATAAGGCCATACCTTTCCACTTTTATATCTTGGGAATGAGCTAACCACTACCTAAGCAGTATGACTACATTGAAACTGTCATGCTATAAGGAACACTAAATATCTCCATGTAGACCATAGAAAGAAATTAAGAATGCAAAAAGATGCTTGGATAGCTCCTTATGGCTCTTAGCTCCACATGCCTGGACTCATAGGAGGGATTCTGAACTAAAACTGCAAAACCTTTCTGAGTTCATGGTCTACAGAACTACTGAGAGATAATAAAATAATGATTGCTACTATAAGGCACTTAACTTTTTTCAGAGGATTGAATATAAGACAATCACCAGAACATAAGGCTTGTATTTTTCGTTCTGGGGCTACATTTACATAAATCATTTTATATAATGTTTAATGATCTGGTTTCTAAGAATGTATCTTACTGGCTCCTTCTTAGATTTGATGTAGCTAGTATATTTCCACTTTCTACCTTCCTGTATTGCCTAACTTTATTATACATGTTTTATGTAGCACTTGCTTTTATACCTTTCAAAGTTCTTTAAATGTACTTATTTGATATTTCTTAAATATCTGAGCACTAACTATAAGCACTTTTATGGGCGCAAAACTATCCTTTTATACCAAGTTATAGCTTCTTAACTACATACTTTGTGCATATGTGTCTCATTGTTACAGTATTCCACTGCTGAAAATACTTGGAAATGAAATCTTTCAAATTGTTTTTGAAAAAACATTACAGTTGACAGAAATCAAAATTGAAGATCCAGCAGCATCTACTTAAAATGCATTTTGAGTACATATCATCCATTTTATCTTTTATCCTCATTTTATCTTTTATCTCCATTATACTCTTTAAAATTTAAGAAGTCATAAGACTTAGTAACATCTTTCATTTTGCAGTATAAAAACTACTGATGAGGGCTGGGAAGGTAGCTCAGTGGGCTGGGAAGGTGGCTCAGTGGTAGAGCGCTTGCCTTGCATGCATGAGGCCCTGGGTTCGATTCTCCCCAGCACCACATAAGCAAAAAGGAAAAAAGCTGGAAGTGGCACTGTGGCTCAAGTGGTCAAGCGCTAGCCTTGAGCTGAAGAGCTGAGGGACAGCGCCCAGGCCCAGAGTTCAGGCCCATGACCAGACCCAAAAAAAAACAAAAAACAAAAAACAAAAAACTACTGACCAGCAGCACAAGTGTCAGTTTAACTAGAAAATTTTAATTAATAGCATTTTGCATCAAAATAACATAGCAAATGGAGGGTAACCTTGGTAAAGTGAGGCTTTACTTAAGGATGAATAGCAAAACTTGGAGAAAAGGCACTGGGGATGAACTCATATTTGCAATAATATCACTTACTGCAGCGTAAGAAATTCACAGAGCATTTGAACTCTCAGCATAAAATGTTGAGAACATCAGGGTAATCTGTCTTTTCATCTTGATTCCACTAGGAATAAATTAAATTTGTACCATGTTGGTAACCATCAGATGTGAGCTGTTCTTCAGTATGAGTTGTGACACATTGGTTAGGTTCTTCTGTTTTCCCCCAATTATATCTCGATCTTAATGCCTTTAGTGTTGGCCCAGTGGGTACTGTCAGAATTGTTTTATCTTGTTTCCCCTGAGCAGGAGGCAATGGCTTCAAAGTCAACATTTTAACATATAAAATTGAGAGCCTAATATATACATACATTTGTATCAAATATCATGTTTTTGGGCACATGCTATTTCAAAGAGAACCCAGGATGGCCTCTCTGTTAGAGAGAGAGAAAGAGAGAGACAGAGACAGAGACAGAGACAGAGAGTCAGTTAATGAGATTAGAATTTTAGGTTCTACTTGAGAGGTAGGGAAAGATAAAAATAAAATTGTCATACCTTAATTTATCATCCAGTGTGTTAGTAATGTTTACTTCTTCTTTATTCTTTTCCTAGGCTCAGATACAGAATAGGCATTTATTAACTACTTGTAGAAGGAGAAAGTAAGGGAGAAAGAGGTGAGAAAATGAGCATAAAGATATAATGGCTGGTGACTGGTACCTCACACCTGTAATCTTAGCTATTCAGGAAGCAGAAATCAGAGGTAGTGAGCCAATCTTGGCAGAAAAAATTCTCCAGGCACTTATCTCCAATTAATCAACAAAAAGCAATAATTGGTAGGGTAACTCAAGTAGTATATCACGAGCCATGAATGAGAAAGCTGAGCAAGAGACCCTGAGGTCAAGCCTCAGTCCTGGCACATAAAGAAAACCCCAAATCAAACAGAAAAAAAACAACGGCTGGCTAAACGAACTAAGCAATTGTATTCTATTCTTCCTACCTAAATAAAAACTCATATTTGATTATGTGAGCTGCTTGCTAGAGGATGAAGTCATAGGCAGCAGGCCAAGGATTCAGGCAGGAGATTTAAGGATTCTAGGTGACGGGCAGAGTCATACATAATGGTATTACCTTTGTTTAATGGAATAAATTTATAAGGGCCTCCTTCAGATGGCCAAGCATCAAAGAAAAAGTGGAAATCTAAAGACTTGATTGTTTCACATTCAGCACTGTGACCAGAAGTTATTTCATTCATTTATCTATTTTTACACAGTGATGTTGCCCTGGCAAAAAATCAAGGAGGCATACCTCAAGCAAGTACATCCTTGGACCTTTCTTGTACTTTCTCTTATGGCCTGTCCAGGGGGCTCTGCTTTGGGACTGGCCATTTACTTTAGAGAAATAAAGAAACTGACAATGACAAAGCAGCTATTCTGAGGCTTCACACTGCCTTCAAAATGCTAATTGGCACCTGGCTGGCACAGAGCAATGTAATTCAGTCTCTTTGCTTAGGCAATTACAAATTATTTGGTCACTGCAGTGCAAAACAATGAGAGCGCAGACATCTGTTGGAGATACTAGCATTTAAATTCTCCTAATTGTCTAATACTGTATTTGAAACTGAGACGATTGTTCAACATGAGTATATGATACCAGTTAATTTAGCCTAGTTGTGTTTGCCCTTCCTTAACCTTACTATATTGGTACCTGTGGATTCATAAATAGACGACCAAAAATACCAGTGTCTAAGAATTTTTTGTGTGATATAACAAAATACTATAGACTGGTGGCTTAACTACATCAGAAACCTATTTTAAGAGATTGGGAAATCCAAGATGAAGACACTGGGAAATTTAGTGTCTAGTTAGGATACCCTTTGGATTGGATTGTGATTTTGCTATGACCTTATTTGTCAGAAGGAATAGCAAACTCTCTGGAATCTTTTAGGAGGGCCTTATTCTCATTTGTAAGGGCTCTATCTATGAGCTGACTATCTCAGAAAGAATTCACCTCTTAGAATCATTACAGTGTGAGTTAAGATTTCAGTATACAAATTTGGGGGAGATAAAAAAAATATTCAATCCATTGTAAGAAGCAATCTGATTTCCTTTGATTCTTTCTTTTTCAAACACTGTATTAGAGAAGCTCTAGAACTCTGTGAGAGTCTGTATCAGCTATGGATTTCCACCCCAGAAAAAGAAGATATACCAAATCTTACAATTGGAGGAGTCTACCAATACTCTCAAGCAAAATTAGGGACAGATAGCTCAGGAATATTCAAGTCATGGGTAAGACAACCTGGTATCAGAATCACAGTGAAACTGAGGAGACTGTTGTAAACATGATCTCCATGCCATACTGTATTGTAATGTTCCCCCCGCTTTTTTTTTCTAGTTCTGGGGCTTGAACTCAGGGCATGGGCACTGTCCCAGAACTTCTTTTGCTCAAAGTAAGTGCTCTACCACTTGAGCCACAGCACCACCTCCAGGTTTTTTGAGTAGTTTATTGGAGATGAGTCTCACGGAGTTGTCCAGGGCTAGCTCAGAACCACAATCCTCACATCTCAGTCTCCTGAATAGCTAGGGTTACAGGCATGAGCCACAGGTATCCAGCAATGTTCATTTTTTTAAACTTTTTTTTTAAGTAAGTTTTGTATTGTGAGAATACTGTACAGAGGAGGGGTTACAGTTACATGAGCAAGGTAATGAGTACATTTCTTATCAAGCATTGGTGTCTCCTCCTTTGTTTTTCCTCTACCATCCTTTGCCAACCATCTCTACAACTTCTTACACTTCCTTGTGAGTAACACAGCATAGGTCCATGGACCTGGATTAGTAGGCCTTGGTTAACTGCATTCTCTCCAAACACCCTTCATCGTAAGCATCAGAAAGAAAGCTCTACTCCACTCAACGTCTCCTTGACAATGTATGGTCCCTCTTCCTAGACTAGTGTTTCTCCCCCGCCATTCCTCATCATACATTTTACACACATTTCACATGTATATACACATACACAACACACACAGAATCAGAGCAGTTGCCTTTGTCATCTGATGGCAACTACTCCAAGCTTTTCATTGCCAGGAAGTATCATGCGCTTAGAAACACTAAAAATCAATTGTCTTTTAAATCTGACTTCTCCAGCTAATTATTATCAGGAAAAAAATGATTATTTCTTTGGCTTTCTTTCGTTCCTTTTGGTTTTGAGTGTTCGGGGAAGTTGTGTAAGGATAACATCAGGAAACTTCGTTCTGAACTTTGTTCTGCAGGTAAACCTCTAGTAACACAAAAGTTGGCATTGAACTGACCTTTTTAAGCACAAAGTCTCTAATATTTAATATGATGGCTGCAAACTTTTAGAACGGTCTTCTATATCTTTCTTCTTTTTCTATCTGCCCACTCCCCACACCCCATCAATCTTCAGATTCTGTTATGAGACTTTTTTTCTGGTAGGAAATTAAGGACTGATTATGTTCCCCAAAATCAGTTCAAAAGACCTCTGTTTTGAACATGGGGAATATTTTGATGTGATATGATTTATAGATGATTGTGTGCTGCTCCAGCTTAGAAGACTTGATTTTCCCATCACAGTGAAAATAGAATTATTTCTTGGCTCTGAGAGGACATGCCATGGGTATGGTAATCACTTTTGCACTTTCCTTGGCTCAACCCATATTCCAAATATTGTCATGAGAAACCATCAGAATGACTGGGAAATTGCCATCATCTTTCTTGTTGCTTCTTACATCCAAATATGGGTTTAAAAAGGTCCTAATATTTAGTAACAGGGGAAAAGATAAGAGAAGAATTTTCCCTCCCTGAATCAGAGTGTTTCCCAAGCAAGTTTATAAAAATGATACTAATCTCAGTTCTTTTCTCATCGCTTCTGCCCTTGTTACAGCTATGATTACAACGCCTCTCCTTTGGTAGATGGTTGCATAAAAGTGTGGCCTTTCATAAATGCAGACCACTGATATTCTTGATGTTGACAACTTAGAAGCCAATGTATCTGAGAGAAACAATTTAGCTTTGTAGAGAAGCATGTCTCTGTGTTTAATTAAAAGAATAAATTTTCTAGATTATTAAAAAAACAGGTAGTCCAAAGTAATGTTCATTCACACAGAAGAAGCTCCAAATGAATACATAGAAATTAACTATGAATTAGACAGGGAAAGGTCATTTGAAGGATTCTTCAGCCATGTAGTCCACTTGAAGGTTTTGAGTTCTAGAAGGCCGTAAAAACATGGCTGAGTAAAAACATTTAGAGTTCAAAGCAAATTGCAGAGAAATATTAAAAAGGATTGATGAGCCTTTTTGTAACGAGCAACTAATTACAAGCTTGGATAGCTGAAGCCAGAAGCAATGAAAGTGTCTGAAGTGACAAAAGTACAAGGGAGAAAGATAAAGAAACAAATCATAGTCCAGAATTAAACAGCAATTACCTAGTTCTTAAGGGATTTATGATTCAAATACTTTTCTAGTTGTGGTATGAAACTAAATCATAGATGTTTAGGCTGTGGATAAAACTTAGAGATCATGTTATCATATGTGTGTTAAGAATTAATCCATTATAAGCCATCCTATTGTCTTACCTAGTAAGCACCCATGCATTTGCCTAATATAAACGATATTACATCTTTCTTCTCTTTTCAACTTTAAAATGTGTATATCCAACCAAGACTTTTACACTGAATTTGATATTCAAAATAAGCACTACAAACTTATAATGTCAGAAATTTATGGCCAAATTATAACCCCCAGCTCTTGCAAACTTTAACTTCCCAATGGTTGGCAACTCTGTTCATCTAGTAGTAGAACTCAAAACTTCATAGTTGTCTGTGAGTCCTGTCATCATTGCCAATCTGTATAGAAGTCCTAATTCTTTAGTTTTGATACCCACCCTTATCTTTACATTGCCTTTACCATGTCTATCTAGATCTCAGCCAACATCATTGATTTCCTATATGAATTCTGTTTTCTGACAACTATCAACTGCCTGTGTCTACTACTGAGTCAGTCTCTTCTATCTACTTTGCAAACATGACCTTCCCCTGCACCAAATCTCCAATGAGCAGCTGAAGTAAAATGAAATGTAAGTCACAAGGGCCTACAAAAATCCAAGGAGTTGTGCCCCAGTTATTTCTCACCTCATGGGCTTCTACCTTTCTCTTTGCTTCTTTGCTCCAACATCCTAGAATATTCTATTTGTTCAACAGGCCAACCCTGTTTCCACCTCAGGGCCTTTGAATCAATCTACTCTTTCCTCTTTCTATGATTATTTCAGGCCAGATATGTGAACAAATCCCTTTTTCACATTTTTCAATCCTTTGCTCCTTTAAATCTCCCTAGCCTATCCTATGTAAAATTCCAAATCCCTACCTCTGTACTCTGTACTTTTCCTAACACTCTCTACTCACTTTCCATGATTTTTCTAATCATTCTTCATGAGTTTTCTTCATACAACTTATCATTATATAAACTGTTACTTTTTTCTTACTTTGCTTGTTTGTGTTTCATTCATCTAGATTCTAAAACATCAGCTTCATGAAGAATCTGATACTAAAACATAGACGTCATGAAGAATTTTTGCTTTTTTCTTTAGCTCTAAATCACCAAGATCTATAGCAGTAACTGACGCACAATGAGCCTCCTATAAGTTTCTACAGAATTAGCTATCTTTCATATTTATAATTATATTCATCTAAACAGACACCAAAGTAACAGATCGACATATTGTACCATGGGATAAGACAAGAGCTACTTACATGAAGGAGCTTCTCTTCACTTTAAGGAATATAAGTTTTTGGAGAAGTCCTTTCTTCACATTTCTCCAGTCTCTCTAAGAGAGGAAATCAAGATGAACACCGAGACTGGGAAAGACATGAATGACTGCATGTAGGAAACAAATTCTAGGACCCTTTTCTGGCTGTCTTTCTCTGATCCAACATCTCAAGTGTACTATGTTTTATTTGTTCAAGCCCTCTAAGGAAAAATGTACAAAAGAAGCCTCAGCCTAAACTCTTATTTGACTGGGCTTCAAAAATCTAAACTAAGAACAATACCCCTAGGCTACTTGGAAGGAAGGGGAAGATGTGAGCACATCTGAGCTGGACTGGTATCAGATGTCCTTCTGTCAAAATTCAAGCTTAGCATAAGGTCAAAAGGGCAAAGGCATGAAGCTGGGTCCAGAATAATACAATACAGCCTCATATTATATCACAGGGTAAAAGGATGCTTGGGCCAGATAAAGGGGTATGGAAGAAGATAAAGCAAGTTCTGAAGAATCAAACATCTCTGGAAATAAGGCTCTGTTCTCTATTATTACCAAATCCTCCTAGACAAAACCTTTTACTGGTCAAAACTTGAGCTTGCTAAAAAGAAAATTATTTTCCCTTTCATATTACAGATTATAACCTAGAAACAACTCATATAAATCAGTTATAAGGCCATTAAAAAAAGGCAAGTTCCTGAACATTTTCGAGAATAATTTTAGAATAATATCAATTGTGATTTTTAAAGTTTCTAAATAATTCTTATGGACTGACTGTAAAGCCATAGGGTTATCTATCAAAAGTTTAGAAATGAACAATAAATATCTATGAGAGAAAGAAAATGCTGTTCAGAAATATGTTATTGTAGTTCTATTTCCAAAATTGTGTCTCAGTTTTCTAAACAATGATAATACTGAAGGGCCAAGGCTACAGCTCTTCAGTAAAATATATTTGGGAAAAGTTAAGTAGCATTACTATGGGTTTTTCAGAGCCATTTTATACCAATTGTGATATGCCATGAAGATGATAAAGTAGGCCACATTTTCCAAATTTATATTTTACCTGTTAATCAAGGAGAATTATGCAGAATGTGTATTCTGGGAAACACATTTGATTAACAGTGGCATAGTGTTATGGCATTTATAAGACAGAATTCATTATGATTGTGAAGTCATATAAGGATGCTTCAAATGCCTTACATTGTATGTAACACTGAAAATTTAAAAATTATGTGGCAAGATATTGCTCTTCCTTTCACAGTTGCACATTGGTTACTTCAAATTTATTTACCTTTAAAATAAATCCAGAAGAGGATGTCATTTAAAGCAAAGAAATAATTTTCCAAAAGATACTGCTTGGAGAACTGGAAGCTGGGATGGGTAATGTTTCAGACTGGCTGGGCTTTCCAGGCCATCAACCACTGCTCACAATCCAGCTCCATTCTTGTCTCTCCCAAGGTTTGGAAAGAACTGTTTTGATATTTTACCTTTGTCTTCAGCCCCCCCATCATTATGCTTTCTAGAGCCTGGAAAAATTGTACGTTAATATTTGTCTCCTGGGTCAGACAAAACAGCAGATATTATCTTGAAGGGGTACAGTTATTTCTTTTTTTTTTTTTTAGCCGAGTCAGAACAGCACCACGCTCATGGTATTCAGGTAAGGGGTAGGCTTATTCATCATTCCGGCTGGCACCAGGCCATCTTGGTCCTCCACGAGGTGGGGAAAGAGAGCTGGGAGAACTGGGAAAGAGAGAGAGCTGGGAAAGAGAGAGAAAATAGCTAGAAAAGAGAGAAAAGAGCTAGAAAAGAGAGCATCTGGAAAAGGTGGGAAAGAGAGAGCTAGGAAAGAGAAAGGAGCTGGGAAAGAGAAGAGAAGGAAATCTGAGAAAGACATAGAAAAGAGCAGAGAAAGGGTACAGTTATTTCTATCCTCTGCCATTTTCCTTTCTTTCAGATAGTTTCATGTTGAAGTTTTGACTTTCACTTTTTTATGTGACATATCCATATTCATTCTGCATTATGTTCTCAGCCTCTATCTCTGCCTTTGTATATCTATCTGACGCAGAGTAAGATTGTTTTCCTGTCTTTCTTTTTCATTTTTTCATCCCCCTCTTATCTGACTTTCCTTCCCTTTCTCTCCTACATCTTCCTTCATTTAAAAGGAAAAAATGAAATTAACAGAGCATTATACAAGACATGGTAGAACCAAGGTAGAACTTTTGGATTGTTAACCCTCATCCAAGTACCTAAGAGTTCTGGTGCCATGTCCTTACATTAAAAAATAAGCAAACGAAAGTGATAACTAACCTGTGGAAGAACAGAAAGGACTGAATAAAACAACATGTATGAAAGTACCTGAAATTCTCTTTTACCTCCCACTTACCTCCCTTCCCATTAATACTTTCTGTAAAAGATTTTTCCATCCACATTAACTTCATGAGTCCCCTGCTACTCCCCTACGCTAGTTGTAGACAACACCTTACGATTCTTTGATGTTATATTCATAATCCAAGAACAGGATGACAGATAATTTTCCTCCACATATCAATTGTAAAAAAAAAATAGAGAAGGTTGGTGAGCTTCTGGCAGGTTTCTGAGGATATACATATCATGTTAATCTATAATGCTGGCCATTTGCATGCAAAAAACAAGGTTGGAACATGTGACATTTCTAGTTCTACCCTTCTCTTTCCTTTGCCAGCCAGATTTTACAATTTTACCCCATCTTCTAGTTTGTTCTGTAAAAACCCAAAGTAGCTCGTGTCCAACATGATACCAGTTCTGAATGAGGCTACCCTGTGTATTTCCTTGCAAAGACTGTGTGTGTGTGTGTGTGTGTGTGTGAGAGAGAGAGAGAGAGAGAGAGAGAGAGAGAGAGAGAGAGAGAGAGAGAGAGAGAGAGAGAGAGAGAGAGAGAGAGAGAGAAGAGAAAGAGAGAGAGGGACAGAAAGAGAAAGAGAGAGAGTTGTATGGGTATGTGAGATATAAATTTAAGTATGAAAATTATTCATGCAATCTCCTTGCAACAGTTTTTTCTAGTCATATTGTATAACTCTCATTGCTTGGTATAGGGTCTTTTCTTTTTATTTATTTACTTTTTTATTGTGAAAATACTGTACAGAGGGGTTACAATTACATGGGCAAGGTTATGAGTACATTTCTTATCAAAGCATTGTTGCCTTCTCCTTTGTTTCCCCTAGGGTCTTTTCTTTTTGTCGACCATAGGGCTTGAACTCAAGGCCTGGGCACTGTCCCTGAGCCTCTTTGTGCTCAAAGCTAGCACTCTATCAACCTGAGCCACAGCATCACTTCCAGTTTTTGAGTGGTTTAGTGGAGAAAAGAGTCTCATGGTGACTTTTCTGTCCAGTCTGGCTTGAACTATGATCCTCAGATCTCAGCCTCTCGAGTAGCTAGGATTACAGGTGTGAGCCACCAGCATCTGATGCTTTAAGGTCTTTACTACTATTACTCAACTCTGAGTTTATGGTGTGGAAATAATCATGCACAATAAGTAAATTAATGCCTGTAGCTATGTCCTAATAAAACTTTATTTACAAAAGGAACAGTGATCTAGCTTTCATGCATTCATTATAATCTAATGTATCTATCAAACGTACACTTCTATGCATAGAAACTCCCTGGTGATTCTGGAGCCTGGTTCTTGGGGATTGATTTTACTATTGAAACTGTCAGAAAAAAAAATCTAAGAAAGTCTTGTGTTCTTTTTGTAAACTGTCAGCAGGACTTAATCCTTGATGTCAATATGAAAATATTATTGTGGGTTTCGCAAAATTGCCTGTGCCAATGGTTCTCAAATGTGCTTGTATATGCACAAGTACCTGGAGAAAACACAAACAGCAATAGCTTTCTCCCAGCCCAGCACATCTAATCTAGTATGTCAGAGACAAGACCTGAGAATTTACAGCTCTTACAAGATTCCCAAACTTGTGGATGTTTCTCATCTGAAGTTCACACTTTGAGATCCACTGGTCTGACCCAATCCTCTGCCCCCTAAAAAGTCAAAGATTCTCTCTCAATAATAGGACAGATACTATTATTTAAACAACAATAGAATTGCTCCATCTTCCCAGTGTCACTCATAGAAAACTTCTTATACGACATTGTGATTTCATCCATGTATTTGCTTCACTGTTGACAATTTAGGTACCTATTGCAGGCAACCCCTAAAGTACAACTTGAAATGGATAGATAACGTTGATTGGGTGGGAATCAGAGTTGCAGCCGATTTCTGAGAGTCCTCAGACTAGGAGGCTTCCTGTAATCTGTTGTCTACCTCCATCTCCATTCATCAATATAGGTCTCTGGAGTGAAGGCTTAAGGGAATGTGCTTCTACCTAAATCTCATAAAAATCAAACAGTAGTTATCCTCCTGTATTAATATGATCCCAATTCCCATAATGTTGCTTTGTTTCCATGGAAGCGCCCAGCAGGCTCCACTGACACATAGCTACCTATTTGACTGGTCATATCAATGAAATCACTCAATAACCCCATGTTTTTGCCCTTTTTTAAGTCAAACACTGACATTCTTTTCATATTCTGTGGTGTGGGGGTGGGGTAGGTATTTAATGCATGTAACACCCTTGGTTTATTTTTTGACTTGGAAGAAAGAAGAAAAATGATATTTATTAGCAAAGTGGATGGGCAAATCATTCTGTGTTCTGCAAAAACCTCTTTACTCATGGCTAATGCTTGAACTTTTTTTGAACTACACTATTTTGTCGGGGGAAAAAACATTTTTATGATGTTAGCAGTCATTTATACCTGAGTGAGAATAAAGAGAAGATTAAACCAGAGGGAGAACACAGAGACTGAAAAGGAGTAAGGAGCACAGAATTAAACTGGTCTGTCTCTGCCTACTATCTTGAATAACCCTACCAACAATCTATGCTAATGCAAATGGAAGGTTGCATTTAGAAGTTTTTCCTGTGCATGCACCATTTACACACCAGAGAAATATTTGGAAAGTTCTTTTAAAACCCACAAAACATAGAATAATTTATACTGAGTCATGGGAAAATGGATCCAACAGGAGCCTGCTACGTTCGCTTTACAGACCTTCCTGAAAGCCACAGAACAAACATCGACCTGAGGATGTGAGCTCATGACACAGAGGTAGCTCAGTGGTTATTGTAAAACAGACTATCTCCTGCTTTCCCATGCCCAGCTGGAAGTACCTTGTACAGCATACAGTAAAGTTATCTGGTTTTAGTTCCCTAATTGACCATAAAGCACCAAAAGACTGATTTGAACCCAAAGTGGCAACATCAGTGGAAGCTCAGAGATTGTGACAGAAAATATGAATATCAATAACATTATTGCAGACCTTTGAGGCTGTAGTTAAATAAGTGCAGCTTGTAATTCCAAGAAATAAATTGATCTACCTCCCAGTTTTATTTAGGGGCTCATTTTTATGTTATTCTATCCTAATATGCCAAAACTTTATACCACAGTAGCCTGTTTATTAGGCACTCTAAACACACACACACACACACACACACACACACACACACACACACACACACACACACACACACACACACACACACACACAGAGGAAAGGATAACAAAAAGAAATCAAAATGAGTAAGGCATTGCAAATGTAGAATTCTGCATGTTTTGGTAAGTAATTACCAAGGAAAAATACCATTTTTATGGTGTAAAAGAAAGCGAGTTAAAATTGAATGCATTCACATTCAGTTCTAAGAGATTCTTTAGCCATGTTATAAATCCTTTTAAGTATCAGCTTCCAATAAAATCTAGGGAAAAACTTTAAATAAGTGGTTTTAGCAGACACCAATTCCTTGTATTAAAATTTTTTAACATTTGCTTCAAGCTGCTATCCAATTCATGTTCATGGACTTTATTATATCTTCAAAAACTATATTATCCTTTGAATCTCAATTTGTCTTCCTTCAAATCTATTTGGCTGATGTTAAAGGTGAAACCTGATCTAACCCAATGGAGCATGGATTCAGAAAAATTGAAAATGGAGTATGTATCATTTTCAACTTAGAAAGAAGCTAATAAAAGTTATTTCGCCCTACTACACTGTTCACTTAGTTCCTCTTTCCCATTGGAAAGTTTCTTGGGTTGGAAACCCTCAAGCTATCAATAATAATATCCATGATACACATTTGACTAGAATCAATTATATTGTAATTGCTAAAATAAAAACAAGAGAATCAGGTTATGAAAAGAGCACATTTATGGAAGAAAATTCACAGTCGAGAGGGAACATAACTTTAGTGTCAACTTTAACTTGTGAAATGGAGAGGAAAATGTTCCCTAAATACTAAGAATATAATTTCTCATTATCACTCAAGATTTGTCCTGTTTCTTCTCTGGTTATCAAATCCTTTTTTTCTCTAATAGATATTAATGCTTGTAGCAGTCTAACCAAGGACCTCTGATGCAGGAAATCCATTAGCCATACTTAATATTTAGAAATGTGGATTTTTTTGAAATATTCACTATCATTGTTATGTATTTTCAGATGTGAGTTCCACTCACAGGAGGCATTTCTTCCTCTGAGTTCACTAAGACTGTATACTGTAGCTTCAAGTTATTCTTTCTGTGTATGAGAGCCAGGCTTTTTAATATACTATCTATACTCTCTTCTCCAGTTGTAATTTAAGTTTTATCACAACACTGCGGGAGAAAAGTTGCTAGTGTCTGCAGCTTGATTTCACCCCATGGTTTATGCCCTGAAGTGTGAGGCAGATAGACAGTGCTGTGCCAATCAGTTTCAGCCTGTTAAATCTCAGAGAACAAGGCAGAGATAAAGTGATAGAAGGCAGATAGTTGATGATGATTTACAAGTAGGCCTCATAGATCCCAGGACTTCAGGATCTGTCCAGAAGGCAGTAAGGAAGCAAACATTGCTATTTTCATAGCTTCTTGTATGACCTTCAAAACACCTTGTGGGAAACTGAAAGTCTAATACAGATTCCCTTTTAAATAACAAGAATAAGAAGGCAAGGACTATGGTTAGCTATAGAATACTAAATTATTGACAGTCACCATCACCTGTGACAGATAATAGTACATGAATGAGACCTTGAAGTCACCCACTATTTAGGTCAGAGTGTCCTCATCTATAAAGCAGGAATGCTCCTGAACTCTATTTCATGGAGTTTTGTTAAGAATGAACAAAAATGTCCAGCAGGACCTCTGATCTGTGGGAATTCTGAATCCATCCTCTTTTTCCTTTTCCTATTCTTTCACTCCCACCACAACAATAGGACAGTATTTCTTGGGCATTTAATATGTATTAAGCATTATAGCAAGCTTTATGTTCCTCATCACATGTAATACAAAAAAATAATCTGGAAGGTTATCATAATAACTGTGAGGTAGACAGTACTTTTATTTCCATTTAACAGAGGGAGATAATGAGGCTCAGAAAGGTTCAGCAGGGTTAGTGGTAGACTGGGGATTTGAGAACATAACTATGAACTCAGAGGTTCCTGAAGCATTATTAGTTCCATATGACCTTCGGAAATTAGAAAGTATAAATACTGATTTCCCTGAGAGTACTTGCAATAGCTGGGCTGCTGACCGAAAAAAAAATCTTTCATAACTTTGGAAAGTCTCAATTCAGAACCTTTACAAAATTACATTTCAGCAAGCTAGCTGTTTCCACAAAGATTTCTAACTGTATTTCATATGTACACTCAAAGAAGCCATCTTTTACATACATAAGCTGTCTATAGTTTTAGCTAAACACATAGAACAGTAGGAATATCTGATCAGGTGATAACAAGTGGAATCTGTCATGTTGAAATAAGACATATACATTCTTTTTTAAATTTTTATTTATTTGTTTGTTTGTTTTTGTCAGTTGTGGGGCTTGAACTCTGGGGCTGGGCGCTGTACCTCAGCTCTTCAGCTCAAGACTAGCACTCTACCACTTGAGCCACAGCGCAACTTCCAGTTTTCTGGTGGTTTATTGGAGATGAGAGTCTCATAGACTTTCCTGCCTGGGCTGGCTTTGAACCCTGATCCTCAGATCTCAGCCTCCTGAGTAGCTAGGATTACAGGCAGGAGCCACTGGCGCCCAGTTTAAGACATATACATTCTCTAGATTCGTGTCTATCTTTCTAAGGTATCCGAATTTGTACAATCTGTAAATTTTTTTGTGGGCTGAAGGCTTGATATGTGCTACCTCAGTCAAATGAGAATTCAGGAAGCTTGAAACAAAACCTAAGAATTACAGTGCTAATTTTACTGGAAAAGGTAGCCAGACTAACATTTAAACACCACATCCTAAGTCATATTTGTGATAGAAACTGTAAGGCAAGGTTGAAGATGTGGTCCTGGGATTTCAAGTGATTACAAAGCAATATATGGCTCAGGCTGCTGAAAGAAGACTGCATGTTTGTTTTCTGTAAAGATACAGAGAGTTGAGGGTAATTGTTAAGAGCAGAGAAGGATTTGTGATGAGCACTGTGCTAAGTAGGTCCCAGATATTTTCGCAAATAGTTCACCTGCAATATAGAAATAATTGTTAAAAAAAAAAAAGTCTCATTGGTCCATTGAAAAGATTAAGGGAAATAATGTATGTGAAACTTACATAAACTCTATTGTGTAAATGTCAGATATTTTAATAAATTCTGAGTACTAAGCCTTTACTAAGCATGATGATGGGAATCCAACCACTCAAATATAAGTTATTTCACCCTTACGCATCTAACTATTGAGTGAAGATATGTTTTATTTAAGCAATGAAAACTCCATGTGCAAACTGCTAGCAGTGTTATAGAAATAACAGAGGTAACTAATTCAGAATGAAAAGGCAAGTTTTTCAGGAAATTTTTAGGTTGAAGTGATACATTAAACTTGCTGTAGTAGCTGGGAGGGAAGTTCTCCAAGAATAAATCATTATAGGCAGAAATCTCCCAGATGGAAAGGAGAGTTGGGTTTGAGAGCATGACACAGTGTTGCCCTCTTATGAGTAGGCCATAGAAGTTACTCAGGAGTGTAGTGATAGGTGAAATTCAATAACAGATTTGAATGCTGTATATGAAGGCTTTGTATCACATTAGAGAGGACATGTAAATATTTTCAAAAAGAGGAAACAGATTGACGGTAGAGAACTAACAGTGGAGGTTATAGATCATCCTTACCTTCATGTGTCTTCCAACTCAGCCCATAGATATCAGCCCATAGATAACAAACAGATGGACTTCTTCAACTTCACTGTCAAAAACAAAACAAATACAAATACAATACAATACAAAGCAGATGTCTTATCCATACCCATGTAGCCTACAGGTATTGAAGCTAACAAAGATGATCCACAACCCGAACACCTAAAAGTGCTAGAGATTCTCATACCTACATCCTAATAAGAGTAACCAGGACTTGAAATTGTCCTTATCTTACAGATTAAGTATAACTAGCTCAGAATTTCCTACTGACTCATCCCATGTGGTCCAGAAATAAATCCCTACATTGTGAACCTTCTGAGATTATTCTTGATTAGAGAATGCTATCTCAGTGTCGTTATATATCACAAATGGTTCCAAATGGTTAGCATATCATGTGTATATTATACAAATAATAGCAAAGTCCTTAACAGTGATCCCTCACTAATTAATTAAACTGAATTTTATGCATCCTAATTTCACTGGAATTTTAAACATCTTATTTACATTTACCTGCTAAATTGATTTTTCTACAGTTCTATAAGGCTTAAGCATTAATATTTCATATGTGGCTATCAGAGTATAACTTGGCATAACTGAAATATAGATTGACATGATTGAATTAACTAGAATAAAATGACCATGATTTTTTCCTTTAAAAAATGATTCTTGAGATGCATGTGAGTGCCTCACACCTATAATACTAACTACTCAGGAGGCTAAAATCTGAATATCAAGGCTCAAAACCGGCCTTTGCAAAAAGTTCGTGAAATGCTGATCTCCAACAAAGTAACCCTGCAAAAGCTGGAAGTAGAACTCTGGCTCAAGTAATAGAACACTAGCTTTGAGAAAAAAAAAAAACTTAGGCCCTGAGTTTAAGCACCAGGAGAGATGCACACACATGCACGTGCATGTACACACACACACACACACACACACACACACACACACACACACACACACACACACACACACACACACATACATAGGTCTTTCATTTCAGAAATAGGATCTCATAAAATACATATATTCCTCATGAGGCATAATTAAGACGTGAACACTTTGTTCTTGATAAAACCTCATCGATAGCTAAAATTGAGAAAAGTATACTTTTTATTTCAAAAGCCACTGTTTGAAGGCAATGTGCTTTATTTTTAACTATAAAAATGTAAGTTCAAGTGACATTACAAGACAGAAGATTGCTTAGTCAGAATAATTAATTTGCTACAAAGATGGCAAGTCCGCATAAACATTTTTTTTCATGAATAGACCCTATTCTTGTTTCTGACCTTGATTCTATAAGCTCAGGAATGATTTATGAATGAATTAGATAATGAATGCTGAGAGCTCTCCTCTCATGGATGGAGCAGTCTCTCATAAGTATGATATATAGGTGATTTTAGAACCTAAGTTTGCTTTGAAGGACTTGGTTCCACATCCAGGATATTTTGTTATGATTCAACTGCCTAAGAATTTCAGACTTCAATAGTCTGACATATCCGTTTCAATAATGAACATTTATATGCTGGCAAAGCAGGAAGAATGGAGTCTTGATAAGGATAAGGATATCCTTTTTCCACAGGCAATTCTAAAAGATACTATTGCCCATTGCCTTATGACAGTCTTTGGCTTCTTGCTGCAACCTACTCTCCTCTTACCTCAATTATTAGAATGTTGTGTCATTTTATACAATCATCCAATGAATATGCTTTGTAATAGAACACAAGTCATTCTTTTAAGTTCTTTCTTTGCAGTACTCAGTCAGACCACTTTTTTCAGTACATATCACAGAAAAGACATTGGATTACTCATAGCATGGATCCTACAGTTTACAGTCGATGGAAGAGAAAAATGAGTTTTTAGTCTGTGTCCATGAGTTTGATGATAACACACAAGGCTGTGGGAGAAACTAAAAGAAACTCGTCTCCCTTGTGTTTAAACTGAAATGCACAGGCTGAGCAAAATTTAGTTGGAAGTTTATATGTATAATGGGAGTGTGTGTGTGTGTGTGTGTGTGTGTGTGTGTGTGTGTGTGTGTGTGTGTGTGTGCAACTATCAGAGGGGGAAAGAAAGAGGGAGAAGAGAGATATTTAGGAGGAGTGAAAGCACTGTGAATGGAGAAGAGGAAAAGCATGTACTCACGGGAAAATGGCATTCAGGACAAATGAGAGTAATTTGCTTGCTGGAGCATTGTTCTGACCCATTATGTGCTGATTCTATAGTTGAATTCTCAATCTTCAAGAGAGGAACATTTCTCTTATTACACCTTTTAATTAATAGAAGAATGAAGGCTTGTAATTCCGACTAGATGCTCATTTTAGAAATGTCGTAGCTTACCCCAAACAGCTGTCAGCCTCACTAAGCCAAATCCTCTACTGAGCAGCAGCCTTTGGAATAGCTTAACAGAAACATGGTGCATGAAGTTTTTCATTGTTTTGTTCCTTAGCAAAAAAACAAAAAAAACCCAAAAAAAAAACCTTAATGCATCCACACTAATACCTGAGAAAGCATTTCCTTATAGTCCTTTATTTCAGGTGAATGCATAGCAACTTATTGTAATGTGCATTTCTCCGATTTAGATCTCATTTCCTGAGTGGAGTTGGATATAAAGAATAAGTATAATCTTTAAAGCATAGTTTGGAACAACCTCCTACTTCTAATAGTGCATCCAGTTGTGGTTTTCTGAGAAGTCATAGTCTCATGAATTGTACACACAGTGAAACCACTTCACATTCTAATCACCATTCTGCAGTCAAACATCAGTGTGACAAAGCACTTGAAATTTTTAGTATTTCTAGATGTGAAAGGATGTCTTGTGTCTCTCTATAGAGTATTAACAAAATGTTCAAATGTAGTGGTCCCAACATGATAGATAGCCTTTGCCTTGGAGATTCCCTTTCCCCTCTACTTGGTTGAGGATGAGTTGGTCATCTATTGGTCTCAGAATCTCTGTCTAACCCAGAAAATCAGTCCTATCCCTTTAAGCCTCAATAAAAAGAAAGGTTTTCTCCTTTGCTTTTTTCCTCCTGTTATATTTAACTTTTCAATTTTCCACTCCCCTAGAGTTTCAGCTATCTGCCTTACAGTATCAAGTTCTGCATTATAGAAGAGAAAATAGGAGCTATAAATGCATTTTAAGGAAAGAGAGCTAGAAGATCTTTTGGGACCTCAAGATGAACACTGGAGGAAAATGAAGATATTTTTTAATGCTTAGTTGTTTTCTGCTTCTAATTCATTAATAAGTACCAGTAATCCTAAAGCTTCTCTTTTATATGTCTGTGTTTAAAAAGAAAGAACCTTAAACTCCTTAAGCTATCTTTAAAACTACAAGCAAAGATAGTATTTTGAAGGGGAAACAGAATTGAAGTCTTCAGACTACACAATTTAAAAACTGTTGAGCACCTCGGAGATGACTCTGTTGTAGTAACAAAGTTTCAACAAGTTAGATTCCAGAAAGTTCTCATTGCATCACTCCAGTTCATAAAGGCTAAGAAGATGAGTTGTATATGCAGGTAAGCAACAATCCAAAGGCAAAAGACACTATTTCAACGTGTATTCTTTTTCTTAACATTTTAAGTATTTTTTTTTAAATCATGAAAACTGTCAACAACAACAATAAGAAGAAAGAAGAAGAAAACAGAGTAGGAAGTAGAAGAAAGAGCTTCAGGTGAAAAAAGTATATCCCACATGGGATGAGTCCATAGGAAATTCTGAGCTAGTTAAACTTAATCTGTAGGATAAGGACAATTTCAAGTCCTCGTTACACTTATTAGGATGTAGGTATGAGAATCTCCAGTACTTTTAGGTGTTCGGATGGTGGATCATCTTTGTTAGCTTCAATGGTAGGCTACATGGGTAAGACATCTTCTTTGGTATTAGCTTAAATTTTGTTTTTGACAGTGAAGTTGAAGAATTCCATCTGTTTGTTATCTATGGGCTGATAAGACCTCCTGAGTTAGGAGATACAGACATGAAGGTAAAGTTGAAGCTACACTACACACATTCAGCACTGTGAATACTTGAACTTTTTTTGGCCATCTTTCCCTATAAGATTCTCTTCAAAGCAACAAAGAAATCATCTTATCAATATGTTAGGAACAATCTGATGAAAGAAAAAAATATTTGAATACTTATCTTGGGGTTCATTTCACCAAATACCAATTTATCTGACCTTTCCTGCTTGTCTCAGACATATACTAGTTATTGCAAATAAGGGAAACCATGGGACCTATGTTTCTTTGGGCCTGGATTACTTCACTTAATATAATTTTTTCCAAGTCTTTCCATTTCCTAACAAATGGGGCAATGTCATTCTTTCTGATGGAGGCATAGAATTCCATTGTGTAGATATACCACATTGTCTTGATCCATTCATCTACTGAGGGGCATCTGGGTTGCTTCCATATCTTAGCGATGATAAATAATGCTGCAACAAACCTAGTTGTGCTTTGTATGTCCCTCCCCCACGGTATAACCCCTGCTCTCACTGTATTTGATTTTGTATAATTTGTGGAGGGGAAGGGCAAAACAAATCATTTTAATAGGGATAGAGATGGACTCATTGCAACAATGAGATGTACAAGTAGTTATGTCGAAAACGAACTTAACAACTTTGGTGGGGTGGGGGGGTTGGGGGAGGGGCGGGGGGGTGAATGGGAAGGGATGGGAAGGGGAAACAAAGGAGGAAGCAATAATGTTTGATAAGAAATGTAGTCATTATCTTGCCCATGTAATTGTAACCCCTCTATACAGTATTTTCTTTATATATATATATATATATATATATATATATATATATATATATATATATATATAAAGATTCTCTTCAAAGCTACTTTTTCATGTGTCGCTATGGTATAGGTTTGGTTATGACTAATTGTTCAATGATTTCTTTAAAATCACAGAAATGTACAATGTTTAAGGTTAGCACTCTACCACTTTGACCCACAGCTCCACTTCCAGTTTTCTGGTAGGTAATTTGAGATAAGAGTCTCTAGGACTTTCCTGCCTGGCTGGCTTCAAACTGTAATCTTCAGATCTCAGTCTCCTGACTAGCTAGGTTATAGGCAGGAGCTACCAGTGCCTGGCTCTGAGATGTTTTAAATGAAGATAATACCTACTTCTTTTCAGGGATCTTATCTGGATGCAGACAGATAATGCTGAACATACCAGCAAGAAGAGCAACTGAAGTGGAGGTCATTGCTACTCAAGCCAAATCTAAGAGTGTTCTTTGTTGGCCATAATATCAGATGTAACACTGGAATAGTGACAAACATAAATTATTAGGTTCCTGACATTTGGAACCTCTCATCCATGCTCTAATAGTGCCTTATCTTTTCAGTGTTGTTGAGAGCTCTCTCTCTCTCTCTCTCTCTCTCTCTCTCTCTCTCTCTCTCTCTCTCTCTCTCTCTCTCTCTCTCTCTCTCTCTCTCTCTCTCTCTCTGTCTCTCTCTGTCTGTCTCTCTGTCTGTCTCTGTCTCTCTCTGTCTCTGTCTGTCTCTGTCTCTCTCTGTCTCTCTCTGTCTCTCTCTGTCTCTCTCTCTCTCTGTCTCTGTCTGTCTGTCTCTCTCTCCCTCTCTCTCTCCCTCTCTCTCCCTCTCTCTCCCTCCCTCCCTCCTCTCTCAGCCTTCTGTGGTTCATGTAAGCCCATTTTCAACCCTGTGTAGCTTCAATGTTACTGGAGGACATAGTACAACTGGCCCTTTTGAGTACACCCTTATCAAGCTTAGATTTATTTCTACTGTTTAGACACCAACAACTTTTAAAGGTTAGATTTGATCACGATAAAAGCTAGATTTGATCATGATAAAAGAGAATGCAAGGGGATTTTTTAAATGTTCTCCTTATTAGATGAATAGGCACTAGACTTCTTTTACATGGCAGTAGAGTCTGTCTCCATTTCCTATGGGAAACAATAATAATTACTAAATGATGTTTTTGTTGAGGGTATGTGCTTGGGGCTTATACTTGGGGTGAGTACTGGGGCTTGAACTCATAGCTTCAGGTTCCTGAGCCACACCTCCTTTGCTGGCTTTTTTCTAATTGGAGATAAGAATTGGGGGCCTTTTCTGCCTGGGCAGAATCTGGATCTTGACTAGTTAAGATGACAGGTATGAGCCACCAGCATCCCACTAAATGAAATTTTGTATTAATTTAGATAGCACATGTACATAAAATTATTCGGAACAATACCAGACAGTATTTCTTCATGATATGTACAGCAATGAGCCTCCTTCCTTTACCTAAGAAATATGGCAAGCACTCTCATAGCTCACTTACTCATTCATTCAAACACATATTCAAAAACAAGTGATGAGCACCAGGAATATGCCAGGAATATGTTCCAAGTGCTGTTGATGGAGCAGTGAACACAAGAGAAAGTGATTCTTTCCTCTTTGCTGTAAATCTAAGGCAGATAACAAGCAACACCAATAATGATAGGACAAAGCACATAGTAGACCAGGAGTTCTAATGAGTTAAGAAGGGTTGTAACCTTAAAAAGATAACCAAGGCCTCACTGAACAGATGACACTCAAGAAGGGGTGTATATCAAAATGTGCTAGCAGACATTTGCTAAAAAGGAACAGAGAGAGAATTCCAGGTAGAAAATGTGCAGCATTATTTCTTGCATCTAGCAAATGATGAACATAATACATTCTTTGCTCCATTGTGTCTTTCAGGTACCATCTCACTTCTCCAGCTTAGTTTTGAATCTCTGTAATCTTTGCCCTTGATTATATACTTTTATTTGTTTGCCTTTTGTATATTCCCCTAATTAATTGTGCATTGCATTAAAATACAGGCTTTAAAAAATCTTAGTCATAGTAAATAATGCTGCAATAAACGTAGTTGTGCTGGTAGCTTTAGTATGGTCTTGTTTATGATCATTTGGGTAAATGCCCAAAAGTGGGATTGTTGGGTCATACAGGAGCTCTACATGGAGTCTTTTGAGGAACCTCCATACTACTTTCTAAAGTAGTTGAACAGGTTTACACTCCCACCAACAATTCAGTAGGGTTCCCTTCTGTGCACATCCCCTCCAGCATCTGTTGTTATTAGAGTTCTTCATTATAGCCATTCTAACTGGGGTGAGGTGGTATCTCAACCTTGTTTTGATTTGCATTTCTTTTATGGCTAGAGAGGTTGAGCATTTCTTCATGTGTCTATTGGCCATCCTTCTTTCCTCTTCAGAGAAGTTTCTCTTTAAATCTTTAGCTCACTTTTTTATTGGGCAGTTGTTTCTTTGAGGATTTGTTGTAGGGGGATTTAATTTTTTGAGTTCCAGGTATATTTTAGATATGAGACCCTTGTCCATTGTATGGCTAGTGAAGATCTTCTCCCATCAGTGGGCTTTCTATTGATCTTGCTAGCTATGTCCTTTGCCATGCAGAAGTTGATGTTGGTATAATTTGTGGAGGGGAAGGGCAAAAACAATCGTTTAAATAGGGATACAGGTGGACCCATTGCAACAATGACATTACAAGACATTATATTGAAAAACGACCTTTACAACTTTGGCAGGGAGGTGGGGGGATTGGAGGTTGGGAAGGGATGTTAAAGGGAAACAAAGGAGGAAGCAACAATGCTTGATAAGAAATGTACTCATTACCTTGCTTATGTAATTGTAACCCCTCTGTACAGTATTTTCACAATAAATAAAAATCTTTTTTTTTCTTAGACATTTTTTTGCATGTCTTTTTTTGTGAAAATACCGTACAGAGAGGTTACCATTACATGAGCAAGATCATGAGTACATGTCTTATCAAGCATTGTAGCCGCCTCCTTTATTTCCCCTTCCCATCCCTTCCCATCCTCCCACCTCCAACCTCCCCACCCAGTCTTCTTCCTCCCCTCCCCCCCTCACCAAAGTTGTAAAGTTCGTTTTCGACATAACGACGAACGTCTCATTGTTGCAATGGGTCCACCTGTATCCCTAGTTAAACGATTTGTTTTTTCCCTTCCCTCCAAAAAATTTTTCTGACATCAAACACATGTATGAGGGACATACAAAGCAACAATAATAATCTTATAAATAATAATAATCTAATAAATGTGTTAGAAACAAAATAAAACAAAATGTGTTAGAAACAAAAATAATCTTATAAATGTGTTAGAAACAATCGCATGAAAGAAAAAAAACATTTGAATACAGATCTTAGGGTTCATTTCCCTAACATCAACTTATCTGACCTTTTCTGCTTGACTCAGTCATATACTAGATATTGCAAATAAAGGAAACCATGGGGCCTATGTTTCTTTGGGCCTGGATTACTTCACTTAATATAATTTTTTCCAAGCCTTTCCATTTCCTAACAAATGGTGCAATGTCATTCTTTCTGATGGAGGCACAGAATTCCATTGTGTAGATATACCACATTGTCTTGATCCATTCATCTACTGAGGGGCATCTGGGTTGCTTCCATATCTTAGCTATGGTAAATAATGCTGCAATAAACATAGTCATGCTGGTAGCTTTAGTATGGTCTTGTTTGTGAACATTTGGGTAAATGCCCAAAAGTGGGATTGTTGGGTCATAGGGGAGCTCTATGTGGAGTTTTATAACTAGAACCTAGGTGAGTGAAAACCTAAACATATACACAACAAATAGGTCCTGCATAAATATGTGTTCAGTGTACAGATTAGTGAGGAACATTTTTTGAGAGAATGAATTAGTTAACATTCCTTTGCTTATTGGTATATGACTGTTAAATATGCTTTTTTCTGGTAGTGCTCTGTGATGTCTTAACTTTTCTGATTGAAAATATGAACTACTACTATATCATTTTTTATTATCTTTAAGAAGTTGGACACAGAGATTTCAATTCAACGTGGACTACTATATCTTAAGTACATTGAAAATGAACTTTTTAATGTAAAAAGTTTTGTCATTTCCCTTCTCAGTCCAACTCTACTTATGTCAAAGAATATTTCAAGTTTAGCAAAGAAATTTAGCATATGGAGTACTGAATCTGAGCAGATGTGCCTTTTCATTCTGTGTGTTACTGTCCCGGCTATGTAAAAGCATAGAATTGAGTTGCCAAAATGTACACATTAAAAGTAAGGAAATTAATAAAGCACTCCAAACTCTTTGAAAAGTGGCTATACAAGGTTTATAGAATTCATTAGTCAGAAAATTGACTTTTTTAATATTAAATGCCTGAAAGAATTGAATTTATGGGTACAAATGATAGGGGAGGTGAAAACTTCTAGCACAAAGACCATAAGAATAAAACCAAGCTAAGTGGGTGTCAACTTTTGGGCAAGGCTCTAATGAAGACTCCACTTCAAGGACAGACTTATTGATTGAGAGAGATCAAAGCACCCTTCCCTCCTCAAGACAGGAAGAGACAAAGTTCTTATTCATGGGAGGGATTCACGTGGATGGACCAAAGTCTACACATTTTTTCCACTGGTCCTGGACATAATTTCAAATATATATATATATAATACATACACATGTATTCAAATATCCTCATCTTGAGGAACAAGTGGTCAGCTAGACCTAGGAACTTTTGCATTGCTTTTATAATATGTTGGCCTTCTGTTACAAATGAACCTCTCTGCTAAGAAAACATACCAACAGAGATGCAAGAAAACAAGAAATAACTTGTTTACTAAGAAGAGGTTAAGGGCTCAGGAGCTCGTTTGCCTTCTTTCCTTTTGTGGTGATTCCCAAAGACTCCTCTTAGCTAGTTCATTCTTGGAGACTTTAGGGCAAATCTATCCTAGTGTTTGTGAACTACTTGATTCCTGGGATAGATAAAATTGCTTGGGAGAGTAGGGGTGATGGGGAAGAAGACATACCCTATTTTTAATGAGTAACAAGTCATGAATTAAGGGCCTGGGAATGCATTCACCTTTAGTTGATGAAGAACACAAACCATATTCTATGGACAGTGGGTTTAAGAGCATTGGGACTTTTGTTGATGTGTAAATCCTTCGCTATCTCAAAGATTCTTGGTTCTTTGGTAAATGAGATGTTTGCATAGTACCTAGCACAGATCAGTTCTTCAGTCACTGTCATTCATTCATGCATGGGGTTACTGGATGATTGATTGTGGGAGTGGGGGTGGTGAGGCACAAAACTGACCACAGACATTCTAATATCCTTTGTGATAATACCATCCTCTATGTTGGTATGATGATGAGAGACTACTCATATTAATTGATTCTTTTTATTGACTACATGTTGGTTGAAATTCCTTAAATACAATTTAGGTTCCACATATCTTTTAACCTTGTTCGTGGCCATCCATGAAATCACTTAAGCCCATACCTCTAGCGCAATGAATGCTACGCATGTTTGTATATGTGCTCTACACACACGGAACATGCTAATGTCAGAAATGATAACCATTAAGAACCAACTAGGTATTTTTGGCAAAGCAAATCAAGAAGAAAAGAAGCAATTCTACTTGACCTATTAATAAGCACAAGTGAGAACTTGACTTTAGAAATGGCAGGAACAGGGAAAGAATGTTCTCAGCTTTGTACATTATTTTCTGAAGAAGAATTCTAGTCTTCTGACTCAAAAGTTCATAAAATTTTTTAACCCTATAGTAGGTATCAGGATTCTGTGGTTCCTGAGAAGAGATATAAATCTTATTCTAATTATCACAACTAAAATGAAATCTACTGTCTGGTGAAGCAAAAAGAAAAATTACAGCTGGGCACTACTGGCTCACATATATAATCCTAACTATTTGGGAGGCTGAGATTTAAGGATTATAGTGCAAAGCAGGAAAAATCCATAAGATTCTTATCTCCAGTAAACTATTAGAAGTGGATCTGTGGCTTTGAGTGGTAGAGCACTAGCTTTAAGGAAAAAGATCCCAGGACTATGTTCCAGGCCCTGATTTTGAGCCCCATGACAGACAAAAAGAAAAAAATAAAAGAAAGAAAATGATTTGACTAGTAGACTTGAACTATCCAAATCTGTCTTTAGGCTTAACTTGAGTCAGGGCCTGAGTAATGGCATCATTACATTCCCTACACACAGCTGGTATGCACAGCCTCTCCCACAAACTATGAGAAGGAGGACTTTTTCTTAAAAGATCAAGCACTGGCCTGCCAGAACCAAATCATTGGGGCTAGGGAAATGTTATGATCAGGGACTGAACTGAGGGGTGAATACTCTCTTCCAAGGGGAAAATGGAGAAATTATCCAAAAAGGACTGAAAGGATACTGGTTGGCAAAACCACAACTCTTCTTGCCTGGGAAGACCCTTCCCAACATGAGGGGACAGTAATTACAGTGCCCAACCTAAGTATATACAAATTACCTGGGTGCTTTGTAAACTATGGGGTACCAGTTTGAGCCCTTCTACTTCTGCTTTATAGGATAAGCTAGAAGCATAATGATCCTCTCAGCAAGTCAACTACATAACTGCATATATAATATAATGTAATATAATATAATCAAACAGCTATTTCTCTTAGAGAAGAGAAATAAGTGAGGTAAGACAAAGGATGACAGGATTTGTGTCTAGACATACTTTTCAGGTGATAATGCAGAAATATTAATACCTGGGATGTCATGGAGAGGTTTGAAAAAGTTAAATAGATGGCGGTCAGAGATTGAGGAGGGAATTTTCCTGGAATTTTCAGAAAAAGAGAAATTAAGAGGAAGAAGGTGCTAGAATAAGAAAATAGCATAATTATACCTCCCATGAGCCCTTTTGCTTGGATATCTCATGGCCTCCAAACTTTAATGAGGGCAGAGTGTTGTAGTGCCACCAGTAGTATTCACAGTGGAAGATAATATTTATTCTCTTCAGCACCATGAAAGTAACTGTATAAAGCACCTCATCTCATTTAACCTCCACAACAAACAAACCTTTTCCATGACACTCTTTTTTCTACTGACATCACTGAGTCTTAGAAAACATGTAAGTTGCAAAGCTGAGGATTGAACTCAAAGTGTCTAGTGAAGAGACCTTGTTCCTATAGCTAAAGGGATGCTGTATGTATGTTAATCATTTCCCCCCCCACAGGAAGTACTTAGGAAAAAGGTTGTGTACTTTTCCTATGTACTCCACCACCCCCTCCCCTCATAATGCCTCACATAGGGTATTCTCTATAGTTGAATATTGGCAGAGATATTTAATGGCTGAATGAATAACATGAATGTTATAAATATCTTTTCAAAGGTAATTCTATCATGAGTCCTGCTTAGGTAAATGCAATGTACCTGATAGATACGTATAATGTATTTTAGAGTTTTGTGTTCAGCAAATAAGATTTCTGATTATTTTTCTTTTCTTTTTTGCCTTTTAGATCATCTGTATTTTATGTTCCTACTTACTAGAATTCTGAAACAAAATTTATTTCCTCAGTCATAAAAGATTGTGTTTTCAGAGCTGGCAAACATAAGGATCAATATTCTAATCATTAAGTATTAAATTATTTTAGTAAAGTAAGATTTGTCTAATTAAAGGGAAAGGGAAAAAAACCTAAAAACATTGTTAGGAGACATACTTCAGCTTTTGTAGAGGGAAAACTACAGTTCAAAAGGAATAAAGGGGAAAAAAAACATCATTATGAGTAGAACCACAGGCTTTACAGTTTCAATGATTTTTTTATTTTCAGAATTTTATTTTTTGCACTTATATTTATCTGCCTTTAGAGCTGAAAATGAAAGGGAGGTGACATGGAAATAATGACCTTGTGATTGCAATAAATTGAGGACAATTTTTTGGTTAAACCCCGATAGGGTTTGAACAGAGAAAACAAAGCATCTTTGTGTGAAACCTGGGAGCAATTTGTGGCAAAACAGTGGTTAATTACCTCCTATCTTTGAACCTCACCTATGCCCACAGTCGGGATTCTTAATGTAGAAGTTTGGATCCTGAATTGCTCCAGATTTTCCATCTTTGAAGTATAGTGAAGTAACAAAGTACACTATTTTCAAAAGCATTATTATGAAGAAGACTGATAGAAAACACTATTGATTGACTTCTGCTTTAAACAGAAGATCCGTAAGAACATTATTTTAAAGGAATTATAAATTTTATGACTTTGCACTTGCTGTTTTAGACATCTGGATTTAAAAGTAAATTGCCTTTGTCAAAATTAGAAGCAATATCAATGTGAAAATCCAAAATCCTATATGTCTAGTCTTCTGTCTCAGAAATTGACTGGCAAAGAACAGCCAAATTTGGGTGATAAGGTTGTTTAGTTTCATCAAATTCCCCTTGACTTGAGAAAGAAGGCCATTCCAAGGGCCCGTGGAATCTACTCAAGTAGAATGCCCAATCTATGATGGGAGGAAAAATTTACAGCAATAAATCAATCAGGAAACATAGCAGAGTCTAAGAATCAAAGGAACCTAGAACTAATGGCTCCTTCTGAGGATGGAGGGAGTGGTCCACAGCTCAAAGCTCAAAATCAATGTGAAGATGCTCAGACCTTACTTTGGTGAACAATGCTAGCTACTTACATGTGAGTGTATCATCCATTTCAGAGCTATAAAGCACTTAGACTCATTACAAATGCCACCTTCCCTGATGTTCCTTCAACGGCCTCTGATGTCTAGATGACTGTGGCTTCCTTTGTGTTATTAAGGCACTTGTCAGTAACTGCTCCAGTATCATTTGTTATTTTTTTCCTTTAACACAGAAGCCAGAAACAGGTTACCTGGATCTGAAGCTCCATTTCAACACTTTCAGCTGTGTTTTCTTGGGGAAATGTTTAAATATCTTTGTGCTTTTATACTTTTATAACTAACATAGAAATAACAGAAGTTATTACATATTTTTAAATTCGTATGTGAACTTGTATGAGAATAATTGCTGGCAAGTTGTGACATGCAAGAAATTTATATTTTATTAATATAGTCATCATCATTTTGTTTTATCAGTGTTTATTTAGTACAAGGCCTGAACCACTGTTTGTCACCTATAAATACCTAATAAGTTAGATAAGTTAGTGAACTGAAGGTCATAAATCTTAAGTTTGCAAGTACTTACAGAGGTCAAAACAGTTACCTTATTTAGAATGAGAATTAATAAGACATCTTAAAAGTTGTCCAAAGTGATCATTTTCTTCCTTATTCTTATGAGGAAAGCTTTTATTTTTCACTGCATTTGAGCAGAGAATAATTTCCAACCTTTAGAGTGATTTTCTTTTCCTATTAGCTTGATATTTTTGACCTTACAAAATACAAGCAGAATCATTTCCTGGACAAATGTAAGCTGACCTATTTTCATCTTGATCGATGTTACAAGTCACAACCAAAAGACATCTTAATTCTGAGCTGTTGCGGAAGAGTTCCTAGTTACATCAGGAAATCAAATCAGTCGAGTAATTGTTATTAGAGTTTAACCAAGTCAGGTGAATTGTAAGTAGGCAACGGATTCCATTAAGCAGAAAATTGAGCTATACATGTGGCTTGTGTATGTGTTGCCGTGTGGCTAAGGAGAGAGAAGATTCGAATGCATCCATGCATGTACACACGTGCGTGCATGCACACACACATACACACACAAAGTAACTGGTCACCATGTACTCTTGATTTTGTTGTTTGAACCTTTACTCTTATTATTATTATTTATATTTGTCTTAAGAACAACTACCAGAAGTCATATGATACTATCCTAATGACCTTTAGATAATGTCACCCAATTCCCCTGTATTAGAATTTGTATGTGAATCCTATATTTTATTTTTTAGTGCATTCTGCTTTTTGTAAGAAAAAATGGATTATTTCAACTGTTTTTAAAGTCCATTGAAAAAAGAAACATACAATCCTATTATCTTGAGTTCCTTGGTGGCTTCTGTTATCCCCGGCCAAGCACAACCCATCCCAGTCTGAAAATATTAAATAGGAAATCACCGAAATTACTTACTAGTTTTAAATTTCACAAAACTAGTGCGTGTGTGTGTGTGTGTGTGTGTGTGTGTGTGTGTGTGTGTGTGTATGCCAAACTCTCACATTCTTTTTGTCCCTCTTCCTAGGACACAGGCATCCCTTGGTCCACTTGTATTCATAGTGTAGATGCTGAGCGCCATTGAACATTTAGCCAGGGCATCACATAATTGTTCAAGTCATGTTTATTTTGATGTTTGTTTTAGAGCACAAGAATGGTGATGCTGCCAGTTGTAGACATGTCAAAGGGAAGGTATGATGTACTTCCTTTTAGGAAAAAAGATGAAAGTCTAGCTTAAAGAGAGAAAGAAAGAAAATCTTAGACTGTAGTACTTATGATACTCAATAAAATAAAGAAAATTGAGAGAGGAAAAAACTCACATTCACATAACTTTTGTTAAAGTGTAATGCTTTACTTGTGAGAAATTATTAGTCCCTCCTCTTCCCTACCTTTTACTTTCTACCAGTGCTGGGGCTTGAACTCAGGTTCTGGGCTCTGTCCCTGAGCTTCTCTGAACTCAACCACTTGAGCCAAGCACCAGCTTGAGTAGGTTATTATTAGAGATAAGCGTTTCACAGACTTTCCTTCTTGGCTAGCTTTGAACCAAGATCCACAGATCTCACCCTACTGAGTAGCTAGGATTACAGGAATGAGCCACCAGCACCTAGCTGGAAATTATTATTGTCTTTCTGTACCCAGTCTATAAATTAATCTTCATCAGAGTGGAGCATGTTTAGGAAAAATATGGGGCATAAAAGGCACAGCCTCAGGCTACTCCTGGGGATCTTGGAACATATCTTCTGTGGAGATGTGACAAATAATGTTTATTTTTTTTTTTTAAATTGTATTTTATTTTATTTGAGAACATACTGTACAAAGGGGCTACAATTACATGGGCAGGATAATGGATACATTTCTTACCAAGCATTGCAGCCTCCTCCTTTGTTTACCCTTCACTTCCCTTCCCCGCCTCCCCCCTCCCCCCACCCAATTTTACCCCCCTCCCCCCACCCAATTATACCCCCCTCCCCCCCCCACACCGGCATTGTACAAATAATGTTTATTGATTTTAGTTTACCAGGACGCATTGACAATTAACCAACTTTTAGGTATGATGTCCATACCTGTAGCTCACACTTAAGGTCTCCCATACTTTTGGCTGGGATTGTCTCTCCCTTTGTTCCTGATTTACCACTGTTGCCATTGGTGCCAACTTTCCAGTGTATTAAATTAAGAAGTAACTGACCCTGTTAATCAGAAATAACAGACATAACATCAGACATAACATCATTTTCTGCCTCTGGTTTCTGGATCCTCAGGTGGTCCTTACATACTCCAGCTAGTCATTATCAATACAAATGTAAACATTCATATAGACATACCTTTTCCAACTGTAAATAAATAAAATCTAAGCTTCTCAGCTTGGTACTTACAGAGTTCTCTAGTTATTGTCCTAAAACATGTTCACCCTCTTCCATCACCACATTTTATAGGTCTCCTGCATTTGCTTCCTGAATGAAGCACTTCCTTTTTTCTGGAATGTTTTTACCCTTTGCTTCTCTGGACCAGTTCTTACTATACTTCATCATATGTATGTTGAGCTAATATGCATGAGCAATCATTTCTAAGTGAAACCCCTTGTGAATAGTAACTAACTTATCTATGTATTTGTATCCTAGAACCCCACTAAATATTATCACCATCCATCCATATCCCAGCCTGGAGTACTACACAGGGAAATAAAATTCATCAGGAAAAATAAAATATAATGTCTTCTTAGAGCTTAAATTGTAACCCCAAGTTAAGTCATCACTACATTTCTTAGTTTATTAGGTAGTTGAATATCTATTGCTTTGTGTTCCCTCCCTTTCCAACTGGTATTTTTCCATCATTGGGTAAAGGTTTGTTTCTCCAATGATGTCATTTGAGATGGTTTTGAGTGGGCTTCTACATTGCTCCACATTTTGGTATTCTTGTCTCTAAGTGACTTATCCTCTATATCTCTGACTCAAATCATGCAAATAAACATTATGTTTTGTGATTTTTTTTCATCCAGATTCTGACATGAAAGATGACTTACACCATGACACAAGTAGATGTGAGCTAGAAGATCTGGAAGTTACATAAGTAGGCAGAGTTAAGAGATTGAAGATTTATTAAACTCACAGAGATCAGAGATGGATATAGAACGTAGAAAACAAGAAAACAAAGGGACAGAGACTTGAGATTGTTCAAGTCTTTCATAGATATGTCCTTCTTCATTTCTGTTTCCTTCACTTTTAATATTTTTCCTGCAAGTTTCTCCTTTTTGCCTAAATTAGTTTGGTATTGACTTCAACTATTTGTAACTGAAAGAATTCAGGCAATATAGGAACATGTGATGAAATTTAATTCAAACTGTGCTTGTACTTTTAGCATGTAAGATAAACCTTTGAAGATACTTTCAGTTCCCAACAAACCATTTAATTCTTCTTACATCTCTCAAAATATGACTTTGACTTTGCTGTTCTAGACATGCTACTGAAACATTCTGAGAATAATTTATGGCATTTGGGGAAAGTTGTTAGCACTTCATATTAGATAATACTTAACTAACATCTATTGCATGTGTGATAAAATTAATTAGAAAATACTCTGAGTTAACTTTTATGAGATGGAATGAAATCATGAAAATACCTTAAGATGAACATTTCTGAAGTATGATTTGACAATATTTTTACATTCTGATAAATATTTAAATCATTAGTGAATGTCTTCTGTGTCTGCATTTCTTATAAGATATAAGCTATCCTCTATTTTATATAATGATGAATACACACTAACAAATATTATACATAAAATATTATTGTATTTGCAATATAAATGGAGATAGAAAATTTTAATGTTTTCTTTTCAGCCATAGGAGAGCCACATAAATTTTGTCCATTATTTTTCCAATGTTAAAAAAATGAGATTCATACAAAGGAAACAAAAAAAATCACATAGTACATTAAAAACAAAAAATGTCATCTGTTGCCACTGTATTTGATTCTGGTATCCTGGTATTGCATATACATTTATTTGAATTAGATAATGATGAGACAAAGGACAAGGGGAGAACCAATATAACAGCTATATACACAAGACAATGTGTTGGAAGTGATCTGTACAACTTGGGGGTTTGGGGGATGTAGGAGAAAAATGAGGGAGGGGGCAACAATGTTCGACAAGAAATGTCCTCATTACCTTATGTATGTAACTTTAACCCCTCTGTACATCACCTAGACAATAAAATTAAATTAAAAATTATTTAGCCAAATGATGCCATGAATCTCATTTTATTTCTTTATTGTTATTGTCAAGGTGATGTACAGAGGGTTTACAGTTACATAAGTAAGGTAATGAGTACATTCCTTGTCAAAGTTGTTACCCCTTTCCTCATTTTTCTCCTACTTTCCCTCCCCCACCCCCAGTTGTAAAGTTCATTTCCAAATAAGTATCACTGTTGCATTGGTTCACCCTTTGTCTTTTGTCTCACAATTTTTGTTCCCCTTCCATTCCCCAAATCTGATAAACATATATACAAGACACAGGGTACCAAAGTCAGAAACAGTGACAACAGAGGATAAACCAAAGGGAAAAAAATGAAAGAAAAAAATAACTTCACACGGTACATTAAAAACAACAAAGAAAAACCTCTTGTTTCCATATGTTGGAGTTTATTTCAATAAGCATCATTTTATATGGCCATATGTACATAGCAATTGAGCTACTTGATCCTCTGCTAGGACTATCCTAGACATATACTAATTATTACAGATGAGGGAAACTATAGAGCATATGTTTCTTTGGGTCTGGCTTACTTCACTTAATAGTTTTTAAGAAAGTGGTGTTTAAAATCTGTACTTTTACCCATTACCTAATGAAAAAGATCATTATAATTAGACTTACATTTTTGTACCATGGTAAAATAACTGAGAAAAACAATATCAAAAGTTTATTGCTAGCATTTTTTTCCTTAAGAACATTCTTAGCATAATACACTCATATCTCTTCATCAGCTACTCATTATAAGTAGCTGCTCTTTTTTTTAGCAGGTGATTTTTGGGGCCTAGAGTACAACTGTCTTTCCTTCAGAAATCTGATTGCCCATTGCTTTCAACAAGTAAGAACAAAGTTTATTTGTACAACTGAAAATGTATTAGAAATTTTACTCTAATGAGGTATTATCTGTTTATTTTATAGTAGGAGTTTTCACCTTGAAACCCTTTCCCCTTTGGCTAAGACAATGATGTAAAATTATTAATCTAGGGGGTGAGATATTGTAAGGCCAGAGCTTGATTCTGGAAACCCCCACTTATTGCCATTGTAAAGAGATTAAAATGAAGTCTCAGATACCATTAAGCATTGCATAGGATCCTAGGCCCAGGGAGGAAATCAGGAGGATTCTGAGGTCCTAGTGGGCCAGAAGGGCTAATAAATTGAGATATGAAGCAAACTATATAGTGGGCAGTATGATGCCAGACATTCATTTCATTCATTTATTCATTTAGCCCATACCTGCCCATTATGTGATATTGCCAGATGTTATTCTCCTTAGTGATGATAGAATAAAAGAACAAATCACAAAAATGTTACCCCTTTATAGAAACCATCACTAAACATTTACTGCATAACAGGTAGCTGTGGGACAGTAAATCAATTAACAATGCCCATTTGTAGGTTATCACGTCATAAATACAAAGAACAAGAGAAGAAGGGAGGACAGAGTTGTTTCTTTTCTTATGGGATAATCTATATGGGAGTTGATGGAGGAAAAAGGAAATTGACACAAAAGGAATAGAAAAGTAGCAGGTAATTAGGATCAACTTTTATCCATATCACTGAACCTAGGTAAGGCAATTGATAATTTAGTGCCAGAAATATCTCTCCTTTTTACCTTATCGTTAATATGATAGATCTAAGCACTATCATTTATTTATTTTATATTAGGCTTTGAATTCAGATGCCTTTTGCTCTCACTCAGCTTTCTTGCTCAGGGCAGACACTCCGCCAGCCATTGAACCATTCCTCTTGTCTTGTATTTTGATTTAATTGGAAATGGATTCTCAAAGACTATTTTGCACAAGTTAGCTCTGAACTGAGGTCCTCTAGCTCTCACTCTCCTGAATAGCTAGAATTACAGGCATGAGCCACCAGCATCCTGATAGAATCATTATTCTTTTAGTGAGTGAATCCCTCACAGAAATTCACTGCAGGCCAGAGTCTGTTCTCAGGATATCATATAAGAAAGACATTATGTTTACTGTAGTAAAATAGACTCTAATGAATACAAGAGGTACACAGACAAGCTCAGTGCAGTATACCTTTCCTGTCTTTTAGGGCATCAGACAATACTGTTATTAACCTTTCTATTCTAGCGCAACTGATTTTCCTTCAGTTGTATTAGATTCCCTTTTATAATGTACAGAATCCCTCTAGAACCCTACCTATAAAAGTATCATTTCAGCAATCATAGGAGCTAGAATCTATGTTCAATGAGTCTAGATCAGAAAGTGAAAATAAAATAACTCACTTAAATGCATCTGTGCATAATGGCTTACTTTATAGGATTAGGTTAAAGGACTCTATTCAAAGTTTTAAAAATACTCTTCTTGCCAAGTGGCTCACACATATAATCTCAGCTACTCTGAAGGCTGAGATCTAAGGACCACAGTTCAAAGCCAGCCTGGTCAGAAAAGTCCATGAGACCCTTATCTCCAATAAACTATTCAGGAAAATCCAAAAGTGGTGTTGTGACTTAAGTAATAGAGTAATAGAGTGCTAGCCTTGAGCAAAAGAAGCTCAGGGACAGCACCCAGGCCCTGAGTTCAAACCCTTTGACTGGAAAACAAAAACAAAAACAAACACAAAAATACATCTTTATTACCTGAAATAGTTTTTGTTATTTTTTTAAATTATCTTTAGTTAGAAAAGCCACTCAATAAATTCAAAAGGGCACCATTTGATCATGTTCCAGTTCTAAATAAACCCAGGAAATCCTTGAAGGATATAAAAGGATTTTAAAAGTTTATTTGTATTTTCACCTTAGTCATTTTTTTATTTCACTCTCTTCAAAATGGTCAACAGGATTTATCATCAGAAACTACTTTATAAAGAAAAAAAGATTCATAAGTTTAATTTACTCCATAAAATAAATATGAATTAAATTGTTCTTTGTAAATACACACAATGATTTTTTTTCTAAATTAAAAATAAAAAAGTTAAAGAATAAGCACCAGTGGCTCATGCCTGTAATCATAGCCACTCAGGCTCAGGAGGCTGAGACCTAAGGATCAAGGTTCAAAGCCAGCCCTAACAAGAAAATCCATGAGACTCTTATTTCTGACCAAGCACCACAAAACCAAAATTGAAGCTGTGGCTCAAGTGGTAAAGCACTAGCCTTATGCAAAGAAGCTCAGGGACAGTGCCTAGGGTCCTGAGTTCAAGCCCCAGACTGCCACACATATACAAAAATAATAAAATTTAAAAACAAGCAAAAAAGTATATTCATACTAAAACTTGTTTGAAATACACATATAATTTATATATAATATATATGTTATATGACATATATAAATATGTATATATACTTTCCTAGGGGAATTTTAACTGACTTTAACCACAGTATTGTCCTAGCATTTTAATTCTCCTTTGTCAATTCACCTAAAAATTTTAAAATACTAGCAGGGTGACAATGACATGAAATGTGCCTGTAATTCTAGCTAGTCAGGAAGCTGAGATCGGAGGATTGCTGTTTGAAGCCAGCCTGGGCAAGAAAGTCCTTAACACTCTTATCTCCAATTAACCATCAAAAAGCTGGAAGTGGAGCTGTGGCTCAAGTGGTAGATCAGTAGTTTTGAGCAGAAAAGCTCAAAGATAGCACCAAGGCCCTGAGTTCAAGACCCAGGACTCATATAAAAATAAAAGAATACTTAAAGGAAAATATTATCAGATCATTTCAAAATATCAAAGCAAAAGTGAAATATATTATATACTGACTAAAAATTCAAGTACCAAAATAAAAATATATTTATGGCTAACACTGCCTTTATCCATACAGCAGCTTGTCATCTATTTAAGTCAAGCATGAAAATGACAGCTTGTGTCAGAATTCAAATCTATCCTGCTCATGTACATGTCTGTGTATAACTTCCTTTTAGTTTGTTTTTATGTTTTATTATGTAGTTCCTTGTTCAGAAACACAATAAAGGAAAGCAGAATGGTTTAAATAAATAAAGACATGCTTTTAAAAAGAGCTCTTTATAAATAATTCCAATGGAAGTAAAAATTAAACTAATAGTTCCTCCTCAATTTATACACTGTGAAGGATCATTCCTTAGCTTATCTCCTACAAAACTCATCCTTGGCATCCTCTGGAACCTACTGAGCATGCACAGTGAGACATTCTACGTGGGAATAACAGGTGGAGGGCAGCCTCTCTTGTCTATGCCACCCTGGCCCTTCATTGTTACCCTGTGGATGACACAATACCCACTTTCCTTCTACTCACAGTCTGCTGGACATGTTCCTCTGAGCCCTAAAGGAGTTTTCAGCTGATTTGAACCTAAAGGAGATGCAGGTTGAAGAGGAAACACATGAGAACCAGAGGAAGTGCTGGGGAGAAGTGAAGTCTGCTTTCTTTGCATTCAGACTCCCTAACCAACTGTAATCGCCTTCCTACCCTGGCCCTCTTTCACTATTTTTCCTCTTACCATGAACTCCATGGGTGTTTCAGAGTATTTTCCTTCTTCTGATCACTCCCATCTGGGAAAATTTCATGAACCTGCTGGAAGGTAGGGAGCTTCATTAGAAGGCTTTTCATTAAGTGTCAGCACAATGTGGAAAACAATCACTGCGTTTATAAATTACTACAGTCCTCACACAGGTTCACCATGATATTGGGAGTTTTATGGTATGGTTTATCACCCTCTTGTTTAATTTGATAATTCTCTTTTTTATTGCTCAGAGTAATAAGACTTTAAGGAATGGAGTCTACAATTCTAAAACATATTCCAGTTGTTTAGTAAACAGAAAGGCTTGTTCTATGTACATTGTGGATGACCATGCTCAAGAGTCTCAAATATTCATCATCTAGGCCATGTACTTGGGAAACCAAAGCTATAGCCAAGAAGCCCTAGGAATATAGAATTATAGTGAGGTCAAGAAAATTGAGTGATTGGACACATTTTGAGACTATAATGAACACTAAAGATAAAGAATACAGAATTTGGAAAAACCAGTTGTTTAAGGATACAGGTGGACCTGTTGCAACAATGCGAAGTACAAGTTGTCATGTCCAAAACGAACTTTACAATGTCGGTGCAGGGGGTGGGGGGTGGGGGAGGGGGGGAAGGAGAAGGATTGGGATTGGGGGGGAGGGGGGAGGCTGGGAAAGGATGTGAAGGGTAAACCAGGGGAGGAGGGTGCAATGCTTGGTAGGAAATGTACGCATTATCCTGCCCATGTAATTGTAACCCCTCTGTACAGTATGTTCACAAATAAAATTAAATTAAATTTAAAAAAAAGAAGCAAAGAAAACAAAGAGAAAAAAACAAACAAACAAAAAGAATACAGAATTTGTGACTATAACAAGACTTAATCCAAATTTTGTATTCCTCTAGGAGCTGTCTTAAGAAATTTCAGCTCAAAGTTTTATCATCTAAGATATAAATAGGAATACCTGCCTTATGTAGCTGTAGACTTCAAATAAGATAATGTATGAACTTTATCCATTGTTTGATTCATAGAAAGTACTCAGTAAATTACAATATAAACTGGCATCATCATCACTGATACAGTATATTCAGACAACCTGAAGATATAATAAATTCACTTATTCATTATGCATGGTTGTGGCAGAGCATGTTTTGTTTAATTAATTAATTAGTATAAAATAAAAATTTAAATTCATTTTTCGACATAATGTCTTGTTCATCTCATTGTTGCAGTGGGTACACCTGTATCCTTATTTAAACAAAGAACACTAATAACAACAGATGCTAGAGGGGATATGGACAGAAGGGAACCCTACAGCATTGTTGATGGGAGTGTAAACTTGTTCAACCACTTTGGAAAGCAGTATGGAGGTTCCTCAAAAGACTCCACATAGAGCTCCCTTATGACCCAGCAATCCCACTTTTGGGCATTTACCCAAATGATCATAAACAAGACCATAGTAAAGCTACCAGCACGACTATGTTTATTGCAGCATTATTTACCATAGCTAAGATATGGAACCAACCCAGATGCCCCTCAGTAGATGAATGGATCAAGAAAATGTGGTATATGTACACAATGGAATTCTGTGCCTCCATCAGAAAGAATGACATTGCCCCATTTGTTAGGAAATGGAAAGACTTGGAAAAAATTATATTAAGTAAGCCAGGCCCAAAGAAACATAGGTCCCATGGTTTCCCTTATTTGCAATAACTAGCATATGTCTGAGACAAGCAGAAATGGTCAGATAAGTTGATGTCAAGCAAAATGAACCCCAAGTTAAGGACTCAAATTTTTTTTCTTTCTTGCTATTGTGTCTAACATATTTACAAGATATTTCTTTGTTGCTTTGTATATCCCTCCCCCACAGTATAACCCCTGTTTTCACCGTATTTGATGTTGGTATAATTGGTGGAGGGGAAGGGAAAAAAACAAATTGTTTAACTAGGGATACAGGTGGACCCATTGCACCAATGAGACGTACAAGATGTTATGTCAAAAATAAACTTTCCAACTTTGGCATGGGGGGTGGGGTGGGTGAGATGGGAAGGGATGGCAAAGGGAAACAAAGGAGGAGGCAACAGTACTTGATTTAAAAAATGCACTCATTACCTTGCCCATGTAATTGTAACCCCTCTGTATGGTATTTTCACAATTAAAAAAAAAAGTTTTGTTTTTTTCCCTTCCCCTCCACAAATTATACCAACATCAAATACAGTGAAAACAGAGGTTATACCATGGAGGAAGGACATACAAAGCAACAAAGAAATCATCTTATAAATATGTTAGAAACAATAGCAAGAAAAAAAACATTTGAGGCCTTATCTTAGAGTTCATTTCACCTAACCTCAACTTACCTGACCGTTTCTGCTTATGTCAGACATATACTAGTTATTTCAAATAAGGGAAACCATAGGACCTATGTTTCTTTGAATTTACGGGGATGGGAAGGGGAAACAAAGGAAGAGGCAACAATGTGTGATAAGAAATGTACTTATTACCTTGCTCATGTAATTGTAACCCCTCTGTATGGTATTTTCACAATAAAAAAATAAGAAAGAAAGAAAAAATAAGTAAAAGAAATAAAATAAAATTTTAAGACAGGTGCCAGTGGCTCATGCCTGTAATCCTAGCTACTCAGGAGGCTGAAATCTGAGGACTGCAGTTCAAAGCCAGTCCAGGCAGGAAAGTCCATGAGACTCTTATCTCTAATTAAACACCAGAAAACTGGAAGTGGCCCTGTAGCTCAAGTGGGAGAGCACTGGCCTTGAACTGAAGAGCTGAGGGACAGAACCCAGGCCCAGAGTTCAAGCCCCCACAACTGATAAATAAATAAATAAATAAATAAATAAATAAATAAATAAATAAATAAATAAGATAAAATATCAGAAATGAACATATTAAATTCCCCAGGCTCACAGCTCAGCTGATGTAGAGAAGCTCTCAGTACCATGCTATAAGTCTTGTGTTTTTATTTCCTCTGTGTGTGCTGATCCTGGGTCTTGAACTCAGGGCTAACTGCTGTTTCTGAGCTTTTTTTTTTTTTTCTAAAAGCTAGCACTCTACTACTTGAGCCACAGCTCCACTCCTGGCTTTGTTTGGTGCTTAATTGGAGTTAAGAGTGTCACAGACTTTCCTAATTGGCCTGGCCTTAAAACATAATCCTCAGATTTTCAGCCTCCTTAGTAGCTAGAATTTGTACAGGCATGAGCCATTGTGGCCAGGCTTATCAGTTGTTTGAAAATCATTTTGTGAGCTGCTGAGTGTTTCTCTGCTCTTAATTTTGTGAAAACATGACTCCCTAAAAGACAATGGGCCAAAGAAGTAAGGAAAAAGCGAATGTGCTTAAGTGCTGAAGTGGCATCGCTAGGCTTGTTGAAAGGCAGCATATCTATAATGGAAGTTGGCAACTTATTGGAAAAAAATGAATTAAGTAGAAGAGTATGGATGCTTGGTACCTTGAGCATTTGTGGCTATACAGTGATCTCCTCAGACTCATATACCCAAGATACCAAGCAGCTACTGTGTATCCCTGTTCTATTCAGGTGTTCAATTTCTAGCTCTAATGCAATGACTCTTCTCTGGCTATTTTTGGCTAACTATTGAGAAACTATGCACATATGATTTTTCACTTTCCTAAACTCAATGCAAAATAGTGATTCTCTTCCTTTATGATACCAGAAGACAACTTCTATTACTTATATTTTGATATAGCTGAGCTTTTAGAAGTATCTTATTTTCCCTAGAAGAGTTAAACTGACCTTCATTTGTGAAGTTGGGATAAAAATCATAAGATTAGTAAACTTAAGGGGACAAGTGAGGTTGGGATTGGCAGAGGGAGAAATGATAAGAGGATTCTGATCCAGATGTATTGCCCTCATAAACACATGTTAAATTGAAACCCCTGTCTAGAGCTATTAAAACTAATAAAAATAATTGTATCTTTAAAAATCATAAGATTAGGTATGGATATTCAGAGATAGAATGATAGAACATACTTTAAAAATACCTTGCACTACCTGGTGCATAATGGTTTCTTTAACAATACTTGTTTGACTTACTATAATTTAACAAAATGATTACTACCATTGAATTTTGAGTTCATGATAAGTAAAATTGTTTTCTGGCCTTATCTCCAGTTTAGGGAAGATGTTTGAGACCTTGAAGCGGTCATATCTGACATAACTGTTCTCAAATGTAATTACTTTGTATATGTATAGAAACTAGAAAAAAAACTAGTTAGTCTCAGAAAGCAAGAATGAATTCCATCCCGAAATTTTTGTAGATGCTGCTTCAATAAAATCTTTTCTGTTTTAGTGAATAATTCATGAGATTGACTTAAAGTCAGTAGCAGTTATTTGTCTTCATCCAATCAAGCTAATTTAAAATAAAACATGGACCAATTAGTTAATAAGAACAAAAATCTAATTCTTATATATGTAATGGCTGAGAAGTTCAATATCAATGTGCTAGCAGACTCAGTATATGCTGATACTAGGTTTCAACGAAGGCAACAACTCTTGGTTGGTAGATGGCACTGTCTCACTGTGTCCTTGCATTATTGGAAAGGTAAACAAACTCCCTTGAGCCCATTTTATAAGGGCACTAAGTAGATTCATTATGTAATCACTTCCCAAAGGTCTGGCCTCTAATACCATTACTTTAGAGGTGAAGGTTTAACATATTAGTTTTGAAAAGATAGAGCATCTGAAAGTCCTACAGTAGTTGCTGTATATATTCCAGAGCTAATTTTATCTTATAAAAATGCATGCATATGTTTTAAATATATATATACATATAATCTTAGCATGTAATTTAATTTTTATTTTGTCAATAACAGACATAGTTTATTTTGTAGAGAATGTAGTGGAATGTAAGAATAGATACAAAAATATAACTTTCTAGGATTGTGTGCAAAGGAAAAGTTAAAGGCACCTTAAATGAGAGCACGGGGATCCTTCTAGAGCAAAACTTTTCATGACTAACACTTTCACACAGCCTGTGGCTTCTCAGGAGACTTTATTTCCCATTACTTCTGGTGTTCTAGCTACAGTCTGGGGTTGTTGATTTGCAAGAGGTCTAAACATAGACCTAAACATAGAGAAATTGAAATCTTAAAGCAAATCAAGTGCATTATTAAGATATACTTGTTTCCCACAAGCTGGAAACAATTTTGTGTCCATTGTTTAAATGCTTTCTCTATCTTTAATGATTATTAATGCTCCTGGAGAGATTTATCTACTAATAAACTACAAATAAATTGCTAATCAAAAAGAATTCCTTACTAGAATTTATTCACAAGGGAAAATAGCAATAGCAACTACAAAATATCATTTCCCACTCTGCCTTCTAACAGCAAGGATTCAGTGACTGAAAAATAAAGCAAATTAGTCATAAAGCTTCTCCTGTAAGAGGTGAAACAAGTTCAATTCTGTATTTATAATTTTCTCCATTGATGAGAAACCATCTCTTTTCCAACATGACAATGGGCTCTTCCTTGAAATCCAGCATTAGAGCATTACTGGGGATCGACGAACATCTGTGATAGTTTGAACACACGCTAAATACATCTTTTATCATAATGTGTACACCATCATTTATTAGAATGCAGAGGTTTACTTTTCATCACCGAAAGTCAGGCAGAAATACACTGCTCTGTGACTAATGTGTCATTTTCTCACAAAAAGTTATATATAATCCGTGCTATGTCCATATAAATAAAAACCCACCCATGGGCATGTGTCCAAGCATACCAAACTGTTCAGAAATGGAAATACCATATTTGATTCCTAATTCCTTTCCATTTGAATCAGCATGTGCTCATCTTTGATTAATAATCATCACAATTATAATTTTGCCCCATAGAGAAAAGAACACGTTTTTTTTTATTTGCTTGTAAAGATGTTGTACAGAGGGTTACAGTTACAGGAGTAAGGTAATGAGTACATTTCTTGTCCAGCATTGTTACCCCTCCTTTGTTTTTCTCCTACTATCCCTTCCCTTCTCCACCTCCCTCACTCCTCTTCCCACCGCGAAGTTGTAAAGTTCATTTCCAACATAGTGTCTTGTAAGTATCATTGTTGCAATGGGTCATCGTGTGACCTTATTTCAGCATTTTGTTATTCCCCTTCCCCTCCCTAAATTAGATAAATGTATATACAAGATGCAGGGTACCAAAATCAAATACAGTGGCAATAGGGGACATGACATAGGGGGAAGAACATAAGAAAGAAACAAAAGAAAATTACATAGTACATTAAAAACAACAACAACAAAGAAAAACCTCTGGTGTCCATATCTTGGGGTTCATTTCACTTAGCATCATCTTATATGGTCATATGTACATAGCTTTTGAGCTCTTCTTCTCATCTGATAAGATTATCCTAGATGTTTATTTTGAGTAGGAAAACAATGCTTAATAATATGACCTAAATTCTCAACTTTCCTTTATATATATAGATATAGATATAGATATGTGAGTGAAACAAAATGTATAGTAATAAGTATTAGACTCCACAATACCGTTTTAGAGATCCTCTTATTTAAAAAAAGCCATCTTCATTATCACATGAAAACTGAAATGTTTACTAAGTCTCAGAAGCATAAATTAGCTTTTGTATCAACTTTATTCTCAGAGCCAACCTGTGTGAGTTTTTTAAAAAAAACCCACATTGCCAACTATTATAAAAATCATATTCCTTCTCACATGTACCAAAATCTTATATCAATCATGAGTTCTAGGTTACAAAAGAAGATTTACTGTTTGCACCTGTCTGTAATACTTTGTTACAAACAAAGAAACACACACAAATGCTATATAATGATTTCTTTTTTTGTCCTTGGGCTTGAACTTACAGCCTGGACACTGTCTCTAAACATTTTTCTTTCAAGTGTAGTACTCTACCACTTTGAGCCCAGCACCACTTCCAAATGTTCCTCTTTCAACTGTTTCAATAAAAAGGAAATGAGATGTGTTCATTTGATATTTTAATTGCATATTTATTAAGGCAGCTTTGATTACAGAAATTTAAGAATTATCAAGTGAAAATATCTTTTTAAAATATATAACCATATATATATATATATATATATATATATATATATATATAATATATAACCATATAATCTCTTGTTTGGTCTTACCTTAGCATGACCCTTCTTTGATTTATTCTTTAGCGAGGGAAATTCTAAAGTCTAAAGTATGTTATTTTTTGTTGTTGTTGTTGTTTGTTTTGCCGGTTGTGGGGCTTGAACTCTGCCCTTGGGTGCTGTCTCTATGCTCTTCAGCTCAAGGCGAGCGCTCTACCGCTTGAGCCACAGCACCACGTCTGGTTTTCTGGTGATTAATTGGAGATAGGAATTTCAAGGACTTTCTTGCCTGGTCTGGCTTTGAAACCGCAATCCTCAGATCTCAGCCTCCTAACTAGCTAGGATTACAGGCATGAGCCACCAGAGCCTGGTTATTGTTACTCTTTTGCTTAACTCCTAGCAGTGATTTTGCATGTCCCTTTTAGCAAGGGAAAATATCTTATACTATAAAGACTGTGGATTACTTGTTTTAGAGCGAGAAACTTTTGACAGATATGTCATTTATGTTACATAATAAATTGAAACTTACTCTTGGCATATAATAATATATCTGTATATTCAAAATGCAATAACGGTGTCAGGCATTGTCACAGGTGCTTAGTGGTAGAAATAAATAATCTAAATAGGATCTGAATAAGTTAGAATTAGTTCTATTGCTGTAAGTAGAGATCTACCTCTACAGAGACAGATATATATATCTACATTTGTGGTTTCCAAGCTGTTTCCCATATCTAACAATTATCAGAAAATTTGCCACAATGAAAACTTAAATATATATAAATATGAAGTACATAATAAAATTTTAGTTTGTATAATATACTATATCATGTAAAATTCTTGTATATAACATAAAATATTATTTCTACACTCATATAAATGTAAACTAAGTGAAATCGATGTTAAAATCAGTGATGTTCTCTGAGCACTGAAGGCTCACTCATGTGATGCTAGCTACTCAGGAGGCTGAGAATCACAGTTCAAAACCAGCCAACGCAGAAAAGTCCTTGAGACTCTAATGCCCAAAAAACTACTTAGAAAATGCCAAAAGTGGCTCTGTAGCTCAAGTGGTAGAGCACTAGCCTTGAGAAAAAAGAGGCTCAGGGGCAGCACCCAGGCCCAGAGTTCAAGTCCTAGGATCAGAAAAAAAAAGACAATTATTTTACCAGGTACTTCCAAATTACCTTTTTGGAAATTATGAAAATGTAAATACTCAGGAATTATAAATATCTTGTCATACAATGTGGACATTTTGCTTTTCTGATGGTAAACTCTGATTAAATTCTAATAATTTTATTAATATTGAGTGCTTGTAATTATCTTTTTCACATCAGAATTTTGTTTCTTATTAAAGTTGTTGCCCATCAGTTTATATTGTTTAAGAAGGACTGATAGGTGATACTACCTTTTTTTTTCTAGCTGTGGGGATAAAGCCAGGGCAATAAGCTACATACTAGCTCTGATTTTGGTTTTCATGCTTGTATTTATCAGTGATTGTAATAATGAGTCTTCAATTTTGTCATTTTTGAAGCATTTTCTACTTCCAAGTAGGTTTAACTTCTAATGTGATGAGGATAACAGACATGAGCCACTGGCATCTTCATTTCTAGGCTATTATAAGGAACTTTGGAATCTTTGTAATGTTGAATCATCTGGTCCAAGAATAAAATATGAGCATTTACCCACATCTTTATTAGTTTATTACATCTGCCAAATCTATATTTTAAATATTTTCTCAAGGAAAGAATTATTTCCATGTTAAATCAGATTTTTTCATGATTTTTTATGCTTTACAATCTGAATATATCTTTAAGTTTTATTAAATTTAATTAATTTGATCATTTTTTCATTTTCATATCAACTTCTGATTACACTGCATTTGATGTTGGTGCCCTGCATCTTGTAAATACACTTCTCTAATTTGGGGAAGGGAAGGGTAAAAAACAAAATGCTTAAATAAAGATACAGGTTGACCCACTGTAATAATGAGATGTACAAGACACTATGTTAAAAATGAACTTTACAACTTCAGTGTGGGGAGGAGTAGTTGTAGAGGTGGGAGGGAAGGGATGGTAGGGGGAAAACAAAGGAGGAGTCAACAATGCTCAATAAGAAATGTACTCATTACCTTGCTCATGTAACTGTAACCCCTCTGTACAGCATGTTTACAATAAAAAATGCACAAAAAAGATCTCCTTCCTTATTTAGATAGGCATGGTACTATATTTCTCACCATTTCAAGAATAATATTACATAGCTCTAATGATAAAATTTATACTTATGTAGATCTTTACTTTTCAATAATATCCTCTTTAAGTCTGAACACCATAATCACCTCTAATATTTATATCCATTAGTATTTTATATTGATCTTTTGGTATATATATGTATATATGTATATATGTATATATGTATATGTATATGTATATGTATATGTATATGTATATGTATATGTATATGTATATATGTATATATATATATATATATACATATATATACTATATATCTCTTGGTGTATATATATAAACACTATATGTAATGTATATACCTGTGTACATATTTTCCTTAAAAACATTATATAAGCTCCATGTATTGAACATTTTTATGAAGGAAGAATGTTGGGGTTTGTCAAATATTTTATAAGCATATATTAAAGGATTTATATGGAATGCATTAATTGCTCACAATAGTAGATTACAGATACTGATATCCTAATACTGAAATGTCTTTGTTTTGCAAGAGTAAGATATATTTGCACATAGTAAATTAGTCATAAAATATTCTGGATTTTTTAGGGTTTCTCCATTCATTAGAGGAAATCATTGTATAAATTTCATAATTGTATAATTTTTCATAAATTGTATAATTTTCTGAATATCTGCTCTCTCAGGATCAGAAAAGGTGTTTCTCTGACTTTTTAAAATAGTCAGGGGGCTGGGAAGTTGGCTCAGTGGTAGAGTGCTTGCCTTGAATGCCTGAGGCCCTGGGTTCGATTCCTCAGCACCACATAAGCAAAAAGAAAAAAGCTGGAAGTGGTGCTGTGGCTCAAGTGGTAGAGCACTAGCCTTGAGCTGAAGAGCTGAGGGACAGCACTCTGGGCCTCAGAGTTCAGGCCCCACGACTAGACCCCAAAAAAATTTTAAAAATAAAATAAAATAGTCAGGAATTCTCCTGTGTTTTGGTTAATTCTCATAACTTTTAAGTAGTGTTGGCATGGTTTGTTCCTTTAAGGATTAAAAAGTCATCTGAATTAGGCACTATTTCAGGAGGGAACTCTTTGACAATATCCTTAATATCCTCTATGATTATTGACCTGTTTAGGAATTTTATCACTTCTTAAGTAAATTTTAGTAGTTCATGTTTTTCTAGAAAATCAATCACTTTATCTGGGTTTGCAAACATTTAATTTCCTGTATAGCTATAAATCTCTCACTTTTATCAAACTATAATCAGTATTTGTACATTTGCAGTCTTGCTAGATGAAGCTCACTATGGGCATATGATTTTATTAGCTGTTTTTAAAGTATAATTACATATAGTTTTGTTTCTATTTCATTAATTTTCCTTTTAATTTTTGTGTTTCTTCTCTTTTTTCTGCATGGCAGTGAGAAGTAAGTAGGAATCAGGATATAAGTCCTAGTAGTTTTCAGTTTTTAGTAAAGTCCTGATCTATCTATTTAGAAGAAATAAAAATTATAAAAGAAATAGTTGAGATGAGTCTGATACTCTAGGATACTATACCCATAGCAAGAAGTTATCAGTTTGATTTTGGGAATTTCAGCCCCTACCTTCCTATCAATGTTATTATTCTCTTGACATCTAAAGTTCAGTTTGTGTCTTAGCATGACATTTCTAGCAGTGAATAAAACATTGACTTAGAAAACAAAAGAAGAAGATGAAGCAATTACTTGACATTATGCACATTGATTTTTCTGAGAAAACAAGTGCAACTGTCCTATTATCTAGTCAAGTTAATTTCCAGTCAGGCTTGGTATCACACATGCATAATCCCAGCTATTTAGATGGTAGAGGCAATAGGATCATGAGTTCAAAGCTATTCCAGGTAAACTAGATTCACCATACCTCAAAAACAAGATGAAAACAAAAAGACTGTGAAATGTGTCTAAGTGGTAAAGCTCTTCCTAGAATTAATTAATTCAATTAACAGGACCTCAAAAGAGCTCATTTTCATTTTCTCACCTTTTGTCCAAGGTGGCCTTGGGCAAATCATCTAGTGTCTTCACACCTTGGTTTCCTCATGTGTAAAATGGTTATAATAATTGTAGCTATCTCATAAGAGTGTTAACGGGGATTATATGGACTGTCAGGTCTTATAAAGATATATAGCATATGGTGACTGGCAAGGAGTAAGCTTTATTTAAGTGTCTACTTCAGAGACCAATGAGATCCCTGTGGATGGCAGCAGGCTGGGAGGATTATATAAGAATTCTCCTTGCAAGGGTCCTTCTGTGTTCTGACACATGCTATGGGCTGATGAGGAAGAAAGCCCAAAGATAGCTACTTTTCTTTAGAACATCAACCAATAAAACTGCTTACTCTTGGCCTGTGGGCAGTTGCAATGAACTGTTTGCTGTTTGTGGTTCCTCTGGCTCTTAATCAATGAAGGCTGCATACTTCCTCTTGCAAATAAAACCCCACAAGGCTGAGTAGTAAAGGACTTAGGAAGTATCTCAAGATACTTAATAGAAATAAGAACTTCAATTTTGTCTCCTTTCATCTGTCTGCTGCACCAAGCCGTGGAGATCTGAGATAACCTTAGCACTGAGCAAACCATCAAGAGGGCCTCAGGCTCACACAGTTTGAGAAAGACAGAAGAGTCTTAGTAGGGATAATTCTAGTGATGAAGTCTTGGTACTGAGTCTACGAAGATATTAAGTAGTTTCTTTTACTTTTTTGGTTCTTGTTTTGGCAGCACTGAAAATTTGAACTAGGGTCCTTACATTTGCTAGACATGAACCCTGTCATTGAAGCCATACCCTCCAGCTTTTTCTGCTTTGGTTATTCTTCAGATAGGATCTCATATTTTTGTTAAGGCAAGATTCAGGTCACTGTGCCACCTCTATATCCCAAGAACCTGGGATTACAGGCATGAGCTATCACACCCAGTCCTTCTTTTGCTTTTGCTGAAACTCTGTGTAATGAGAGACAGACAGACAGACAGACAGACAGACAGACAGAGAGGCACAGAGAGAGACAGAGAGAGACAAAGTCACAGAGAGACAGAGACAGAGCAGACATAGTCAGACAGAGACAGAGAGAGAGAGACAAAGAGAGGCAGAGAGAAATGGAGAGAGGACAAAGGCGGAGGAAGAAGGGGAGGAGGAAGGACTTCAAATAAAAACATATTCACTCTTTTATAAAAATTGTAGAAAGAATGGATAACACAGGCAACTTAATGATTCTTAGTTCAAGCTTCACATTCAGAGAAAGAGAGAATATGACTGCAAAAGACTGAAAGAGAAAAAAGGGGAGAAACAGAAAAGGCATGGTTTCCTCTGATGTAGAACAGATGTTTCCCAAGTGTTCACAAAAAAATAGGTCATAAGCACATCTCAGAACTAGAACTAGAATATAAACACTCATTCCCACTTCTTAATTATAAATTATAAATCAAAACCCATCTTTTACAAAGAAATGATAATGTGGGGCCCTCGAGAAAACAATCTGGTACACTTGGAAAGTACTACATGATCATATTATATCATAAACTACTCCATGTTCCATATCATTAGAGAATTATGTGAAGTATCCACAGTCTATAAATGAATCCATAGAACCTCTTAGTTTAGAGTACAAATTATTCAGTATATGGAAAACACCCTGTATCTTTCCTTTCTCATTTTACCCTTATCTTCCTCCCTCAGCATCCTCAGCTTCTAATAACCATTCTGGGTTTCTCATGTCCTTACCTTCTAGAGCTATTTAAGACACAATATTCCTTTCTGTGATATAATTTTCTGTATTATCCAAATTTGAACAGATACACCAATATAAAGAAAAAGAGGTCCAATATTGTTCTGCTTGGATGGCCTCTGCAATGGCAAGACAACACCTCATATTCATTCCTGCCTCTTGCACTGAATGCATTTGCTTTTTCCATAGGAATGAATCGTTGGGGATGGAAATATCACAATTTATGAATTTTACTTAAAACTATGCTGGACTAAGTGAGTCATGTTTGGCTCTCTAGCTCATTAGGATATTTTTATCATGATACACCTCAAGCTCACAGTAATCTTATTCTTTCTTTTACTCCTGTTGTAATTCATCAATGGCCAAATGCTTAATCATATATGATTTGACTCATACATACTCAATTTTTTATTCAGATTTGTCAAATTAATCTGTAAGCTTCTTGGACTCATTTGGTTGTCATCGTTGTTTGATATGACTATGTACTTGCCAGCCTCTAGCAACAAAGCAAAAAAAAGTCTAAACATAGACTTACTACGTTTCAAATAGTTCTTGAGCAATGAAACTCAATGTACACTCCAGGAGATAAAATAGACCACGTATTCTCCCAGCTTTTCCCAAAACTAAAATTGATCTTGGAAAAAGCCTACCTATTAAAATTCTCATTTCTGGAATTGTGGATATTGCTAACCTCAATTCTGGAATCATAAGAAATTCCATCAAACTCTAAGAATTCCTAAGAATTCTATGGCCCTTCTACCAAAGATCTGGATTCAGTGAGTTGCTGTAGATTCCATGAATTCCTATCATTAGTAATCCTCCCTGGGGATTATAACTTTAGCCAAGTTTGAGAAATATTATAGCATTCAAGAGAAATCTACATCTGAAAAATCCTGAGAAAATGCATATTTTCCTTATTTAAAATTATATGTGCCTTTTAACCTCAAGATTAAGAGACAGAAGACATTTCCATTACAGAATGTACTTTTTGCAATTAACCAAGGAGCTTAAATTTCAATTAAATTTCAAAAGAATATAAATTAATTTTATCTATTTCTCTTTCTATCCAACCCTCTGTCCATACCACCTTTTTATCTACCATGAATATATATAAATATATACCATGAATATACCATGAATACTTTTCCCTCAAATAAATTTAAAATCTCCTCTACAAGTAATTTATGCTTTCAAGTTGAGCCTATGCTAGAAGATACAATAAAACTCACTATAAAACTAATAAGAAACAGAAATTTTTAAAATTTCAGCTTCACTGAATGTTTTTCTATATATTGAAATAGTTTTTGAAATCTGAATGCATTGTCTTTCCTCGCAAGCAATTCAAATAATGTAATAAGCAGTTCTTGTTATTAGAAAGATGTATTTTGACTAGAAAGGTTTAGTTTACAGTTTCATTACCAGGTTTTCTATTTACATGCTTTTGTTTTCTGCTAAATATCTCCTCTTTTTCCTTGACATTTATGTTTCATACAGAAAACTCAACTAAAAATCTTCTTAGTCATTACTCAGGCCATACTGAAAATGTGGAACAATTTGATTCATCTATTTCTTTAACAAACTTAAGCCTATTTGCTCATCTGCCTGCTCCTTTGCATTTATTTTGCTTCTCTATCCTCTGCAACTGGAAGAGATGTGATTGCTTTAGATGTCAATACGAAAGGATTATCAATTTTAAGATGTGAAATAGCTCTACAAATCCAAACAGCAAATGTTCTTTCTCCATTTGAAGTGTTTGGTAGCTCTTCATATTCTAGTCATTAGAATCCACATTTGATTTCCAGTCTTACTTTTAAAAAAAACACATCTTTTACACGGCCATTAGAAAGAATGAAATTATGTTATTTGCAGTGAAATGGATGGACCTCAAATACATCATTGTTGTTAAGTTTGATATGACTATATACTTGTTAAGTGAAGTAAGCCAATCACAGAGATACAAATGATGCATGTCTTCTCTTACATGCAGAAGCTACATCTAAAATACACTGGGATATGATAAATTATATAGGACTCTATGCATTCACACTCAATGAGACCAAAGGAGGATACTTCTAGGAGAGGAACACAAAGGATCAATGCTATGTGCCTCTGATCACATAAAATAATTATCAAAATGAACTCTAGGAAATGGAAACAAGAGGTTTTTTTCTTTGTTGTTATTGTTGCTTTTTTTTCTTTTTGTCTTTGTTGTATTCATTTATCTGTTTTTGGGAAGGTAAGGGTGCAGAGAGATAGACAGATTAAGGGTGAACAAAGGCAGAAGTGTCTAAAATGAACTGTATAACTCGTGGGTGAGACAGGAAGGAAAAATTGGGAGAAAGCACAAAAAGGCGTGACATTGTCCAAAAAGAAATGTACTCATTACCTGACTTATTCAACTGAAACCCCTCTGTATATCATAGTTATAATAACTACAATAAAAAATAAAAATTTGCTACAACTATTCAGAAATGCAGCAAATTTTGAGTACTTTGAATAGCTCATTAAATCCTAAAGCTACACAATTCCAAGGCTAAAGATCCTAAATCGACTGCTTCTTGCAGTTAGAGAAAACGAGAATGATTTCTGAGTAGAGCTGTTTTGCCACTTACTTAAGGCTACCTTAGGTAGAATTTGACAAATAAGATAATTGTCTCACCCTCAGCTTTGAAGTCCTCGAAATTCAGAGTTTGCCAATACAATTTGAATTGATCAGTTGAAAGACACTAGAATAAATTTGTCAATAACAAAGACCCACATAAACCAGGACAGAAAGTTATTGATATATACAGAAAATGCCATGAGATCAAATTCTTGTCAGGGTATCAACTCTAGTTAGGGAAGGTGGAATGAAAAGACTAAAAAGAAAAAAATAATACTCATTTGGCAGACAATGAGGTCAAAGGAATTACTAGAGATGTAAATGCTTATTATCTTTAATCAGATGGAATCATTAGTGTTTAAGGACATTTCTATTGATCAATCCAAAATCTTTCAGATAGGAAGATTAGAAAATTCACTACTTATATAATTTGTATATATATTTGTCCCCCAACTTCATAGCCAATCCCATATATAAGTTATTTTTCTCTAATTATTAAAGTTTTCTTCTAACCCATATTGAATAACTAAGACAATTTTCTATATTACAACATTCAACCAAATGTTATTTAAGCATTATCAATTTTGGCCCAAGATATTCCCAGAATGCATTTTAATTTTGTATTATTGATGACTAATGGCTATATTATGCTCATAGTGTTATGTATTGCAATAAATGAAGATTTATATTAAATATGTTTTATAGTAATGGAATTAGCAAGGCATGTTATTTATTAATGGAATAATCTTGATTACTATCATGTACCTAACACTATGATGAGCATAAGAATTTGTATTTGAGTAGGAATGATCCTACCTTTGTGGAGCCTATAACTTAGTAAAAAAGGAATATTAACCAAGTACCTATCAAATCGTTTCATAAGATATTTAGAAAAATGTATGCATATTATTCAATATATGCATATATGAAAATGGCATAGTGAAAACTATTATCTTGTACAAGTAACATATACTAACTATACATACAGAAAATATTAATTTCACCCAGAAGCAGATTTATGCAGTTATATCTAGGCGTGATGGGGCACAATCAGGCTGACATGTATAATTGACTATCACGTGGTAAAAGAGGAATCCAGGCAAGATTGGAAGATCTTAGAATGCCAACCTGCACAGATGTGATTTTGAATAGGCTGGCCATGTGTGTTAGATACAGCCTGATTTGAGAAGTGCTGTAATAAATTTCTTTAATTATTATTAAGTAGTAGTAAAAATGTATAAGTACAAAGCATTTTGATCAATAAAACCCGAGTCCATCCATTCTCCCTAAATTCTTTTGACTCCACCAATCTCCTAAGGTTATCTGGTTCCATTTTCACATATGCACTTTGAAAATGATCACTGTCTTCAACCACTCTCCCTCTCTCCATCCTGCCAAGATTTTTCTGGAATAAAAGGAAGGCAAAGTATTTCATGAGGGTTGAGTATCAACTGGTAGCTGATAGAGCATTACTCATTCTCAATCATTTTTAAATGCTCTTAATACTTCAGTCAGCATTGAGTTTTTCTTCTGTTGGAATGGATGTCAGGTGGCTTGGCATTTGAGTAGAATGTCTAGGCTTCTTTGGGTGTGTCTATAAGTGTGTTTCTTGAGAGTTGGTGGACTGAGTGCAGATCTCTCAGTGTAAGTAGGCATTACTCAATTTCCTGCAATCTTGAGTGGAACAAACGGTGGAAGAAGAGAGAAATCTCATTCCCTCTCTTCCAGAGACAGAGAACTTTTATTCTCCTTCTCTTGGATGTCAGAACCCTTTTTTTTAAAATTGTGAAAACACTATATAGAGGGGTTATAATTACATGGGCAAGATAAGGAGAACATTTCTTATCAAGCATTGTTGCCTCCTCCTTTGTTTCCTCTTCCCATCCCTTCCCATCTCCCACCTCCCCTATTTCCCATCCCCACCCTCCACTCCCCATGCCCGGCCAAAGTTGTAAAGTTCGTTTTTTGACATAACGACTTGTACATCTTATTGTTGCAATGTGTCCATCTGTATCCCTATTTAAACAATTGTTTTTGCCCTTCCCCTCCACAAATTATACCAACATCAAATACAGTGAAAACAGGTCTTATACCATGGGGAAGGGACATACAAAGCAACAAAGAAATCATCTTATAAATATGTTAGAAACAATCACAAGAAAGAAAAACTATTTGAATCCTTATCTTGGGGTTCATTTCACCTAACATCAACTTATCTGACCATTTCTGCTTGTCTCAGACATATACTAGTTATTGCAAATAAGGGAAACCATGGGACCTATGATTCGTTGGGCCTGGCTTACTTCACTTAATGTAATTTTTTCAAAGTCTTTCCATTTCCTGATAAATGGGTCAATGTCATTCTTTCTGATGGAGGCACAGAATTCCATTGTGTATATATACCACATTTTCTTGATCCATTTATCTACTGAGGGGCATCTGGGTTCCATATCTTAGCTATGGTAAATAATGCAGCAGTAAACATAGTTGTGCTGGTAGCTTTAGTATAGTCTTGTTTGTGATCATTTGGATAAATGCCCAAAAGTGGGATTGCTGGGTCATAGGAGAGCTCTATGTGGAGTCTTTTGAGGAACTTCCATACTACTATCCAAAGTGGTTGAACAAGTTTACACTCCCACCAACAATTCAGTAAGGTTCCCTTCTGCCCACATCCTCTCCAGCATCTGTTGTTATTAGAGTTCTTGATTATAGCCATTCTAACTGGCATGAGGTGGTATCTCAATGTTGTTTTGATATGCATTTGTTTTATGGCCAGAGAGGTTGAGCATTTCTTCATGTGTCTATTGGCCATCCTTCTTTCCTCTTCAGAGAAGTTTCTCTTTAAGTCTTTAGCCCACTTATTTATTGAGCAGTTGTTTCTTTGAAGATTTGTTGTTGGAGGATTTAATTTTTTGAGTTCCAGGTATATTTTAGATATGAGACCCTTGTCCATTGTATGGCTAGTGAAGATCTTCTCCCAATCCGTGGGCTTTTTATTGATCTTGCTAGCTATGTCCTTGGCCATGAAGAAGCTCTAAAATATCATGCAGTCCCATTTGTCCAACATTTCTTTGATTTGTTGTGTTTCTGGGTCTCTATCAAGAAAATTTGGGCCTGCGCCAAGGAGACCTAGGGTTTCTCCTAGTCCATCCTGTAAATGTTTTCAGAGTGTCTGCTTTAACTCTGAGGTCTTTGATCCATTTGGAGTTGATTCTGGTACAGGGTGATATATAAGGATCTAGCTTTAGTTTTCTACAAGTAGTTAACCAATTTTGCCAGCACCATTTACTGAAGAGGCTGTCTTTCTTCCATTCTATTTTTTTTAGCTCCCTTATCGAAGATTAGATAGCTATAGGTCTGTAGGTTCATTTCTGGGTTTTCAATTCTATTCCATTGGTCCTGAGGTCTGTTCTTGTGCCAGTACCAAGCTGTTTTGATTACTATGTCTTTGTAGTGGAGTTTGAAAATTGGTATTGATATTCCTCCAGCACTGTTCTTTATGTTAAGGATTGTTTTTTGCTATGTGGGGTCTTTTATTGGATTGCCTCTTCTATTTCCTTGAAGATTGAGGTTGGAATACTGATAGGTATCAAATTAAATTTGTAGATAGCCTTGGGAAGTATGGCCATTTTCACGATGTTGATCCTTCCAATCCAGGAGCATGGGAGGCTTTGCCACATACTAAGTTCTGTTTTGATTTCCTTTTTCAGGTTTTTAAAGTTTTCATCGTAGAGGTCCTTCACTTCTTTGGTTAAGTAAATTCCTAGGCATTTTATTTTTTGTGGGGCTATTACAAATGGATTTGCTTTCCTGATTTCAACCACGCTTTTCTCATTATTGGCATACAGAAAAGCCATTGATTTTTGAGGGTTAAATTTGTACCCTGCTACTTTACCAAAGTTTTGAATCAGCTTGAGTAATTTGGGAGTAGAATCCAGGGGATTCTTTAAATACAAGATCATGTCATCTGCAAAGAGAGAGAGTTTTATTTCATCTTTCCCTATTTGGATGCCTTTTATGTTTGCATCTTGTCTTTATTTATTTGGGTGTGTTCTCTTCTTTTTCTGATAAGATTTGCTAAGGGTCTGTCAATTTTGTTTATTTTTTTTTGAAGAACCAACTCTTTGTTTTGTTGATTTTTCCATGGTTTTTTAGATTCAAATTCATTTAATTCTGATTTAATTTTAAGTATTTCTTTCCATCTACTGGATTGGGGTTTAGTTTGCTGCTCTTTTTCAAGGAGGCTCAGATGTCTCATTAAATTGTTGGTTTCAGATCCCTCCAATTTGTTGATGTAGGAACTCAGAGCTATAAACTTGCCTCTGAGTACTGCCTTTGCTGTGTCACAGAGGAGCTGGTAATTTGTATGTTCATTTTTGTTGAATATCATGAACATTTGAATTTCCTTTCTAATCTCTTCCATAACCCACTGGTGATTCAACAGTATGTTGTTCAGCCTCCATGTATTGCAGGAGTTTCTTTGGTGGCTTTTGGTTAAGTTCTAATTTTATTCCCTTGTGGTCTGAGAGAATGCAAGGTATAACTTCACTGTTTCTGAATTTGAACGTTTGCTTTGTGACCTAAAGTGTGGTCTATTTTGGAAAATGTTCCATGTGCTGCTGAGAAAAATGTGTATTCTGATGCTTCTGGGTGAAATATTCAATAGATGTCTATTAAATCTAATTGATCTATGCAGTAGTTTAGATCTGTGGTTTCTCTGTTGAGTTTTTGCCGACTTGATCTATCTAGTGGGGATAGTGGTGTGTTAAAGTTCCCAACAATTAATGTCTTTGGATCTATGTGAGATTTGAGGGAAAGTAGTGTTTCTTGTATAAATTTGGGTGCTCTATCATTTGGCGAATGGGGATTTAGAATTGTAATATCCTCCTGAAGGAGAGATCTCTTAATTAGTATGTAGTGACCTTTATCTCTTCTCACTAATTTTAATTTGAAGTCTATTTTATCTGATATTAAGATTGCAACTCTTGCCTGTTTATGAGGGCCATTTGCTTGGTATATTTTGTTCCAGTCTTTCACTTTCAAAGTATGTTATTTTATGGGCAAGGTGTGACTCCTGAAGGCAGCAGATAAAAGGATCTTGCTTTTTAATCAAACTAGACAGTTTATGTTGCTTAATTGGAGAGTTAAGTCCGTTAATGTTGAGAGATAGGACTGAGAGGTATTTGGGAGTTCCTGCCATTTTATCCCCCTTCTTGGGTGCTGCGGCCACTGGGTTCTTTTTATGGTTATGGATTCTCAGTTTGGGTGTGGTTTCTTGGCTTTTATTGTGGTCTTGTTGATTTGCTATGTGTAGGACATTTTTAAGTATCTTTTGTAGGGCCGGTTTGGTGGAGATATATTGTTTCAGTTTTTTTTTGCTATGGAAGGTTTTTATTTGACCTTCAGTTATGAAGGAGAGTTTAGCTGGTTACAGTATTCTTGGTTGATAGTTGTTTGTCTTTAGGGCATGGCAGACATCATTCCAGGCTCTTCTTGCTTTAGTTCTCTGCTGAGAAATCTGAGGTGATTCTAATTGGTTTCCCTTTATAGGTGATTGATCTTTTGTCCTTGACAGCTTTGAGGATCTTTTCTTTGGTCTGAATTGATCCTGTGCAGATTATAATGTGACGGTGGGATGTCCTGTTCTGGTCTGGTCTATTTGGGGTTCTAAAAGCTTCTTGTATCTGAATAGGACTATCTTTTTGCATGTTTGGGAAGTTCTCTGCTAGGATCCTGTTAAACAAATTTCTTAGACCATTAACTTCTGTCTCTAGGTACTCCTCTACACCCATTATCCTCAGATTAGCCCTTCTGATGGTGCCTTCCAAATGTTGAATAGATCTATCATATTTCTTGGATTTGTCTTGGATGGTTGTATGTTCTTTCTCTATAATATCTAAGCTGTCTTCAATCCCCAAGATTCGATCTTCTGCATGGTCTAACCTACTGTCAAGACTCTCTACTTCGTTTTTTGTTTATTTTCCTTCTAATTGGTCAGCTTTGATGGCTTCAAATTCTTAGTTGAAGCTTTGTTTTAGATCTTGTATGAATTAATTCTTTACTTCCTTAATTTATTCTCAAATCACTTAGTTGATTGGTTATGGTTTCCTTGGACTTCTGTTGGGTTCCATTCAGCATTCCTTTGTGGTCTCCCTGAATTCTTTCAGCTGTCTGTTATTGATCTTTGTCTATTCTCATCCTGCTCTCGCAATTCCTGTATTACTCTTTGATTAGCTTCCTCATGTTAATGCAATTCCTGTAGTTCTCTGTCTTTTTTCAGCCTGCTCACACAATTCCTGTCTATCTCTCTGACTGTTCTCAGCCTGCTCATGCAATTCCTTTATTGCTCTTTGAGTGTTCTCAACCTGCTCACGCAATTCCTGTATCAATCTTTGAGTGGCTTCCTCATGTTCATAATATTCCTGTGTTGATTTTTGATTTGCCTCCTCTTTCTCCCTATCACACTGACACTGAGTCCTTTGCAGGTTTTCAATCTTTTCATTCACCATGTTTACCAGTAGTGTTTGTAGAGCTTTTTGGGAACTCTCCTCTGGATTATTCATTACCTGTTCTGTCACTTGATTATCATGAGTGGGAGTTGAGATACCTGAACTTGCCATTTTTCTTGTGTTTTTCCAGCTTGTCCTGCCCATTTGATATGAAAGTAACACCAATTTTGTGCTAGAACACTATATTAAGGCATCAACCAAAGTCCTGTAGTTGCACAGTCAAAAGGCTGCAGATACAATCTAGTTCAACAGATACAATCTTTTCAACATCAAACCATTATGTATTAATGGGCTAAGAACAGCGAAGAAGAATTTGGCAAACCAGAAATTATTAGGTTTAGGGAGAAATGTGGGGAAAAATAGGATTAGAGGGATGTGGAAAGGTAAAAAGAGAGTGAACTTAACCAATTCCTAATCTCAAAGAGGGAAATGGATTGGACAGAATGATAAGAGAGAGAGAGAAAAAAGAGACAAGAAAAAATGGAAAACAAAATTTTAATTTAAAAAGTGATACTTAAAAATTATATAATTTTAAAGGTGAAATTTAGAGAACAGGGATAGCATGAGAGGAGGGGAGGGATAGAAAGGAGACATGAAAAACTGAAAAATAAAAAGTGTAAAAAAATTATACAGGTGGACCTGATGCAACAATGAGAAGTACAAGTTGTCATGTCCAAAACGAGCTTTACAACGTCGGTGCGGGAGGGGGGGTGGGGGGGGAAGGGGGAGAAGGAGAAGGATTGGGATTGGGCTGGAGGGGGGAGGCTGGGAAGGGATGTGAAGGGTAAACCAAAGGAGGAGGCTGCAATGCTTGATAAGAAATGTACGCATTATCCTGCCCATGTAATTGTAACCCCTCTGTACAGTATGTTCACAAATAAAATTAAATTAAAAAACTATATAAGTATAAAGAGATAATGTTGCTATTAAGGATTTAAGCCTAAGAGGTTTTGAACTGAGTAATAAATTTCTGGATAAAGTGTGAACATAATCAGGGATAAGGTCTAATAATCAACAATGGGTATATCTGAGGATGAGCAGACAGCAATTAAGTCCCACAAAAAGGATTGAAAGAGAAGAAAAAAGGAAAAGAATGAGAAAGAAAAAAGAAAAAAAAAGGACCAAAAGGTCAGTAGAGATTTAAAAAAAAGAAGCACACACACATACACATCTAAAATAAAAATTATAAGAGGGAAAATAAAATAAGATAAAATAATTATAAGAGGGGAAAAAAGATTAATACAAAACAATTTTTTAATTCAAAATTTAGAAAAAAGGTACAAAAAAAGAGTTCTTTGATTTTTTGGGGGGTTGGGTGGATGGGAAGATCCTGTATCTCACTTGTGTCCGTAACCAGTCTCTTGGTAGAGTCTCTGGTCTGCTTGTGGTGTTTGGTTTTCCTGTGGCTTGATTAGTTTCTTAAATCAGTTTCTTTGAGCAGGCAGAAAAATGCTCTGCTTTACCCAGGATTTTGTGATCCTCCTCCCAGGCTAGTTCAGTGGGAGGGAGATCTGCTTCGAGTATCACAAAAGAGGGAGATGGCTGTTTCCTCTATTTTGGAGATGCTGTGATGAGGCTAGGTTCTGGGTAGATTTGAGGCCTTTCAGCATACAGTAGCTTTTCCCTGAGGGGTTAGCTTCTGAGACACTCTGGCTCTGGAGCCATTCTCAGGATTTATGTTTACTGAATTTCAATTGTTTGTCTAGGCTGCTGTAGAAAGAGGCAGCCTCTGGCTCTGTTTACCCAGTGAAGAAAGTCACCCCTCTAGGAGCAGAGCTTTCTTGCCTGGGCTGGGTGACTTTCCCCTGGGTGGAGCTGAGCCTGACAGGTCAGGTCAGGTTCCTGTGACCTGCTAACTGACTCTTTTGTTTTCTTCCAAGGCCTGAATTGGAGCTAGCTGCTCAGCAGGACCTTTGTCAGTATCAAAGATGGAGATCTCTGGTGGGGGGGGGGTGGCCTTCCCTCCTCTGCTCCCTGAGAAGGAGTAAGGAAGTCAGGGTTCTACTGGTGCCGAAATCTTGGTTCCTGGGTTCTCTCTAGTCTGCAATCTGCAAGATGAAAATATCTGCTTCTTGTCAGTTCTTGCTGGTGTTGAGTAGAATCCACTCACCCGCTGTGTCTGACACCTTTGTCCCGGACTTTCTGTGTTGCTGGTATGGCGGCTATGGCCGGCCCCTCAGCCACGGCTGCCGGCAAGTGCTCAGAGCTGTCTCCTTGCCTGGATTTTCCCTCTCTGGCCTAACTCTCTGTACTGTGATGGCACACTTGGTGTAATTCTCTGGCCTAGGACTGTTCACTGGAACACTAAAACTGCTTTCTATGTGAGAGCCTCTCTCTCTTCTTCCTGTTTGTTCTATCTCTGAATTCTAACTAACACATTCATTAGAAATGTAATACTGATTATATACTAAATAATTATAATGTGACATACTTATTAAATGCAATATGCTACTAGATTTTTAATAATATATGTTCAAAATGGAGAAATTCAAGTGATGCTGATAACTTTGTTAATTGGTTTAAAGATACTTCTAGAAAATATTTCCTCCCCAAACAGTAGGAGTTAAAAAAAGATAGAAATGGCTTTTGGTAAAAGAAAATTTTATGGACAGGACATAGCATTATTAAATAGCAGTAACTCAAAGAAGCTGGAACAGAAAGAAACTGTAGGAAATGAGACTTAACATGGAGTGTGTTCAAAAGAACATTGATACAAAATAAGGCTTCTTTCCTGTGGGGATTAAGATAGCCTATGAGGATTTTTAGCAATATTGACGAGTGATTTACATAGTTCCTAATTACTCTATTGTATTAATTAACCATCTCTGGTCTATGATGTAAATGTCTTCCTTAATTTGTATCACAGATTAAGCACATCATTTTATGGAAATGTGGGAAGGAAAGGTGTTTCTGTTTGCCATTGGACTGACTGTCCTGCTTCCTATGTCGTCGGTATTTACAAAAAAAAAAAAAACAAAACAGAAATTTCACTAATAACTTAGTTATTGTGTCTTATGATGTGTCTTGGTTTAAATCTAACAACTTAGTTGTATAAGACTTAGATGATCTCAGTTAGGTCTTAATAGAGTTCTGTTTTACATAAGTGACCAAGTTTATCTTGGTAAGGTTATGTACATCTATATACCTACCATCCTCAGATAGAAATGACTACAACCCTAACCTTATTTCAAAACATCTAAGGTGAATAATTATAATGTGAATCAAATAATAACAGCACAATATTGTTTAATTTAATAACAACCCTAAACATTATCAAAAATGAGTTTAGTGGTTTTTTAGGATGATTCAGAATGACTTTAATTTTACCTTTGAACCCTCAAAGCCAACTTACAGAGTTCCCTACATTCATACTTCTAACACTCATTGTATTTTCCCATATTAGTTTGTTTTTTTTTATTTTTCAGTGTGCACATGTTGGTTCATTTTGTAAACCTTGCTGGTAATATAATGTCTTTATAATAAATTAGATCTCATAGTAGGAAGAAATAAATTGAATGAGAAGGCCCAAGGAAAGAATCTAAGCCTTTTTATTGAAAACTGCAGAAAATGCTTTACTTTGTGCTATTTAATTGAAATCTTTATTTCTTTGATCAGTTTTGCTTCTTATACATGTGCTCAGTGAATAACCAGGAAAGTAACTGATATACCAGGCTGGAGTCAGAATTTAATTAAAGGAATTGGGAGTAAATTTTAAAAAGAAAATTATAACACATTCAAATAATTTGAGTTAAAGGTACTTTCAGGTGCACATATGTCTAGCATGTGTATATATGTTATTAGTAAGGTGCATCTTAACCATGTTTTAACACACTCTGGAAAGCTTTTGGAAGCAAAGATTCCTCTGGCCAAGAACAGATTGCCAGTGGCATTTTAGTAATAACATATGCCAGTAGTCATTGGGAAGATAGAGGCCCTGCATTGATGAGTTACACCACTTTAACTCTCACTCTTCAATGACAGATAATGACATACTTCACAGGGCTTTTATAAGTTTGTTTTTTGATAGGTAACTAACCTGAAAAATAGCTTCAGGCATGACTGAGCAGGACCTCCCTTTTGAAGGCCATCTTTCTATTGACAGTGAAAGGATAAACTTTCAATGAAATTGACTGTTTAGGGAGATTTTCCTTAAACAGAAAGTGGTCTTTACCTATTGCAGATAGAGTTGGTACTTTTCTCATTTTTCTTACTTCTTGATTTTTTTATTTAAAAAATTTTTTTAATTTGTGGAATTCCAATCTTGTTGATGTATATTCATTGAACATAACTACACTGTATCAGATTTTAGCCAAATTGTTTAGGGTAAGTGAAAAAAACATGCAATGTATATGTTTTTTTTAAATAAATAAGAGTTTGTATTATCTTTAAATAGTTGTACAAAGGAGTTGTCATATAACAAAGCAATTTATAAATATAATGCTTCTCAGCAAGTATTACCTCTTCAACATTCTTACCCACTTTCAACCCACCCTTTCCCTTGCTTTTCTTAATTTTGTGGTTTATACTATGAATTATTGACTGGATTTTCCTCCCATCCCCCTTCATTTTTCTATCCCACCTCCTTGCCCTCACTCCCTGCTTTTGCATGTAGCCATTTCTTTTTTGAAATTTTATTTTATTGTAAAGATGCTGTACAGAGGGGTTGCATTTACATGAGTAAGGTACGTTTCTTGTTGAACATTGTTACCCACTCCATGGTTGTTCTCCCATTATCTCTTCCCTTCCCCTTTCTTATCCCCACTATGAAGTTGTAAAGTTCATTTCCAAAATAGTCTCTTGTGAGTATCATTGTTGTAATGGGTCATCTTTTGTATTTCTTTCAGCATTTTGTTATTCCCTTCCCTTTCCCCAATCAGATAACTGCATATACAAGATGGAGAGTACCAGAATCAAAGACAGAGATTGCCAGCGATAAACCAATGGAAAAAGCAAAATGAAAGCAAGAAGAAAAAACTAGATACAGTACATTGGAGACATCAAGGTTGACAACTTAAAAAAAAAGACCTTTTGTTTCCATGTCTTGAAGTTCATTTCAATTAGTATTTTGTATTGTCATATGTATATAGCTCTTGAGCTATTATGATTCCTGAGCTATTATTGATGCCTAGGACTAACCTAGTCATATACTAATTATTACAAATGAGGGAAACCATAGAACCTACGTTTCTTTGGGTCTGGCTTACTTCATTTAATATGATTTTTTCCAAGTCTTTCCATTTCTTTACAAAAGGGGAAATGTCATTATTTCTGATAGAAACACAAAATTCCATTGTGCAAATATACATTTTATTGATCCATTCATCTGGGTTGGTTCCATATCTTAGTTATGGTAAATAATGCTTCAATGAACATAGTTGTGATGATAGTATGTAGACATTTCTTGGTGTTTATTTTGTTGATTTTGACCTAGTCCTTCTAAAAAAGAATACTATTTGAGCTCTCCACAGAGAATATTATACTTAAATTATTTCATCTGTAACCACTTGCATACCACCTAGCGTGTTTACTTATAGATTTATAGGCTCATTCTGTCTACCACAACTGAGGGAAAACATTCAAACTTTGTTTCTCTGGGGCTGGCTTATTTCACTTTATATATTTTTCCTACTCTTTCCATTTCCTTGTGACTGGTACAATACCTTTCTTTCTAATAGATAAGTATAATTCCATTGTGTATATGTACCACATTATCATGCTCCATTTGTCCACTGAGGGGTATCTGGGCTGATTCCATATCTTGGCTATAGTGAATAGTGTTGTAGTAAACCTGGTTATGCTGGTGGCTTTACTGTAACATTGTTTGTGTTCTATTGGATAAATGCCCTGAAGTGGAATGAATGTCTGGGTCATACGGTAGTTTGTTTTTTGAGGAAGCTCCCTACTGCTTTCTAGAGTAGTTAAACAAGCTTATATTCCCACCAATAGTATAATAGATTTCCCCTTTGACCACATCCTCACTAGCATTTGTTATTGGTAGTTTTCTTGATAATGACCATTCTAACTGGGATGAGGTAGAATCTCAGTGTTGTTTTGATTTGCATTTCTTTTATGGCCAGAGATGTTGAACATTTCTTCATATATCTATTGGTTATTTTTATTCCTTTGAAAAAGTTTCACTCTAAGTCATTGGCCCATTTACTAACTGGGTTATTGTTTCTTTGAGGGTTTAATTTTTGGAGCTTTAAGTATAATCTGGATATTAGATCTGTGTCTGATATCTAGCAGGTAAAAATCTCTCAATCTGTGGTCTATGTAGCTTGTTAGCCACATCGTTTACTATACAGAAACTTTTAATTTGATGCAATCCCACTTATCAACTCTTCCTTTGATTTGTTGTGTTTCTGGATACTCCTCCCCTAAGCTACTAGATCTATTCAAAACTTTGGTAAAGTAGCAGGGTATAAAATAAATCCACAAAGACCAGTAGCTTTTCCATATGCCAATGAGAAGATAGTGAATGAAATCAGGAAAGCAACCCTATTTGCAATAGCCTCAAAAAGAAAACAACTAAGAATTGACTTAACAAAAGAAGATTGAAGGAAATGGAAAAATCTTTTCATACTTCTAGATTGGAAGAATTAACATTGTAGCAATAGCATTACTGCCCAAAACAATCTACAAGTTCAATACAATAGCCACCAAAATCCCAACTACATTCTTCAATGAGACAGAGAAATCATTGAAAAAATTCATATGGAATAACAAAAAACCCAGAATAGCAAAATCAATCTTCATTAGGCAGAATAGTGTTGGAGGAATAACAATACCAAACCTCAAACTCTATTGCAAAGCTATAGTAATGAAAAAAGCTTGGTACTGATACAAAAATAGGCCAGAAGAACAACGGAACAGAAGACCCAGAAAAAAAATCCATGGACCTATACACATCTAATATTTGATAAGGGAACCACAAACAGGCTAAAAAAAGTACAGCCTCTTCAACAAATGGTGCTATCTAAATTGGATATCCACATGTGGGAAACTGAAACTAGATCCTGATATATCACCTTTTGCCAATTAAAAATGGGTCAAAGACCTCAATGTAAGACTGGAAACTATGAAACTATTACAGGAGGAGATGGGGTAACACTAGGGTGCCAGGGAATAGGTTGAAACTTTCTATGTGCTTGTTAATACTAGCATCACTGAGTTTTTATATGATGGTCATAAAAAAGGCTCGAGGATATAAGTACCTCTATAAAAAGAAGTGGAATAAAGTTCATGACGATTGGGGCTGGATAGGTGGCTCAGTGGCTTGCCTTGCATGCATGAGGCTCTGGGTTTGATTCCTCAGCAACACATAAGCAGAAAAAGCCGGAAGTGGAGCTGTGGCTCAAGTGGTGGAGTGCTAGCCTTGAGCTGAAGGGCTGAGGGACAGCGCTCCGGCCCAGAGTTCAGGCCCCACCACCAAAAAAAGAAAAAGAAAAAAGAAAAAGAAAAAAAGTTCATGATTATTTTAATGTGTCACCACAACATTCTGCTTTCCAAAGGAAGACTCTATTTCTTTAATCAAAGGCTGGGCAATGTAAGAAAATGGCATTACAACCTTTCATCAAAATATGAAAAATTGTCTCATGAAGAAAGATGCATTGATTTTAATTTGATTGTTGGGGCAGAATTAAAATTTTAATTCTCAGCTTAGTCACTAATGAATTGTCAAGAAAGACATTTTTTTCTTTATCTTCTATACTGTATACATGCAGACAAAGCACATCTTACAGTCTTCTGCTATATCTCTTAATAGAGATAGGGAGTTATGTATGATTGCAGATGCCATTAAAGGAAAAGCAAAGGAAAAAAGAGTCTAGTCCAGGGAGAGCTACTGAATTGAGGATTTGTTTGGGGAATTCAGCCCCATGTGACTCAATAATCTAGTGTCCTAAGGTCTAATCTTCATCACTAGCTACTTTTACTCTAAATGTCAAGCTGATCTTGAGAAAAATTGTTAATTTATTTCTAAGGCTTATTTTCTTTATCGATAACCTAGGGATAATATGTATCTTCCAGAGTTTTTTTTTTTTGTGTGTGTGTTTTTTTTTTTTTTTGTCGGTCGTGGGTCTTGAACTCAGGGCCTGGGCGCTGTCCCTCAGCTCTTCAGCTCAAGGCGAGCGCTCTACCACTTGAGCTATAGCGCCACTTCCGGTTTTCTGGTGGTTTATTGGAGATAGGAGTCTCACGGTCTCTCCTGCCTGGGCTGGCTTTGAACCGCGATCCTTAGATCTCAGCCTCCTGAGTAGCTAGGATTACAGGCGTGAGCCACCAGCGCCCGGCTCTTCCAGAGTTTTTATAAGGACTAATTGATAATGCCTATAAAGCATTGAGCAGTAAAGAATTTGGCACTCAGTTGCTAATAATGCGTATATTTCTCAAAAGAATATTCTATTTCTTGAAGATAGAAACATTCATATAATTTGATGTGTGAAATTTCCATTTATAAGTTACTTACTTTGCATGAATTCTCAGGATTCTTTTCTTGCTTCATGGAAGCTAAAATACATCAGAATATTTTTAAAATGAGAATGTCAATTTTGTAGTTAAACTTTCATCAAGTCTACTAACCTTCACTTAAATTATCAGTCTTAAAGGATTATATGCCTATTATTATTTAAAATATTTATGATAAAAAATGAACAAATTAGAAACATATCTTTCTATCAAATATATGTTGGCTTTTCATAATGTGTGTGTGTGTGTGTGTGTGTGTGTGTGTTTTAAGGCTTGAATTCAGAGCCTAGACACTGTTCTTGAGCCTTTTTCCTCAAGGCTAGTGCTCTACCACTTGAGCAACTGAGCTCCACTTCCAGCTTCTCTGGTAGGTAAGAGGAGATAAGAGTTTCACAGACTTTCTTGCCCAAGTTGGCTTTAAACCATGGTTCTCAGATCTCAGCCTCCTGAGTAGGTAGGATTGAAGCTATGAGCCACTGATGCCTGTCTTGTCTTTACATATTTAAAAAAATTAGTGAAAGCTGGACATGGCAGTACATGCCAATATTCTATCAAAATTTTGATGTAGAGGCAGGAGGGTTGCAAGTTTGAAATCAACCTGGAATGCATAAAAAGGCTCTCTCTCCAGATTTTTTATTTTTTTTAATTTTTATTCTGTTTATTTTTTTTTGGGGGGGGGAGTCCGGTCATGGGCCTGAACTCTGGGCCTGGGCACCGTCCCTCAGCTCTTCAGCTCAAGGCTAGCGCTCTACCACTTGAGCCACAGTGCCACTTCCGGCTATTTTCTTTTTTGCTTATGTGGTACTGAGGAATCGAACCCAGGGCCTCAGGCATGCAAGGCAAGCACTCTACCACTGAGCCACCTTCCCAGCCTGGTCTCCAGATTTTTTAAAAGTCAGTAAAGATACCAATAATACAAAGAAATGAGTGTGTGTACATATAATGTATATATATATATATATATATATATATATACATATATACATAAATAGACACATGTATAGCTCCATGTTTACCATAATTCATTCTAGAATTATAGTGTACTCAAACTCCATATTCCCAAACCTTCCTTATTTAGCAAGAGTTCTTTGGGGGCTTGCTGAATTAGATGTTGGATGAAATTATGACATCTACAAAGAAATGTGAAAGGTCAAATTCTAAACTAAAATGATGGTTTTGTCTTGGAGATATAAGCTTGAACACTAACAAAGTAAAAATAGTATTCAAAACATACCATTTTGATGGAATTCTAGAGGGAGAGAGTTTGATGAAAATAAATATTCAAGGACCAAACCCTAAAGAACATAAGCATTTAAAATAAAGGGAAATAGAGCAATAGACAAAGAGCTTGAAGAGGAGAAGCATTGTGATGGACAGAAAGCCTCATTTCACACATGAGGAATCTGAGTTCTGTGACCCATGTCCCTAAGATGCCCATCAAAGCCTTCTTAGTATGTTGCTTAGCATACTTTTTCCTTAGCTAAGTGATCTAAGATAATTCATCTTTCAAAAATATACTCCTATGACCAAGTTTACCTGGAAAAATATTTTAATATTAAATGCTTAATTTTAAATACTAGCTGTATGTTGTTAATTTCATCTTTGGTGCAGACTTTTATCTGAAGGTTCATATATTTGTCTAAGTGGCAGCTTTCCTTGAATGTCTAATAGAATCTCAAACATGTATGTTATAATTATTATATGGAAAAATGTGCAACAATTTTCTATTTTCTTACAACAAAGTACAATAGCAAATTTCCCTGGGGTTTAAGTATATAACTTACCATAATTGCATAACACATAAGGCATTATTAGTCTATCAGGTTCTTCCTTAATAATTATATACTAAAGAAATAATCACTTTTAATCTTGCAGATCCTTCTTCGTTCGCTTATCTTCTTAATCTCTTTAAAGGTTACTTATGAATAGGTTGATCTTAGCTTTCTGGAGCAATTTTGTTCACATAATCTTCTTCTTAAGAAATGTCAGCCGCTTTATGGATTGATATAATGAGGTAAAAGGCTATTTTTCTCTCCCCTTGCATTTTTGTGACATTTTAGGTACTTATTCTTAGGGTATTTATGTCTTTACAAAATGTATGGACTGAAAGCCTTACCCACAGTTCACTGAGTTTTCTTCATGAATGTGGAGATTATCTTTTGATAGACAGAGGTGTCTGCTCATATTGATGTGATGTCTTAGTTTAAGACTGTTACTGCTATTGCTATTTGCATAAGTGCCCACTGAAAACAAACAGGTCAAGGTCAGTTTTGTCCTCCCCTTGAAAGTATAGCATTTAAAGAAGGACATAAATTTATCTCGGACCTTAATGTCAGAAAAAATGTACATTTCACTTCATGGAGTAACAGACCAAAGCTCAGTCCTTATCCAGTCAAATCTGTAAACCGAATTATTGAAATGACACGCATTGACATAAAGGAATAAAAATATATAGCAGAGTTATTTGATAATTTCTTTCAAGTGATGTCAACATTTTTTTTAACCTGTCAAACTACATAACCTCAGGAAAATCCAAAGAACTGACCATAGAGATGAAAGCGATCCAGTTGAAAATGCCTGAAATGGTTGTCACTTTGACAGCCATAAACATGGCTTGTCATTTTTATTCAGTTTGGAACATCTCTTGAAGTCAGCATTTTGTTGGAAAGATAAGTAAGTTCTATGAAATATTTTTATTTTAAACATTCTTTTTTATTCTCCAATAATTCTTCAAATGATTTTAACCCAATATATTTACAGTGTAAATATATTTATAAACTACCAAAAAATGCCAGGGCCAATGGAGAAATGTAAATGGCCTAGAACATTTTATAAGAAAGTATTGTATGTGTATAGACAACGTTCTATGTCTATGAATTTATGAAAAGGAGTTACTGAAATACTTAGCTCAGAACATTTTCAGAACTTGGTATGATGGTGCATCTTTGAAAAGGTTCACAGAAGTTACTTAACTTTCTGTGGCACAGAGTACTGCACCTGAGTGGCAGAGCTGAGATCTGATCTTTGATTTTAAATCTGCATTCTTTCTATCACAATGTGCTGATGAGTTTTCTTCCTTTTGAAAACTCAGGTGTTCACCCTACTTGCACTCTTTCCACTTTTGTTCAACCTCTTTCATCTTCAAAAATCTCAATTTCCTTGAAAGGCTGTTAGAAGTGTAATCATTGATAAAGTTTTTGCCCTTAATTCCTTCCAACTGAAGGATCCAAACCCTAGATGGCAGGTCAGCAACCTGCTGTTATTTGAAGCTATAAATGAGAATGCATTAAAGCTTCTATCCTGCAGCATCTGAATATTATAGAGATAAATCCAATATGCATGAATCTCTTATATTGTAATTATCAACTAAATTATATTATTAGTAGTTCTATATTTTATCTGCAATATGCATTTTTAGCTTTAGATCCTGCTTTCCTACATTATATTAAATTCATGAGATATTTACTAAACATATTTTTTGTAGTAGGCATTCTGGAAAAATTGAAATTAGTTAGATGTGTTCTTGTTTGTTAAGATTAAAATACAGTGGATATTTCATGAGAGAAAAAGTTCATCTCATTGGTTTCCCTTGTTTGCAATGGTTAGTACATGTCTAGGACAATCAGAGAAGGTCAAAGGCTATGTACATATGACCACATGAGATCATGTTAAGCAAAATGTACCCCAAGACAGGGACACAAGTGTTTTTTCTTTCTTGCTAGTGTTTTTATGTACTTACAATGCACTATGTGATTCTTTTGTTTCTTTTGTATGTTCTTCCCCCACAGTATAACCCATTTTCACTGGATTTGACGCCAATGTTCTGCATCTTGTATACACATTTTTGTAATCTGGGGAGGAAAAGGGATATTGCAGAATGCTTAAATGGGGATGCAGGTTGACCCAGTGTGACGAGGAGATGTACAGGACACTATGTTGAAAACGAACTTTACAGAGTCGGGGGGTGGGGGGGTGGGAGAAGTTGGGGAGGTGGGGAGGGAAATGATAGTGGGGGAAAACAAAGGAGGAAGTAACAATGTTCGCTACAAAATGTACTCATTACCCTACTCATGTAACTGTAACCCCTCTGTGCAACATTTTATATATATATATATATATATATATATATATATATATATATATATATATATATATAAAAAGAGTGAAGCTGGGCACTGGTGGCTCACAACTGTAACCCTAGCTACTCAGGAGGCTGAGATCTTGAGGATCACGGTTCAAATCCAGCCCAGGCAGGAAAGTCCGTGAGACTCTTATCTCCAATGAACCACTAGAAAACCAGGAGTGGCACTGTGGCTCAAGTGGTAGAGTGCTTGCCTTGAGCTGAAGAGTGCAGGGACAGCACTCAAGCCCAGAGTTCAAGCCCCACGACCGACAAAAAAAAAAAAAGAAAGAAAAAAAGTATCTCAAAGAGTACCTCAAACTTATGATCCATAAATACTTCTATTTCTACTTTCTCTGTGCCTAGATACATGGCATTTATTCCATCATTTCCTAAAGTGTATCTTATTTGACATTACTAATAACTTTATAATCTTTGCCTTACCTCTAGGAATATTTCCCAGTTGATCAGAGTTGGCAACAAAGAAAAACTGTACCAGTTTGGCTGCATTGAGATTGCAGAGACAGAGAGAGAGAACTGAAACAAAGATAGCATGTGGCCTATTTGCGGGAGTCTCCAAATGCCTGCACAGAACTGCATTTACTAGACTTCTTTCTTTAGCTAAACTGTACTATTTCTCAAATTTTAAACTTTTTTTTCCATTTCTGCATATTAAGTATAAAATATCTATAATAGAAACAATATCCTACTCTGTTCTATTACCCTATTGGAACCTTAACTCTCTACCCTCTCATGTCCATGCTACTAATTCATTTACTGATTAATGATTTCTACCACATGAGTTCTGAAACTATTAATTATATCTGTACATGTTTGTCTAGATTGTAAATTCCTTAGAACAAAAGCAATGTTCTCCTATTCTAACATTATTTTAACAAGAGATTAAATTATTGTCAATAGTTATATGGTGAGCAGTACACAAAACCTTGAATTTGGATCAGGAACACAAAGAATTTAAAATTTAATGGGTCTGGCACTGACCCCAACATAGTCTTCTCCATATGAATGCTTAAATGCTTTCCACTCTCATGGCAAGAAGGAAAGTTACATACTAGCCTTACAGTTAGCTTACACTTTTGAATCCAGAAGTAATACAGTCATAGCAGAACAAATGCAGTTGAATCCCAAAAGAAGCAGCAATCTTTGAAAATCTGATGGGGAGTCTTGAGATCAATCTTATAGGATCTAGAGTTCAAACAAGCAGTTAAAATTGAGTCACAACTCTTAAGTCTAGAAAAGTCCTCTATTGTATGTGGGAATCAATGTGAGAATTGACAAAAATCCCTAAGAGTTTACTTAAAGATCAATAAATATATTCATGAGATCCTGATGTATCTGAAATAGTCTGAAAAGGTCACTTTGTAGCTTCTTACATTTTATAGGGGGGAAAAGTCAACTAAAATAGAAATCCACTGAAACACAAGTTGTTATCACACCAAGATTCATGTGATCTAGGTTAAATCACAACTATGTGTAGAGATTTCTCTCATTCTACAAAAAGGAAAGCATATTTTCTCCTGTGCACTTCTATTTATTTCCAAGCATTCCATTGTAAATATTTTCCATTTTGTAAATTAAAAATCATAAGAAATAAAGATTATGAAAGGATTTTTTTCAATTACTCAAAATATGTGTAGTTAAATATCTGCACATTTGATCAATGGAAAATTCCAAATTTACAACTAGATCACTCATAAGAAGTAATCATCAATCTTAAAGTTCTCCTTTTTTCTTCTTTTTCTGGCCTTAACTTAGGCAATGATTAAGTCATAGTTATTTATAGGAAAACAGAGAAGTCACAAGCGTGATTCTAGATTGATTCATTTAGACAGGACCTGGCCTATGCTGAAGATTGACTAAAGCTATGCAATTAAGTAAACTGCTTGTATACCCAGGGCAACCAAAAATGCTCATGTGGAAGATTTTATGAGTTTCTCATAGAATGAGGAATGCCCACCTATCACAATACAAGAGGAAACCCAGGGCTCAGCTTCATAGGCTGTATGAGAATACTCACCTACCTTACAATGATAGGGAACAAGGGAGCTCCATCATTTTGTTTGTCTTATGGATTAAGTTAAAGGCTGTGCCTCACCAGAGTTCATTGCCTAACCTCAGGTTCAGAATAATAGTCAAATTTGTATCCTAACATCAAAGAAAAATTATCTGCCAGAACATAAAATCTTTTATCTCACCTTGGCTATGACTTTACCAATGTTTTCTCCTTATGTCAATTGTCTAGTCTTAGATCTATGTGCTATAATGAGTGGGGCACAAAGATGAAATTATATGGGCCTATTATCTGATCCAACGGGAATGTTTTCTATTCCCAAAGTTCACCATATGCAACATCCCAAGATGTAAGGCCTCATCTGAACACTGCACTTATACTCCAACAAAAATTCTTCATGATACAGCCCAATGTTGCAAGTCAAACATTAAAGCTCTAAGTTATAAACATGTAAAACCTGTCAGAGATATATGTCAGTTGACCTGACACAAGGTCAATGTCAAGATTGTCCAAAAAATATTTTTTAGCTGTGAGGAGCTTAGCTCTGAAGCCAACTCTTAGAATTGTTCTTTACCATTGACACAGGATTAATACCACCTTGACTCAGCCAAATGTGTTCTTGTCAAATTAATAGTTAAAGAAATCTGTATGATTAGAGAAACCACCATCACACAATAGAAATAACCTGACTCTGGGAATATTTCTTAAGTTATCTATTGTTTTCTAAAACCTCTCCAAAATTTAATGGCTTAGAATAATTTTGCCCATTAATATGCCATTTGGAGAAGGGCTTTATGGGATTGGCTTTTAGACCTGTTTCTCCTTGTTTTGGTGAGGTCATCTTACCAGGAGCTCTTATTCTCCAAGTTTCCCTCTCTCAACCATGTAGTTTTCCTTTACATGATTTCTCTCATCTGGGTTGAAAGCAAATGCTGCAAAGGTTCTAAGATCTGGATTCTGAAGCCCAGAGCGTCACTTATTAGTTAGATCAGTCATGTGGCCAGGCCAGCCCAGATTCAAGGGGAAGAAGAGTGCTCCTCAATTCTAGATGGAAGGAGTGCAAAGGAAAGAAGCAATTTCCGTGTCCGGTTTCATAGACTCCAACAGAACTGAGCTTCCATTTAGTTTCTTCTACCATTCAAGGGAATATTGAATCTCAAGTTACTCATCTTTAAAATAATTTGTTTAAGGTTGTGCTTGTGTACCAATAGAAAGGATAGAGAGAGAGTGTGTGCCTAGCCAGCACTTCAGTCATAGTAGATATTTATTTCCTTTTTTTTCCTTTAATACCCTCATGAGGAACAAATCAAAGTACAGGTAGAGAGCAATTCTTTCTACCACAGAATAATACCTTTATTGCTCATTACCAAGCTTTTGCAATTGAAGAGCTACTAGCTTTACAAACACATTTAATGCCCAAAATTCCTTAACTTTTAGTTGATGATTTGTTTGTTCTATCTGTGGCCTCTTAATGTACATGGTAAGTCCTGTACTGAGAATCAAGCCTCTAATTGCATAATTGCTATTTCTTTGTGGCAATACCAGGGCTCCCCAAAGAGAATTTCTGCTTTGCTTGAGTTTTAGGCAAATCATTTCAAACACATCATTCACTTTTTAAATATGTTTTTATTGTAGAAATACTTTACAGAGGGTTACACTTACATTAATAAGGTAATGAGTACATTTCCTATTGAGCATTGTTACCTCCTGCTTTGTTTTTCCCCTACCCTACCATCTCTTCCCTCCCTACCTCCCCAACTCCTCCTTCTCCCACCCAAGTTGTAAAGTTCGTTTTCAACATGGTGTCTTGTACATCTCATTTTTACAATGGGTCATCCTGTATCCTTATTTAAGCATTTTGTTATTTCCCTTCCCCTCCCCAAACTAGAAAAATGTATATATGAGATGCAGGGTACTGACATCAAATACAGTGAAAACAGGGGTTATACTGTGGGGGAAAGAGCATACAAAAAAATCACATAGTACATTTTAAATATGTTAAAAACAATAGCAAGAAAAAAACAGTTGTGTCCCTATCTTGGGGTTCATTTCACTTAACATCATCTTATATGGTCATATGTACATAACTTTTGACCTTTTCTGTTTGTCCTAGACTTATACTAGTTATTACAAATAAGAGAAACCATGGGACCTATGTTTCTTTGGGCCTGGCTTACTTCACTTAATATAATTTTTTCCAGGTCTTTCCAGTTCCTAACAAATGGGGTGGTGTCATTCTTTCTGATGGAGGCATAGAATTTCATTATATATGTATACACACACACACTTACACCACATTTTCTTGATCCATTCATCTACTGAGGGGCATCTGGATTGGTTCCATATCTTAGCTATGGTAAATAATGCTGCAATAAACATAGCTGTGCTGGTAGCTTTAGTATAGCCAAACAGGTAAATGCCCAAAAGTGGGATTGCTGGGTCAGAGATGAGCTCTATGTGGAGTCTTTTGAGAAACCTCCATACTGCTTTCCAAAGTAGTTGAACAAATTTACACTCCCGCCAACAATGCTGTAGGGTTCCTTTTTGGCCACATCCCCTCCAGTATCTGTTGTTATTAGAGTTCTTGATTGTAGCCATTCTAACTGAGGTGAGGTAGAATCTCAGTGTTGTTGATTCACATTTCTCTTAACATCATTCACTTTCAAGGATACTGCTTGGCAGCTTTCAATCTTGATATTGTAATGAAAAGACAGGCATATTGCTTTATTTTGGTAGAATCATTAGAAAATAGTAGAGACCCATAAAAAGATGTATTAGCTATTTAATACATTATCTCACTCTTTGTGGTCATCAAGAAGTCCTTTTCATTTTCAGTGGCTATTCCTGTGGATTGAACTTCCTCATATTCCCGGAAGATGGGGTTTATTTAGCAGTTATTACAGGTTTTACATTTTGTGGTACCTGGAGCTCACAAAACACAGTTATATATAGGTTTGACCCTTTACAAATAAGCTTTCATTTTAAGTCAGTTCATAGAATCACAGTTCAGAATATAGTATTCCATATTTGGCCTTCAAAAAATGACATATAGGAAAGAGCATAAAAGACCATTTTAGTAGAGAGAATATATCTGGCCTTCCATCAAGAGTTTCCAGTATGATAGAGATACTCAATATTTAGGGCTGTTTATTTAAATCAGCCGTGTCAAGTATACCTGGAATGACTTGCATTTGGGATCCTATTGGTATGGAGGAAAGATGCAGTTCAGATGATATTTCATTTGCACTAGAGATTGTTTAATACAAATAGTAAGATAAATATGAAGTCAGTGAGAGATGTTTGGGAAATATAAAACTGGAATCTCCAGAGTTGGACTTGAAAGTATTTGTTTCAGTGGTTGATCATCCTTAACCTCCTTATGGAAGTTGCCATTTAGTTTCATGGATTCAACTCACTCTTTTTGATTCCTCAAAAAAAAATCACTTTTATATTATCTGGCTCCAAAGTTACAGATGCTTTCCTAGAAGCACAATTCCCTTGACTTCTATGAGATTTTAAAGTTGCCAAGTTTTTAAACAAAAATAGGTACCCATTTAATTTCAAATGTTCTTCTCAATTTTTGGTAATACTTATATTTTTCCACTACACATAGCTTGAATGGATTGAAAGACTAGGATGTAAACCACTAAAGAAAGCAGGAGTTTTCCTTTTATTCTTGTTTGTCTTTCTCTAAAACACTGGCCCTGCCTTTCCTCAAGAGCAACCCTGCTAGGCAATATGGTCAACTGCTCCAATAGCCCTTCCATTTCTTAGTTAGTGCAATAGTAAAAGAAGGCCAATGCTTACTTCATTGGAGATGGAAGTTTGATATCTATTCAGGGGTAAGTAAAAAAATTAATGTTTGGACCATAGATGTACAACTGTTTTTTTAAAAGAAATAAAGTAAAAGATAAACATTGTTTTCCCTAGGGTCCTTCCTTATTTTCTTCTAATAGGAATGAATAGGTGGTGTAACTCATACCATTATAAATACATTACGGCTGTGATCAAAAAAAATTCTTATCTTTACATATGTTTGGTTTTTAAATTACCAATGATATAAACCAATTTAGGGCAATATATTATTCCTATAACAAGACATAGATTAGTTTTCTCAATGTCTTTCCTGAGATCTTGTTCATAGACTTGGGGACATAGTTTTAATGGGTTGACTTTAAACTAGTACAATGGAACCAGAATTCTGAATTCAACTTGGACTAACAGCTATCTATTGTATCCAAGGCTAATAGCTTCCAAGTCATATGGCCTTCTTGTGATATTCCATACAATTATCATGCTTCTCCATACCAAGAATGGGGATTTTTAATGTCTGTCCAGGGAAAGCAAAGATCACATGTCCTTGTTTCATGGAATGTTTCCATTTCATTTAATTTTAGGCAGAATAAAGAAGCAGTCAATTAAAGAAGCAGTTTTAAATGTAGAATATGTGTTGATCACTATACTCTGAATCATGAGGGCTACATACGTCAATGTTCCCTCCACTACAGGCAGGCCCTATTCTCTAGAAAATCTACCCTACCCTTCACTACCCTACACACTTCCCAGAGAGTGTGACTTTGTAGTTGACAGAACGAGAGAAAAAGGGTGCCATTGCTGAACAGATCAGAACTGATGCTTCAATGAAATCCACATTGCTTTCACATTTCACATTTCACTCAGTAGAGGGTTTTAGTTTCTCTCTCTCTCTCTCTCTCTCTCTCTCTCTCTCTCTCTCTCTCTCTCTCTCTCTCTCTCTCTCTCTCTCTCTCTCTCTCTCTCTCTCTCTCTCTCTCTCTGTCGTTAACTAAGTTGGCTTATTTTTTGAAACCCAAATGTGATTCTTATTTTAAAGTGAGTGATATACCACTATTCTTTTTATTTTTATATATTCTGAATGTATGAAGGGCTTCATTATTCAAGCCCTTCAAATATTGGGTTTAACTTTTTTACATGTCACGCACCTATTGTGACACATTAGATATTTCTAATTCTAGCATCAGAAAATAAGGGATAACTGGCATGTTACCTACAGTAAGAATCTCAATCCCAACACACTTCACTGGAGTTAAGAATTATAGTAGTTAAAAATGTAACAGTACCTCTGAAACAAGGTCCATGAATTATAGAACATCACTGGTAGCTCTGTTGATATAGAGATGATGGTATGGAAATTGAAAAGTCAAAGAAAAGATTAAGTTAGCATATTCTGGAGGGATTACTTTTTATTCTTAGGAAAAAGGCAGAAAAAGAAATGACTGTACAGCATTCATATTGAATATAGGATTCATATTGAATCCTACAAGTTTTTGTTATAACAAATAAAAAAAATTAGGAGCCACACACTTCTGGCTCTAATTCTGCTTGATACTGTATGAGTCTGAACAGGGTAGTAAAACTCACTGATTCTGTTTTTTGTTTGTTTTTTGTTTCGGGGGGGGTTCTATTTTTCCCTTGAGTATTATTTCTCCTTGAGTATTCTTTTTCTCCTGTTCAATATTCCATTTATGTTTAGCAATAGACAAAATAGTAATACTGATAGCTTTCTGCAACATGTGAGTTTCAGTGAGAAAAGTTTTGTGCTTCCCTGGCATCTCTTAAGGGGCACTAAGAACTTGCTACTTTATATCTTCTACTCCCTGAACTTGTGTATATAGAATCCTGTTTCCTTGGGATCTTCACATTTCAACAATCCTGAAAAACAGTCTACCATATAACAATGTCACCAGCTTGAGCTGATCTTTAGAGAAATCACTTTAATATTTTTAAATGATTATCACTAAAGTAGATGCTAAAATTCTTTTTGTTTTGAGGTTTCTTGTATGCTGCCTCAAGATAGTTGAAGACATTGAAGTTAGGGAGTTGTAGAAAGAAAACTATCATCTTTTCTTGTCATAGGCCAGGAAGTAAGTCTTCTCTTAGCTCTGATTTCTCCAGGTACTTCAATTTATCTTTTTTTCTTATTCTCTCCGATACATAAAATGAAAATAGTGGCATTTATTTTGTGGGGGGGAAGGACTGTATATTTTTCTATTAAGAATTTAAAAGAGCATTAAAAGTGTTTTTTTTAATAGCACAAAGGTTCAATGTATAATTCAGCAGCTTCTAAGGTCTTTATACTTATTTTCCCTGATTTGTATTGTAGTGAAGTAAAGAGAAGAAACAATTTTTTAGAGACCCAGTTTTCCTTTATTCATTGATCTTCAGAAGAGCTTTTGTAACACCCACCCCAACTATTCAAAAAAAATCTTCTCAAAGATATTTCATAAATAATTGGATGTTTCTCTAAGGAACATTCTTGTGAGGGACACATTTTCAATTCTATTGTCCCATTGTCTTTTGTGGCTCTCTGCCAAGAGACCCAGCTGATTTCATTTAGATTGCCTATCTTCTGGCTGCAGTAGCTCCAAGTACAAAAAGGACTAGGTCCCTTTGTCTTCCTGAAGGTTCCATGGGAGTGCCACCATGTCTAACATAACAACAGATGCAGAGAGAGTAAGGATAACCAAAGATAACAGATTAAAAAGCATTTTAAAGAGGTTAAATTCCTTTGTAAGAGCAGGGAAAAGCAAAAACCCTAAAAGAACAGTTTCAGTTATACCTCCTCCAACCTGTGGGTAAAGTCAAACCAAAGACACTAATCAATATTTTAAAATTACTTTTAATTTACTTACACATACTTCAGTATGTTCTCTATGTGCTAGTAGGGGTTAAAAATCAAATCTATATTATAAAAGAAGCATATACATACTCTATCCTTAGCACTTTTCTTCATTTTTTTCCTTCTTTTTTATTTTTGTCTTTAGATTGTCTTTTTGAATTGTTTTGCCATAAAATTCATAGTCTAGAATTGATTTTCAGCCTTCAGATCCAAAATAATCTCCTGTACATGTATCTGAAATACAAATTCAAGGGGAAATACGGCCCCAGATTCTCAAATTGAAGTAGGCTGATTCTATATAAATTGATATAAAATATATTTTTTACTATAATTATATGATTTTTTAATCCAGGTAGTTTCCTTCTTTCTTTTTGTTCTTTTCCAATTAGAGTATACAGTTACAAGCTATTAAACAATGCCACACAAAGCCCAGGATGCTCCTTGGTTTCAGAAAGAAAAACTTTGTAAATGGGAACCGTAGACTTTTGCCCTCAAAGGCAAGTTTCAACTGTCAGGAAGAAAATTTTGCTGCTTTCTTTGGTATTCATTGTTATGTTTTTCCATGTTGCAGCTAAAAATTTTGTGTATCAACTCAAACTCAAACTGCTACTTAGTAGTACATTTAAACCAGGAGATAGAAAAAGGTTGAGGAAAGAGATTTACAATTGGATTGTGAATTGTAGTTTCAGAAAAGGATCCCTGAAGACTGAATATTTCCAGCAAATTCAGTGTTAGCAAGTTCCTTCCTTCTCCTTAGCCAGTTTTTTTTGCCATTAAAGCCACTAGAAATGAAGACCCTGGTTTCCCTGGCAACAATAATGATGCACAAGTCCTCACAAGAGTTCCTTCATTCAGCTGGTTAGCTATACAAATAAAGTTACACAAAGAGATAGCTTCAGAATAAAAGAATAAAGGAAAGACTGTTCTGATCTATTGTGACAGCCATTAAGGTATTATTCACACTGCCTCCAATTGGACAATGTGTTTTGTGATGAACTGAATTACCTTAGATTGGTTTCCACATCTTTTTGGGGCTTGGCGCAGTATCTTAAGCTTTTCTAAGTCTATTTAGTTCCCTTCTCAGTTTCATTAGCATCAATCCTGTTTCTTTCCAGTTTGTGGTAGAGGAGATTTACTTGTTAGGTTTTCATATTACCTGCTAAGGAGTTATTCCAAACTGAAATTTAAGTGCAACTCAAAGCTTTCAAAATAATACTAGACTTTTTTCCTCTTGTTGTTCTAACTCCTCACTGTTTTCACCATGTCTATAAAAAAAAAAGGAAATAAAGTGTGTTAGGTGATCTGACATCTAAAATAAATTAATGGATGGTTTCAAATTTGACTAGGTTTGGAAGGTATTAGTGTGCTATTAGTTTTGTAACTGGGCTACTATAGTGAGGACAACTTGGATGATGTGTTTGCAGATAACTAAAAACACATTTGGTAAAGGTATTTTAGCTCTCTGATGAAGCTGTGGGCAATTGTTCTTAATGAGGGGCAATCTACTTATTAGCAAAACTATGCTACAGCTTTTCCATCCCAACTTTCTGACCTATAAGCTTGGATTTTCTGACTGTTGATCTTCAAAAGTTTTTGGTTGTAATTTTCTGACTCTGTCTTCCAGCTATGTAGACTTCACAAAGCGATTTTATGGGTGCTGCCCTAGGTTCTGAAATCCTTCCATCCACCGTCCATCCTTTTCAAAACTCAGATTGTGCCAGCAGTTGTTCACTCTATGCTTTCTATTTTTATACACGTACAAAAGTGGGCCTCATTTTCAAAACTATCATGTTCTAATTTATAGCCAAGGCAAAATGTTTCATGTTAACCAAGATAACTTTTCAACTTGGGATGGTAACAATTCACAAAGAAAGGGCAAATTATAAAATTTAATTTCAAATCCTTCACCATAAACAGGTAACATCAGCTTCTGTCAGGCACCACACCCTTCGTGCTATCAGGATCCAAGATTGTTAACTATAATTCATAGCAAGGATCATATTCTGACTTGGGTACCATACAACTGATTTTAACCCACTTCTAGATCTATGCCCCCATATATCTATAGAACCATGCATGATATTTTTAATAAATTTTATTGTAAAGATGCTGTTCAGAGGGGTTACAGTTACATGAGTAAGGCATTACTTGTTGATCATTGTTACCCCTTGTTGTCCCACTAACCCTTCCCTCTCCCACCTCCCATACTCCTCCCCACCCCATTCCCACCCCCAACCCCCACCCAAAGTTGTAAAGTTAATTTCCAATATATTGTCTTGTGGTATCATTGTTGCAATGGGTCATCCTGTGTCCTTATTTCACCATTTTGTTATTCCCTTTCCCCTCCCCATATTGATAAATGTATATATAAGATGCAAAGTGTACCAAAACCAAGTACAGTGACAAAAGGGGATATAGCATAGGGGAAAAACATATATAGGAAACAAAAAAAGATCACCTAGTACATTTACAAACAACAACAAAGACAGATATCTTGTGTCCATATCTTGGGGATGATTTCACTTAACATCAACTTATATAATCATATGTTCATACCATTTGAGCTCTTCAGTTCATCTGATAAGATTATCCTATACCTATACTAATTGTTGTAAATAAGGTAAATCATGGGGCTTAAATTTCTTTAGGACTGGCTTACTTCATTTAATATGGTTTTTTCCAAGTCTTTCCATTTCCTAACAAATGGAATGGTGTTGTCTTTTCTGATGGAAGCACAGAATTCCATCGTGTGTGTGTGTGTGTGTGTGTGTGTGTGTGTGTGTGTGTGTGTGTGTGTGTGTGTGTGTGTGTGTGTGTGTGTGTGTGTGTGTGTATTGGCCATTCTTATTTCCTCTTCAGAAAAGTCTCTTTAAGTCAGTGGCCCACTGGTTGATGGGTTGTTTCTTTGAGTATTTGTTCTTGGGAGATTTAATTTGTTGAGTTGTAAGTATATTTTAGATATGAGACCCTTGTCTGTTGTATAGCTAGTGAAGATCTTCTAATCCATGGGCTTTCTATTAATATTACTAGCTATGTCCTTTGCCATGCAAAAGCTCTGCAATTTCATGCAATCACATTTGTCCAACCTTTCTTTGATTTGTTGTGAGTCTTTATTAAGAAAATTTCAGCCTGTGCCAAGAAGTCCTAGAGTTTCTCCTATTCCATCCTGTAATGTTTTCAGAGTGTCTGCTTTGACTCCGAGGTCTTTGATCCATTTGGAGTTGATTCTGGTGGAGGCTGATATATAAGGATCTAGCTTTAGTTTTCTACAGGTGTTTAACCAATTTTGCCAGCACCATTTACTGAAGAGGCTGTCTTTCTTCCATTCTAGTTTTTGGTTGCCTTATCAAAGATTAGTTGGCTATAGGTCTGTGGGTTCATTTCTGTGTCTTCGTTCTATTCCATCGATCCTTGTGGCAATACCAAGCTGTTTTGATTATTATGGCCTTGTAGTAGAGCTTGAAGTCTGGTATTGTTATTCCTCCAGAACTGTTCTTTCTGCTAAGAATTATTTTTGCTATCTGGCATCTTCGATTGTTCTATATGAATTTTTGGATTGCCTCTATTTTCTTGAAGAATGAGGCTGAGATATTGATGGGTATTGCACTGAATTTGTAGCTAGGCTTTAGCAGTATTACAATTTTCATGATGTTAATCCTCCCTATCCAGGAGCATGGGAGGTTTTTCTACTTCCTTAGTTCTGCTTTAATTTCCTTTTTCAGATTTTTAAAGTTTTCATCATAGAGGTCCTTCACCTCTTTAGTTAAGTAAATTCCTAGGTGTTTTATTTCTTGTGGATCTATTACAAAAGGAGTTGCTTTCCTGATTTCAGTTGTGCTCTTCTCATTATTGACATACAGAGAAGCCATTGATTTTCTTAATTGTGAAAATACTGTATAGAGGGGTTACAATTACATGGGCAAGATAATGAGTACATTTCTTATCACCCATTGTTGCCTCCTCCTTTGTTTCCCCTTCCCATCCCTTCCCATCCCCCCCGCCCCCCCACCCCCCTCGGCCATTGATTTTTAATGGTTACTTTTATACCCTGCTATTTGCCAATGTTTCAAATCAGCTCCAGTAACTTTGGAGTAAAGTCCATGTGGTACTTTAAATACAAGATCATGTCATCTGCAAAAAAGGAGAGTTTTACTTCATCTTTCCCTATTTGGATCCCTTTTAAGTTTGCATCTTGTCTTATTGCTCTAGCTAGGCATTCTAATACTAAAATGCAGAGGAGTGAAGAGATGGACATCCTTTTCTTATTCCTGAGTTTAAAGGAAAAGGCTTTAGCTTTTCACCATTAAGTATAATGCTGGCTGTAGGTTTTTCATACACGGCCTTTATTGTATTGAGAAATGTTCCCTGGATTCCTAGCTTCTCCAGAGCTTTCATGATGAAGGGGTGCTGAATTTTGTCAAATATTTTTTCTGCGTCTATTGAGATAACTATGTGGTTCTTATCTTTGCTCTTATTGATGTGATATACTACATTAACTGATTTGTGTATATTAAACCAGCTTTGAATACATGGAAGGAATCCTGTTTGATCATGGTGTATGGTTTTTATAATGAGTTGTTGAATTTGATTGGCCAGAATTTTATTGGGAAGTTTTGCATTGATGTTCATCAAAGAAATGGATCTATAGTTCTCTTTCTGTGATGAGTCCCTGCCTGGTTTGGGGATGAGTGTTATGATAGCCTTATAGAAGGAGTTTGGTAGTAAACTTTCATTTTCAATTTCATTGAAGAGTTGGAGGAGTTTTGGTGTGAGTTTTGCTTTGAAGGCCTAGTAGAATTCAGCAGTGAACCTATCTGGTCCTGGGCTTTTCTTGGATAGGAGGTCTCTTATTGCTGTTTCCATATCAGTGTTTGATATGGGTCTGTTAAGTTGGTTTAACTCCTCTTGGTTTAGTTTGGGCATATCAATATTTGCTAGAAATTTATCCATTTCATCCAGATTTTCAAACTTATTAGCATAAAGATTTGAGAAGTATTCCTTATAATGTTGTGAATCTGGGTTTTTTCTGTGGTGATGTGTTCATTCTCATCTCTGAGTTTGTTTCTTTGGGTGTGTTCTCTTATTTTTCAGATTAAAATTTGCTAAGGGTCTGCCAATTTTGTTACTTTTTTCGAAGAACCAACTCTTTGTTTTGTTGGTTCTTTCTATAGGTTTTGGGGATTCTAATTCATTTAATTTTGATTTAATTTTAATTATTTGTTTCTGTCTATTTGGATTGGGGTTTGGCTTGTTGCTTTTTTTCAAGGAGCTTCAGTTGCATCATTCAATTGTTGGTTTGAGATCTCTCCAATTTGTTGATTTAAGAACTCAAAGCTATGAATTTTCCTGCTTTTGCTGTGTCCTAGAGGAGCTGGTAGATTATATGTTATTTTTGTTAAATATAATGAACCTTTGAATCTCCTTTCTAATCTCTCCCATGACCCACTCATGGTCCAATAGTGTATTGTTCAACGTCCATGTGTTACAGAATTTTATTTGGTGGCCTTTGGTGTTGAATTCTAATTTTATTCCCTTGTGTTCTAAGAGAATGTGGGGTGTAATTTCAATGTTTCTGTATTTGGACAGATTTTCTTTGTGGCCTAAAATGTGGTCTGTTTTTGAGAATGTTCCAAGTGCTTCTGAGAAGAATATGTATTTTGTTGCTGATGGGTGAAATATTCTATAGAGGTCTGTTAAGTCTAGCTGTTCTATGCAGTTCTTTAGATCTGCTCTTTCCCTGTTGAGCTTTTGCCAAGTTGATCTATCCAGTGGGGAAAGTGGTGTGTCAAAGTCACGGATAATCAATGTCTTTGTATCGATGCATGATTTTAGGGAAAGTAGTGGTTCTTAGATAAATTTGGGTACTCCAATATTTAGAATTGTTATATCCTCCTTAAGGATAAATCCTTTTATTAGTATGTATTGCCCTTCTTTATCTCTTCTCACTAGTTTTAATTTGAAGTGTATGTTATCTGATATTAGGATTGCTACTCCAACCTGTTTGTGGGGATTGTTTGTTTGGTAGATTTTATTCCAGCTTTTCACTTTCAGAATATGTTTGTTTTTGTAGGGAAGGTGCATCTCTTGAAGACAGAAGATAGATGAATACTGTTTTTTGATCCAAGTAGAGAATCTATGACACTTGATTGTAGAGTTAAGCCATTAATATTGAGAGTTAGGACTGAGAGGTGTTTGGTGGCTCCTGTCATGTCATCCACCTTCTTAGGGTATGTTTCACCTTCGTTCTGCCTATGTTTATCTGATTGTTTGTTTGGGGGCTGTTTCTCTGCCTTCATCCTGTTCTAGTTGTTCTCTATGTGCAGGACATATTTAAGTATCTTTTGTAGTGCTGGTCTGGTAGAGACATATTGCTTCAGTTTTTCTTTGCTACAGAAGGTTTTCATTTTTCCCTCAGTTATGAAGGGTACACTATTTTTGGTTGATCATGGTTTGTCTTTAGGGTGTGGCATACTTCATGCCAGGCTCTTCTTGCTTTTATGTTCTCTGCTGAGAAATCTTTAGTTTTCCTGATGGGTTTTCCTTTCTAGGTGATTGATCTTTTCTCTCTGACAGCTGTAAGGATCCTTTCCTCGGTTTCTATTGATCCTGTGAAGATTATAATGAGGCAGTGGGATGTCCTGTTCTGGTCTGGTCTTTTGAGTGTTCAAAAGGCATCTTGTACTTGAATGGGCCTATCTTTTTGCGTATTTGGGAAGATCTCTGCTAGGATTCTGTTAAATAAATTTCTAAGACCTTTGGCTTCTGTTTCTAGGCCCTCTTCTATCCCCATTAGCCTTAAATTAGGCTTCTGATGGTGTCTTCTATCATATTTTTTTGGCTTTGTTTTGAATACTTGTCTGTTCTTTCTCTATAATGTCTAGGATATCTTCTATCCGAGAGATACAGTCATGGTCTAGCCTACTGTCCAGACTTTCTACTTTGTTTTTCACTACTCTTCATTCTAATTGTTCTGTTTTAATGGCTTCAATTTCTTTGTTGAAGCTTTGTTTTAGGTCTTGTATGGATTTCTTTGCCTCCTTGATTTGGTTTTCCGTGCTACTCTCAAATCCCTTAGTTGAGTGGCTATACTTTCACTGGATTTCCTTTCTTTTTTGTTGGAATTCATTCAGCTTTTTGGTTGTGGATCCCATGAATTCCTCTATTAATCTTTTGTTTGCCTCATTGCACTCATACATAGCCTTATGTAGGCTTTCAATTCAGCATATTTACCAGTAGTGTTTGTAAAGCATTTCCAAAGGTATCCTCTGGGTTTTTTATTAAATTCTCTGTTGCCTGTTCTTCCTGGGTGGGAGTTGAAATTCCTTGACTTTCCATGTTTCTTGTTTCTGCGGCTTGTTCTGCCCATTTGGGAATGAAAGCAAATCCAATTCTTCACTAAAACACAAGTACCAACCCAGAGCCCTTGGTTGTACAGGTTTTGGAGATTTACAATTAACAATGGGTTTTTTTCACTCTATCTCACCTTTTTTGGAGGTGAGTGTATATCCAATTACACACCAGAACACAATTCTAAGACAAGCACTTACCCAGAGCACTGCAGTTGCACAGACTTTGGGAGTTTACAATCAATGATGGGTATTTTCACTCTTCTCACCTTTTTGGGAGTGAGATTATATCCTATTACACACGTCTAACACTAGCACTTACCCAGAGCACTGTAGTAGCACAGACGTTGGGGGCTTACAATCAAGAATGGGAGTTTTCACCATTTCTCACCTTTTGGGGGAGTGAGAATGTATCAATTATCCACTAAATCACAATTCTAAGACAAGCCCCCACCCAGAGTCCTATAGTTACACAGGAATCAGAGGTTCACACTCAAAGATAGGTATTTTCACTATATCTCTCCTTTTTTGGAGATGAAAGTATATCCAGTCCCTTACCTGAAAATAATTTTAAGATAAGCACCAACTCAGAGCCCTGAGGTTGTACAGACTTTGGAAGTACACAATCCAAATAGTACTTCACTCTATCACTCCTCTGCTGGATATGTAAGTAGGCCCAATACCACCACTGAGCACAGTTTTAAGACAAAAATCCACACCTGGGCGGTATCTTTGCACTGATTTTAGAGATTACCAATCATAGATAGGTGTTCCCTTATTTATCTCTGTTTATCATTGTCAGGGGAGGGGTATTGTGTTTCAGAAGTGGGGATAATAAACAGTTGTAATTAGTGAGTAGCTTTGTTATGGGGTTTAGAATGGTTTGGGCTGAAGGAATAATATCCTGAGCCACTTTGGCACTGTCTCACTGACTACTGGTATAGCCTATCTCCATATTTCACAGTTTGGAATCAACAGAGTAAAGAAATCGAAGAGGGAATGAAGGAGTAGAAATAATTGTAAATGGGTTGAGGTGTATAGTTAGAGGAGCTATTAAGGTTAAATAATGAAATCAATGAAATATAGGAGGACAAAAGGGTTGTCCTTTGGGCTCAGCAGATTAGAGGGATGTAGCAAAGGAAAGGAATAGAGAGAGGAAAGTTGTGGCCTAACTTCTAAGTAAGAAAGAGAAAAAAATTAAAACAGACAAAACAAACAAAAGGAAAGAAGAAAAAATACATATAAAAATAAAAAATTAGAACAATTATGTACATGTGAAGTAATAATACTAAAATTAGGAATATTAATATTGTGCAGTAGAGATTGGGTGATCAATTGATACTCTGAATTAAGTCTATATATATATATTGTTAAGGAGAAAGCCTTGTGGTCACTGTAGGCTGTGTATCCAGTAGTGAACAGAAAAGCAATGAGGAAAGAAAACAAAAATAAACCAACAGGATTATTGCAAAATGAAAAAACAAGAAAATAAAACTAAAAACAAAATACATTTTAAAAACTGACCCAAAAAAAAAGGCAGCAGAGAGTTAAGCTAGTTGCAAAAAAAATAAAAAAGAGAGGAGCAAAAATAAATTTTTTAAAGAACTTAAAAACAATAAAGAAAAAAAAATTTTTTTAATTATAATTGGGGGGGAAAGGGGAAAAAAGTATCTTCTATTCATTTTGGGGGCGGGGCTCTTATGTCTTTCTTAAGTCCACTTTCCAGTCCCTTGATGGTGTCTTTGATTCACTTGTAGAGGTTGGTTTTCCCAGTTGCTTGGTTGGTTTCTCAAATCAGTTTGTTTGGGTGCGCGGAAAAAAGTTCCGCTTTACAAGCTTGGGGACTTTGCAACCTTCTTCCCAGGCTAAAAAGCATGATCTGCTCTATTTTTTTCCTTTGTGCAGCTGGGAGGAGGTGGCTGGAGACTGTAGTTTGTTGCTGCTGGGACTAAGCTTGGACATGGTTGGGGTTTTGGCCTGTCTGGAGACAGTGGTCTTTCCCAAAGTGGGGATTCCCCTTTGGGCCTCTAACCTAGATCTCTCAGATTTTATGAATTGTATGAGATTCCTGCAGCTGGCTGCAATGCCAGTTTGGCTGTGGTATGGGTGGGATTCCTTTGTTGCCTACAGCGGGCTGTGGCTGCTTCTTTGGGCTCAGCAGGTAGTGAAGGTTGATCCACCCTGGCTCTGTGAGGTCTCCTGGGCCTTCTCCTGGGCCAAGCTGATTCTCACAGGTCCAAGTCCTTGCCCTGGACAAAAATGATGCTACTTGTTGATTTGGTGTCCCAAGTTATCTGCTAGCTCTCATGGCAGAGTCTATGCCAGTATCAAATATGGCCGGCTCCATCCGGGGTTAGGGAGGGGGCGCTGCCTTCCTTGAGCTGTTCTGAGGGGAGGATTGGGGATACTCACAGTTTCCCTTGGCTTTTGGGCCCGTCCTGATCTGTGCCCAACAGTAGGCTGCACGGTGTGGAACTCTGCTCCTGATGATGCACTCCGCGCTGGAGGTGGGTGAAGAGATGTGCGCCCACGGTCTCTGGCTGGTCCCACAGCAGCCTCCAAGAGGCTGCGGCAGTTGCTTGTGCTCAAATCTGTCTTCTGGTGCCAACTGCCTGAATTTTTCCTCACTAGGCAGAATCTCTGTACTATTACGGCTCACTAGGTGTGATTTTCCCATAGTGACTTATTCCCTGAACTGGGAAAACCGGTTTCTTGGGGAGAGCTCACATACAGCCCAGCTACATCTCTGCCATCTTCCTCCAGTCCTCCTTGCATGATACTTTTTAAGACATCTCCAAAAGATAACACAAATCATTAACACTGATTAGGCACACAAGTTTTTATAGCAGTAGTGAATAATATACACCTGTATGTGTATATTGCAATAAGAAATTTTATCAGTAACTAACCCTTCCAACAATCACATGGAACTATCTTTTTATAATGCCTACTCTCGGCCTTTCTTATTTCTTTTTTTTTGGGAGGGGAGGCGGGGGTCTGGTCGTGGGCCTGAACTCTGGGCCTGGGCTCTGTCCCTCAGCTCTTCAGCATAAAGCTAGCACTCTACTACTTGAGCCACAGCGCCACTTCCGGCTTTTTTCTTTTTGCTTATGTGGTACTAAGGAATCGAACCCACGGCCTCATGCATGCAAGGCAAGCGCTCTACCACTGAGCCACATTCCTAGCCCCTCTTATTTCTTAAACCCTCCTTTCTGTGTACTATACCAAAAGAAGATGGCTTACTGAATGTGATACTTCGCTGTTAGAAATGCTTCATTAAACCAGCAGTGTGTTTATAACTTAATTTTGATGAAAAAACATTAATACGCTTTTTTAAAATCTAGTGACAATTGAATATTTTGGGGTTATATGTCTTACAGAGCCTCCAGAGAGGTTCCAATCAATCTAAATAAAATCTTCTATTTATTTAGAAAGTCTGTAGTCAGTTTGTAGTCAGTCCACATTCCTGTGCTGTTTCCATTCTCTCATGCTTTGTACCTTTACTCTTCCTCTTCCCATATTATTTTGTTTACTCTGTAGCCTGGGATGATTAATATTCTACCTTCTAAAATGTAGTTTAAATGTCATCATCATACATCATAACATCCTCAGAAATAATATAATTCTTCTCCTACATCTGACCCTACAAACCTTTGTATGTCTCTGTTGCAGCAAGCTTATCTTCTATTTTTTAATAAGAAAAGAAAACTACACTTTGTTGATCAGTTAAGCGGTTAACACCCTTTATATTAGGTTTATTGCACTACAATCATCTTTTTTCCAACATCTCCTTTCTTGATAGATTTTTAAGTTATTTTGAAAAGAACTTAAGTAAATTCAACAAATATTTGTTGAATTAATGAAAATTAGAACAATTGCTCTGAACTAGCAAAATTAGCTTTGATTATTTTCTTCCCAAAATATGATTATAAGTTAATAAAACATCTAGCCAGAGATAAAAGTTCCCTAGAGCAGAGATTTTTTTTCTGTGCACTTCTAGTAAGTTCACATAAGAAGAATTTTATGATACCAACCAATTTCTCTCCTCCGTTATGTAACATGGATAAGAATACAAACCAAATGTCATGAAATGGCTTGGCTTACAGCTGATGTTCATTTCTGTGAACTTTAACCCATGGGTATACCTTTCTGAGAATACCTATTCTCATCTAAAACATACATGTGAATGGTATTTATCTAGTAGAGTATATGTAGTAAAGAGAACATAAACAGATTAGTGGTTGACACTAGCTAAGGTTTGTTAGTATCACTCCTTTGAGTTCATATTGTTAGAAACCAATAGACCTAAGGTACATTCTCTTTCTAGTTGCAACAAACCTACTAAGAAAATTAAAGTGTCCAGCACTTCGAAGCCTCTGTTTCAGAAAGTCACATTCTTTTTTTTATTATTATTGTGAAAATACCGTACAGAGAGGTTACAATTACATGGGCAAGATAACGAGTACATTTCTTATCAAGCATTGTTGCCTCCTCTTTGTTTCCCCTTCCCATCCCTTCCCGTACTCCCCCTACATCGCCTCACCTGATTCCCCCCCACACACACCAAAGTTGTAAAGTTCATTTTTGACATAATGACTTGTACATCTCATTGTTGCCATAGGTCCACCTGTATCCCTAGCTAAATGATTTGTTTTTGCCCTTCCCTCATTCTTCTGTGAGTCTAGTTACACTCTTGTGTAAGACTAGTTTTTTTTTCTTCTTCTTCTTTTTGTTATTCTAAGATCATTTTATGTGAGTTGGAGTTTGCCATGAGTGTGCATAAAATGGCCTATATGAAGAGAAAGAAAATTTCCACTGCATTTTCCTTAATATGGAAGTGTAGCCAAGCATTAAATCATTGTAGCAAGTGTGACATGCCGTTTAATAGTTGTGGCACACTTGGCTGCCTGAAGACTCTTAAAATGTAATTTTATCTAAGAAAAGATAGGTAAGCTCACATCCTTTTTTTTCACCCAGCCTTTTCATGAGGGAAACAACCTAATTTCAACCAGAAAAAGACCTCAGAGCCTGTGTTCCCTTTCAAAGATGGCACTGGGATTGAGTCACTAGGTATTGTTACTAGGAGAGAGCTTTCAGAATTGAGAGCAAAGGAAAGACTCATTCAGGGAAAACTCTCAGTCCTGTATCTACACCCATTAGAACAAGGTTCTGGCAGTGCCACTGGCTTTATGCTCCCATTTGTGACTGAGCATCAATGAACTTGCACTGCTCTTATTCTCATATCTCTGTTCCCTTTAAAGCAACTCTTATAGACTGTACTTTAGTCCCTGCAATTCTATGTCCTGCAACATGAAGTGGATTTCTAAAATGACAGCCTTTTCTTAGAAGGGATAAGTGTAGGGGAGGTTTCTATAACTCTGAATTTCAGACTTTGATGACTCACCTATTTTCAAAAAGTAGCCTAGCATTTTATCTCTGACAAAAATGCACACAGCCTCCTTAGAAATGAAGCATGAATGAGGTCCAGCAAACCAACCAAGTGAGGTTGTTGAAGTTGCAATTATATATTAGCATTTACCTCTCTACTTTGTCCTTTGTGTTGCTTAGAAAAGGTTTATCATAGTATGCTCCTCTATTTAACACTGACAAAAACCTCAGGCTTACGAAGCAAGCCATGATTTAAAGATCAAAACAATATAATATCTGGAACTTAGAATATATGTAAAATGTGAAATTTTAGTACTGAGGAAAATGATTAAATTGAATCTTTATGACTTTTATCTACTAAGATTGTAACAAGGCCTAAGGATATAATATTATACAAAACAAACTTATCAGCTTTCACATAAGTGTGACTACTACTCAATGAACACACACACACACACACACACACACACACACACACACACACATACACTACCACCATAACACATGTATTGTGTTAAGTAATATATGTACAAGGTATTTGATGCTACAAGAAAAAATAATAGAAGTTAAAGTTAGGAAATAAAGAAAACCAACAGGATAAGTAAAGTGAGATCTGAAAAACAGAAGCAGAATTAACCAGGAAGAATGAAAGGATGCAGAAGGAATGCAAGAATGCATGGATGAAATCAGATTCTTAAAAAAAAATACCATGAGAAAACTCAGAATCATTTGTTTATGGAGTTAGTAGTTGCAGAAATATGAGGCATAGAGCTAAGGTGGGAAGGGAAAAATAGAAGTAAATAAAAATAACTCATTGTTCTATGAACAAGGAATCCTCATTTGTGTTGTTTTATTTAGTCTTTTCAGCAAAAGTATCAAATAGGTATTTTTCCCTATGATCAAGGTATGGGTAGTTTAAGGAAAATTAGCACAGGTAGTAAACAGAGATGTGTGTCTGATTTCAGATACAATGTGTTTCTTCAGGGGTTGGGCAAGGTAGGGATGGGGCAGGCGGGAAAGATGCTGAGAGAGGCAAGTAAAACCAGACCAATGAATTAACAATGTATATGCTATTATTGGTCAGATGTGAGATGAAATAAAGATTTTTCTTCCTCTGCAGGCTTTCAGTGTGTTCCCTGGATATGGGAAGTATAAAAAAGAACAAAGGAAATTGAAAAAAAAAAGTATTTTATAGTAAGAGCAATTCATTAGGCATGAATTGCCTCTTAACTTTGTATCTTAGGAAATAAGACACATTATCTAAAAATGCTTCATTTCCTTTTGAATAAGTATGCTGGTGATGGTAGAACAAGATACCATAGTCTGGGTAGATTAAAGAAAGAAAAAAATATATAAATTATTTTCTGTTTTTCCTCTCTTTTTATTTCCTTTTTTGTGCCAGTAATGGGACTTGAACTCAGTGTGTTGTGCTCCTGCTTGGGTTTTTCACTCAAGGCTGGAGCTCTACCATTTGTGCCACATCTGCACATCTATTTGCTGGTTAACTGGAAATAGGAGCCTCATGTACTTTTCCACCCTTGTTGACCTCTAAATGAGATCTGATCCTCAGAACTCATCCTCCTGAATAGCTAGTATCAACATTGTGAGCCTCTAGCATCCAGCAGAAAAAGCGTCTCATAGTTCCATAGGCTAGAAGTGCAAGGTAAGGTGCTAGTTAGTTGCTTTGTGTTATTAAGTTTTTTATTGTGAAAATACCGTACAAAGGGGTTACAATGAGCAAGGTAATGAGTACATTTCTTATCAAGCATTGTGGGCTCCTCCTTTGATTACAGTCAGGAAGACCTGACTGTAAATGGCTAGCTAGTTGCTATCTACTCCCTTGGCTTTTTCTTAATGAGGATGGATGAAGAAAGAGCAAAGATATAGAATGAGAATTGTCTCAATCTCCTTATAAGGTCACCAGACCTATTGGATCAGGGCCTCATCCTTTATGACTTCGTTTAATCCAATTATCTCCTAAAGCCCTATCTCCAACTACAGTCATATTGGGGTTTAAATAGGGCTTATGAATTTGAGGGGAACACTACTCTGTAGTACCTTGTTTCAATTTCTTTATGTTTATCCACCCAATTGGATTATCTGAGTAGCCATTGTCACTACTTGACATTGTTTGTTCTTTATAATTGTTTCTTTGGTTTTCATTAGTATGATTTTTTTCTGCTTGGATAGAATTTGAACTTCAGTAGAGCACTACTTTTTCTTTCTCATTATCATATATTCAGTGCCTAGAATGGTGTCTCACATATAGGACACCAGAGAACATTTGCTGAAATGAGGAGAAGAGCAATTCTCTTCTCAGATATTGTATGAGTGCCTTGCTAGAGAGTATGTTTTCAGAGCACTTCCTAATAGAGTGACTTCTCATCAGTTCAAGCAAAACTACCCCCTGGTGTTTCAGAAAAGTTCCTGAGAGGAAAAACAGAAGTTGAGTATTTTTGTCTTCAGCTGCTCATGCATATTCGTACTTTCTCTCTAGATATCTATTACTGCATACCCAGAGGATAAAGTGTGCAAGTCTGACTTCCTAACTCTAATTGCAATCAGGTTGGAATGATGAGTGTTTCTGGGTCCCCATGCTTCAGAGGCTGTGCATATGGCAGGGTGATCAATGCTTATAAGTGGAGATGTCTTCAATTATACCATGAGCCTGGAAGTTAAAAAGTCTCTTGTTAGCACATTCATTCGTGTATATGAAAGAGACTCTGTCTTATAAGCTTCCTATTCTGTATTTTATCTTCAACTCTTTGGGTGTGTACAACAGATAAAATTTCAGTTCCCATTTAGGTTAGTGCCTTTTGGTCATTGGGACAAACACCTATATAAATCAACTTCAAGGGAGAAAGATTCATTTTGGCTCATCGTTCCAAAGGTTTCTGTCTATGATTGCTTAGCTCCCTTTTTGTAGACCTTCTGCAAAGCAGAATGTCACAGAGGACATGACAGAGCTGTTCACTTCAGGAAACCAGAGTGAGGAAGTTCAGAGGGAGAGAAAGAGGAAGCAAAGAAGGGAGGAGAGGAGAAGGAAGAACAGGAGGAGTAGGAAGGGAAAGAAGAAGGGAGAGAGAAAGGGCAGGCGAGGAAAGGATACCTATTAAATGTACATCTCAATATCTCACTTCTTCCTATTAGGCCTCCCCTCATAGCCTATTCAGCTCACTCATCAATGACTTTGATCTATTGATGAAGTCCACACTCTGATCATTCCATTATCTCTCATTAGCGCCTCTACTTAGTCACCAAGTCTTTAACACATGAGCTTTGGGAAGGAAGGGGCAATTCATACCCAAACCATAACACCATTGCAATAGGGCGATAACTTTGTCATATTTATTCTATGGGTACATTTATCCAGTATTTTTCCCAACGTCCATTAGAAAAGTCCAGAACTTCATAATTGAAAACAATTATTTCCTTACTTTCTTAGTGGTTTTATCAGCTGATTTGATTTGGCTGAGCCAAGTGGCTCTTCTGCTGGGCTTAGCTACACCCACCCATGCTGCTAAGGTCAGTGATTAGTCTGGTTTTCAGCTCTCCTCTTTGAGAATGATGGCTGTTGTCCACAGGGGCAATGGAAGCAGTGCTGTGTCTCTAATTCTCCAGCAAGCTAATCTTGACTTATTCACATTGGACAGTGACTGAGCTACCAGGTGAACAAGAGATTGACCCCTCCCTGCTAGCCTCTTAGACTAAACAGGCCACAGACCAACCCAATTCAAGAGATGAAAGGGATTTCAAAGAATCATGACTATTTTTATAATCGATGGTACAGGTAAATAAAAATGATGATTCATTTTCTTCACTGTTTTTCTTAAATTTCTGAATTTACTGTTCAACTTGCCATTGAACTTCAAGGAACCTTACATTATACCTCGGTAGATCACATACTTAAATGTTCTAGCACCTCTGGTTAACAGAAATTTATAGCATAAGTGTTTCTGAACTCTGAGCAAATATAAATTTGGAAAAAAATCTCCAATGGTCTACCTACACACATATTTTAAATCAACCCAAGTAGAAAATGTAGTGAGTCTTTGCAGCTTCTGAATGCACTGTGGATTCTCAGAAGTTAACAGACCAACTTCTCTCCTGCAATGGAGATCATCAGAATAATCACCAACATATTCTAGTTTTGCAGGCCTTCATTTCTAAAATCTACTTCTTTGGTAATTTCTGAGTATTACATTTTTTGTGGGAAAATGTGTGATCAGTTCATTTCTCTTGTGTCCTATTTTTTGAGAAGAGATAGTACTTTTGAGTTACTGTGAATAAGAGCCCAGAAACCAATCTAGGGCCTACTTTGCTTTTGTGTTTATGAGTGATAAGAGGCAATTAATGTTATATGTCTCTATATAGCTTGTGATGCCCAATTTACCAGGAGGCTATGGGTTTTGAGTGTCTATCAAATCTGAATTTGAGCTTATATTTAAGCTTCTCAATTAAATAAATAACCCTTTTGCCTTCCCAGGTGCAGTCTCCCTCACTAATCCTTGTTTTGAAACTAATTAAACTCATACAGCATATTTAAAATAAAATTACTGATCTGTTTGCCCTCCTCTCCCATCTGCAATATCTTACAAATGTTCTCTTGCTTAAGGCAAGTTTTCATTGTAGGAAATAAAGATTTCTTCAATGAATTCATCTTTTACCTCATTCCTGGCAGCTAGAGATCCCTTTCTCTGCCTTGTGTATACGTGTGTGTGTGTGTGTGTGTGTGTGTGTGTATGTGTTTTCTATCAAAATTAATAATTGAATTTAAAATAGTATTGCTATTTCTACCGCATCATTCCATGCTACCAGTTTCCCACATGGCTGTTTTGATCTATCCTTCAAGCATGTATAATGTTTAAAATTGAAAGCTATCTTTTCCCATAGTCCCATCAGAAATATTTTATAGAAAAAATATAACCCTTTCTAGGACTCTTCTAAGCTGATTTTAATTGACTGCTGCAGCCCAGGGACAGACCAAAACAGTTGTGATTCCAGTATGGTCTCTGAGGCAGTCCACTAAAGCATTTAAAACACTGGGGATGGGAGTCGGGGGGTGGGAACTCAAGGTGAGTTGGAGGTAAAGCTGATGAAAAGTTGGAAGGCAGAAGCTATGTTTGTCACACCAGCCTATGACGCCATGTTCACTGGGGTTTATAGTCCTGGTGCATTCTTCTAAATGTCAAAATAAATTATCCCAAGGAAAAGAAATGCATTATCAAGGTTACTGTAGTGACTCCCTGACTTTTTACAGACTTTCGTCCCCAAATTAAATTCATTAGTTCCTATTTGGTGGCAAGTAATGTGACCTGCATTGGCTTTTAGCAGTGAATGCTGATAAGGAACCATTGTTGAGAGATGCAGACTGTACAAGAGTAACCAAGACAAACACTATTGAAATCGTTTAACTCTTCCTGGCACAAATATTTCCTTGTCAGTGTGAATTCTCACAGGCACTACCCAGGATATGTAATTGAAAAGCTTAAAACACATAGAATCAGTGGGAGGAAATCCCCGGGAATTTAAGAATGATGAAAAAGTTTAATCTTTGTCAATGAAAAGTTGCTCTAATTTACTCTTCACACTGTGAGGTATTAGGCTGTGCAGCACTTACAATAGCAAGCAATTAGAAGACTTTTTCTCCTCTTAGCGAGAGCCTTGAAGCAACCTAGTTACAAATCATGTGAATAGTTTATTTTGAAGTACTTCCTTATTTTAGCTTTGTACTCTAACATTTGGTTATTCTGTAAGTACAATTACATAGCTTTTGGTAAATTTGGTTGTTATTCATCAATAACTAAAATATACATCTCTGAACTTCAGGATTTTATCAAAACTGGCTGCCTTATAAATAGCAAAGTCAAGTCCTAAGAATACAGAGAAATATTAGATGTGGAGGGATGAAGGAAAGGAAGTGAACACACACACACACACACACAGAGACAGACAGACAGACAGACAGACAGACAGACAGACAGACAGACAGACACCATACCAGTATTGGTAAAGAAGAAGCTACAATCTATCAAACGCCGGTATTATTTTATTGCCTTCTCCCCTTGTCTCATGGCTTTAGTTTCATGATGTTTCTTTTTATCTTTTTTTATTTTTATCATTTCCTCAAAGAAAGTTATATAAACATATTATGTCCATAAAACTGAAAAGAGTATATAATTGTGGGAGCTATTTGAGAGGGACAGTTGCTTTCTCAGCTTCCTTTTCACATCTATTCCTAACAAAACTCCTTTACTCATCCATTTATTGACTGATACAAAACTCTCCACACACACTTTCAAATACAATTTTCAGGGGTAGAAAAAGACAGAAAGCCCCAAACTGTAATTTAAAGATAACAAAACCATAAACAAAGTCCAATGCCAACAGAGTCATCAATCTTATAAAGCCAGGTATTGGGATAGAACTTGCATCAATTCACTTAAGAAAAGACATGTGAAAGCAGAGGATGAGAAGCAACATTCTCTGAAATAAAGAATGTAAACCAAACCTCGAATCCCACAGAGATACCCCTCCACCCTTTGGTTCTATCTCAATGTGGAACAACTACTATCTATAAACAAGCCTGGATTATAAGGCTGGCAAACTAGACTTGTCTTCTGAATTTCAAATATTATGATAATTTTCTCTATGAAATTAAGTGTGAACTTAACAAAGGAGGAAAATTTGAGTTCCTTCTTAGTATGTATGCATTTCTTTCAATTTTATATAACAGTGTCCGAAGCTCTACACTAGCATGCACTCCCTTATATTCTATTTACTCTCCTCTTCAGGTCCTCCCTCAACCACTACAACATTATGAGTTATCAGCTTGAAGCAGGAAACACTGCATTTATCTTTGTCTATACAGGGTGTAGCATATGCTAAGATCCCTCAGTAAGAAAGCTTTCTCCATAGACTAAGTTTTCTACTTACTGTTACACTTGAATGGGCTATCGTAGCTCCTCTTTGCTCATTGCAATCACTGTCTCATTTGTTAAATAATTTTTAATTCACTGTTCTAGATGTAATGGTAGAAAAGCAACATGTAGGAATAAAAGTGTGTTTGGGAGCTTACAATCTAAAACAGTAATTACCCATGATCTTGAATTTCATTGTGGTTAGTGCTAATAGGAAAAGTATATGGAGCTATGAGAGCTGGAAACGCAGTTAGAAATAATATTTTCTTCACAGAAATGAGAGGTGGGTCACAATTTTACACTCTCCAGCAGTTGTCTGAGTGGATGGACATTCCAGATGGAGGGAGCACAATTAAAATAAGACCTAAGTGGAAGAAGAGGGTTTGAGGAGCAAAGCGACTTCAGAGAGTTGTGGGTGTTGAAGTCAGAGATGTAAATCTGCTACAACCAAATTACTCTTCATTTCAAAATCCCTTTTCAAGATGGGTGTGAACCTCAGCTGTTAGGTTTGCTGTGGCCATATTCCGGTCATATATATAGCATCTGTCATATATATGTATGTATGTATGTATATGATAGATAGATAGATAGATAGATAGATAGATAGATAGATAGATAGATAGATAGATAGATAGATAGATAGATAGATAGATAGATAGATAGATAGGTAGGTAGATAGGTAGGTAGATAGATATAGATCCATTGATACGCTCATCATCCCCATGTGGTGCTTGGAATTCCTGACTCTTTCAAATCATATGGACCTCACCAGTGACTACTATCCACATATAACCCAGAAGATACTTGCCATACTGTGAAAAAAGAGGACCCCAGACAGTATAGATAAAAGTACATTACAGGAGGAAATTCTAGGTGCAAAATATAGAATGCAGCCTTCCCCCCCCCATAGCCCCCCATAAAAATCTATATATGGACAAAAGTGAGCTGAGTAGGAGCTGAACCCATGGGGCAGGTTTAGAGGAGAGTGACAAAACGATGTGGAATGTTATACATCCCCCCAATTCATTGTTATTATAATAAAAATATTGGGCAAGACTTGTTTGCAGACATTCCTTCAACTCTTTATCTATACTTATCCCATTCATCTGTTACTTTCTCCCATTTCTAAGCTACTTTTATGTCACTCACCACCCGATTCATAACAGAGTAGCTGGATGGGGAATTGTCCTGGTATCAAATGGCAATTGTGACATGAAGACAGAGGAGCGTTTCAGCGGCTGTGAGCTTGCTGAAAGTCACATAGACTTATCCTAATACTTTTTTTTCCCTCCCTCCAGACCATACTGAAGGTGCCACTCTGTCTTCCAGGAGAAATAAGACATTTAATTCATGTTATAAATCTTACTGGAAATTATGAGTCCATCCCTAATGTTAATGTTAAACTTTTAATTGTGGAATTCTAATTCTATTGTTATTAAAATTTTAAAACATTGTGTTATTGGTTTAGATATACTTTGATTATGTGCTAATTACCTCCAAAGTGGTCCTTAGGCAATTAGTGAGTGCCAATGTCCCATCTCCTTTGTTTCTACAAAGAGACCACCGAGGGTGTCTTATGCTACTACGCAGGCTTAATCTAAGTGAAAGGACTAACCCTATTGCTACCTTTAAAGAACTGCACAATTACATTTGAGAACCTGATGGAGTAGGAGGGAAGTAGAGTTTTTCTTCAGTGTAGTTGAACCTCAGATCTTGTTGATGAAGACCTGAAAATTGAACACTAGTTTAATGTGTAGTTTATTAAATATTTTATGATGCTCAAGGGGTAAAAAACAATCAGCATCCACCTGTAGCACATTTAGGATCTTTCCTATAAGTTACTAAATACATCATGCCTTTGTAATATAATCAGAAGAACCATTTATAATGTAAGACATATAAAGTGACAAGTTAATTCTCTCTCTGTCTCTGTCTCTGTCTCTCTCTCTCTCTCTCTCTCTCTCACACACACACACACACACATGCACACAAACACACATGCACATGTATGCACACACATACAAAATTCACCTTGATCAATTTTTTGCCAGATTTAGTAGATTTATTCAAGAAGGTCTTATAAATTGTGGTAAGCACTGAATTCACTTTGGGAGATAAACTAATTCCTGCTACATCCTATAGCTTGCTAAAATGTAACCACAGATGAGGTAACTAACTGTACATTAGGCACATTCATTTGTTAATAATTAGCATTCTTCCTAGAAGTTTATCTAAGCTGTCTCTTGATTAAGCTACTCTCATTTCTCTTTGCCAGATCACAAATCATATGCTAGTGTTCTTCCTTAAATAAGCCATCCCTGTTTTACCAAATTTTAGTGAAATAATGCTGCTTCTTTGGAAATTTTTTCCTCCAACTATAGATCCAATTTAATTATTTGACCACCTCAAAAGAGCTCCTTGTTCCAATCAAATTTTGTGAGTGTATATTTTGTGCCAAGTCCTGTACGGGGTGTTAGAGTCAAGATATATTAGAAAATTTAGAATAGCTTATAATAGAGAATTTAGAAGAAGTTTGTTACATGTATTAGAAGAATTTAGAATACATCTTAATAAATGTGGCAATTGTCCTAACAAATTTATATTCCTTAGCATTGTACTTCCATTATAAGCTCTTCAATAGTGACTGTGACTAGATTTCTAGAACTATGCATGGCTGTAGATAGTTTGACTAAAAACAAATCTTTAGCTTCTGGGAAAGACACACATATCTTAAGATATCCCCAGAGTGTGGCTAACAGCCTTTGCTTTTTTCAAGGCTCAGTCTGCCAACACAAAAGCTCCTGGCTAAGAGTGTTTAAAAAAGAAAGATGTTCTGATGGCAAGGGTTTATTTAAGATAACAACACACGGTCCTCTCAGGCTGGATGCAGGGGCTTTTAGAAATGCCATTTTCAGGAACAAAGGAGTTTCAGGTTGTTGAAATCTTGTCATCAGGTACCTGACATTCCTATTTAATTGGAAAATATGTAAAGTTTTTGCAAAGGTAATTGTTGAGAGAAACACATTTAATGAGTACTTACTATGTGCTAATTGCCACACTAAATACAACCTGTGAAGGACTTATAGTTCACAGAGAACCTAGGATGTTGGTATGCTGAAAGCACGTTACACTGTAGTGTCATAGTCTGCCTCACCCAAATGCCCATCTTTGGCATTATCAGAACAAAGAAACCTTTGCTTCTTGTCAGAGATTGCCACTAATGCTCCTGGTAATGACCAGGGACTTTTTTTCCCCCACAGAGATGTCTGTAGCTGTGTGACAAGGAAATGAGTCCTTTCATTCTGGAGGAAAATGTACTGCATAAATTGCTTCTTACCTTCCTATCTCTTAGGCAGCGCAGCCTTAGAAGTAGCTGAAGAATTCTTGTGAAGGCAGAACTCTGCCTCCGTTACTCTGCAGCTGGGCTAACTAGCCAAGAGATAAAGCCAAGACTCGAAGACTGACTTGCCTGGATTTAAATCTTACTCTACTATGGGCTAACTTGCCCTTGAGCAAGTTACTTAGCCTTTCTTGGTATTATTTATCCCTGCCATAGATGGAACTAGAGCATTTACTCATAAGGCGGTGATAAAAATGAAAGCCAAGGTTCATAGAAACAATAGTCTAATGTGTGTACATCACAAGGGCTCACTAAATGATAACTGCTTTAGGACCCTACGTTATAAAATGTTCATTATCACTAGAGGATATGACATTCTCATGATTATTTCCACAGATGAGGAGGAAGCTGTTTGGTTTAGAATAAGGGAAAGAATTTTTTTCCACACTGAAGACTCTGGCACAGCTATGTCTTTATTGCACATTGTTTCAGTGAATAATCAGAAAACTTTGACCTGCTGAATCATGCAGCACTTCATCAGTGGACCCTGAGGTTGGGAAAGGGGGATGGGAAGACAAAGCCAGTACCCAGTGGCACACAGATCATTAGGATCATTAGTGTGCTTCTAATGAGAGAACTTACGGTTTGTTGTTGCTGTTGTTACCAAAGTGATGTACAGAGGGGTTATAGTTACATAAGTCAGATAAAGAGTACATATCTTTTTGGACAGTGTCACCCCTTCCCTTGTTCTCTCCCAGTTTTTTCCTTCCTGTCCCCACCCACAAGTTGTACAGTTCATTTTCACCGTAGTGTCTCGTGTGTACCACTGCTGTATTTTCTTTCATCAGGATAGTTTGGTGATGAAGGCTAGCATCTAAAGGATATACTAGTCTCATCTAGGATCCCAATATATCTCCTACAAAGATGTTTACTGTCTTGCAAAAGCATAACTAAACTTCATTTTTTCTTTGCTCATTATGTATTCTGTGTATGTGTGTGTGTGTGAGAGAGAGAGAGAGAGACAGAGACAGAGAGAGAGACAGAGAGAGAAAGAGATGTTGTCTTTCTCTTCTTTCCCCTGAAATCCCTGTGCAGGAAATATTGGAAGGAAAATATTGAAAAAAGGAAAAAAGAGGAAAAAGGAGTTTATACTTAGCCAGGCACTTGTAGCTCATGCCTGTAATCCTAGCTACTCAGGAGGCTAAAATCTGAGGATCACAGTTCAAAGCCAACCTGGGCAGGAAAGTCCATTAGACCCTTATATCCAATTAACCACTAAAAAGCTAGAAATGGAGCTGTGGTTCAAATGGTAGAGCATTAGCCGTTAGCATCGAGGCCTTGAGTTAAAGCCTCAGGATCAGCACCAAAAAAAAAAAAATTAAGCTAAAGCCTAAGTTATCTTTCCTACGTAAAGCTAATTATGAGCCAGAATTTGAACTCTTCTCTTCAGCTGCTCCACTGGTTATCCAAGTAACATGAGAGGTGAGGTTATGGAGACACATGCATCTGACACTGACTGGCTCCTTATAGTGAATGTGGATGCTGCTATGACAGAAGAGCTCCTCCAGCGGGCTTTGAAGTGTTACCCTTCTAAGGCAGGTGGAAATGGCAGCAGATCAAAAGCTCCTAGCTATGTTATAAGATATTCGGAACATAGGGTTGAAAAATCTAAACCAATGTGATGCTATTTTTCCAAAGGATTGTATCAAGATCTACATTGTAGCCCTCAGTGTACTTGTCTGGGCAGCTGGCAAAGTGGGATGGGGGTGGAAATAGAAATGTATTTTGAATAATCTTGGCGTATTTCTGCGTCTGGGCACTGAACATTATGTGGAGGAATGTGTTTCATGGTCATTCAGGAACACTAGATGCTGAGTGAGTGCAGCTTTTAAATTCCTTTTAAAAGAAAACAAAGAGTTTAATTCAAATGCTTCTGGCAAAAACAAAGGTGTGCTCCTTCTAAAAAGTAATTTTGAATTCTGAAACCAGACTACTCTAAAGTCTGCAAGATAGTAAATGCACTGTGTGTGCTGTGTGTACAGCTTTCTTCCTTGCCCTTCCTTTTCAGAATGCACCAATTTTCTTGTAATTATTATTTCATCAGATTGTACTCTTAAGTCCAAGAAGGTCCAAAAAGATACACACAGCACAGCAAAATGGCAGAAAGAATTCATTATTAGCTAATTAAAAATGGATCCTCATCTTAATGTGACATCCAATATACAATTCCTCTTTTTTTTTTTTTTTTTTTTTTTGTCGGTCATGGGGCTTGAACTCTGGACCTGGGCGCTGTCCCTCAGCTCTTCAGCTCAAGGCTAGCGCTCTACCACTTGAGCCACAGCACCATTTCTGGCTTTTTCTGCTTATGTGATGATGAGGAATCGAACCCAGGGCCTCATGCATGGGAGGCAAGCACTCTGCCTCTCAACCACCTTCCCAGCCCCTACAATTCCTCTTTTATATGAAATTTCCCAACACACAAGTGCCCTTAACTGTTCTTATTTCCCTCCTCTCTTGGACTTTATACTAGGTCATTTCCAGGTTTTGCAATTACTATAAGTGAATCCTCTCAAGAACAAGCGATTACTATTGATTGAGGAACATATCTGATGTTCTTTGCAAGGTTATAAGTTCATTAGATTTGGTACACATGTCCTAATTGTGACATCAGTATCCATGGCTGAGAAAGAGAAAAAAAAGATACCTCCTTGAAATGATTAGCTATTTAGCCCATCAGAAACTATCCTTGGTAGTTTGATGAGGCATCCTCTTTAACCTCCATAGTGGCCAAGTCTAACAGGAATCATAAAGAGAAAGGGATTCTGGGAAGTCTAATTCCTTGGCTTATTCCTGTGAAACACAGGAATAATCCAAATGGAGTATACCAAATGGTCAAGTCAATCTATAGTAAGTCAATCTATTAGAGGAAAAAGTAGCACTCCTTTTCTTGTCAGCTGTCAACTCACGAAGACAGTCATCTCCTACTTATAACAAAAGCATGCTGTTGAGATAGGTTTCCACTATCACTCCATAGCACAACCCAGTGAGAGGACTCATCACAGGTTGGAGCATTCAAGTGTAGCATATAGTGGTCAAAAGAAGGTTAAAGCTAAACAAATGGCTTACCTCCTACGGCATAAACACTCACTACCTGTATACTGAAATACCTGTGTATTGACCAACAGTGTGTCCTGTTTAGGAATCTTGTCTTTAGAGATGATACTTAGCAATGCATGTGAGTTTCAGAGTGCAATCCTAGTTTGGGGGATAGCATTGAAAGCTGGGAGATGTTTAGTTTAGTTTGAAAGTAGGAGAGGAAGGGACAGAGTTTCATTATCAAAGAATAGTGCTAACACATAAGTAAGCACTAGTGTTGAGCCAACAGCAAAATATGCCTGGGGAAAAGGGTCAGAAAAAGTAACCAAGGTTAGTCACAGATAATGTCTCCGCACTAGTTGGAAGCCTGTGACACAGAACAAATTGAATCTAGAGTTTCACATGTAAGCTTTTTGATTGAAAGATAGACAGAAGGTAAGATAATCCAGAGAAAAATGGGGCAAACTATAAGTTAGAACAATACTGAATGAGAAAAAGAGATAGAGGTACTGAGTGGATGAGAGAAAACATTGTATGTATTTAACTGGGGGTATTTCTGGTTTTGATGTAGAGAACTGAGCTTGGTTACAAAATTAACTTATATTGTAACACCAGTTCAGAGCTTTCAGTAACTCCAGTGTGGGAGCATTTAACTGCCATTTTCAAACTGCAAACTCATTGCAAATCTCCATCCAAATGTTGTGCCCATGATTTATCACTAGACTCCATACTCACAGCTTTGGGAAAAATTAGAAATTTCAATTAAGATGAAGCTCATTTTCATACTAAGCTAACCTTGGAGACTTAACCCTTTTATCGGGAAATAAAATCCAAAATTTAAGAAATCTGACACTTCATAATAATAAAAGTCTTTATACTGGCATTCCCACAAACTTATTATCATAGTTGAGTTTATATGTCTTATGGTTCTATTACCAATTTGAGATGAAGTTTTATGAAATCAATGCTTGAAGGTGATAACTCACAAAGTCTCTGTTGTCTTAATGCATTTTCTGGGTATTTTTTTCACCTTTTAATTTTTTTGGAGGTTCCAGAGTTTGAACTCAGGATTCATGCTTGCTCAGTATGCTGGTGTTTTACCACTTGAGCTACACCACCAGCCTGGCTTTTGCTGGTTATTTTGCACAAGGAGTCTCACAGACTCTTCTTCTCAGGCTGACTTTGAATCACTGTCCTCCAGATCTCTACCTCCTAAGTAGCTAGAACCACTAATGCCCAACTTTTATTTTCACCTTTTGATATGCTTCAAAAAACAACGTGATTTAAAAACTACCTCATCTACTTCTGGCAGGAAGATCTATCTCAATAAATAAACTTATTAAAAACAGGTTGAGAATGTGATAATGTAGGCTAAACATAAAGATTACATCTTATTAAGGTTTCCTTGCTCTCCTTTCCCTCTTTCCTGTTTTTTATTTTATTTATTTGCTTACAATCTTCTCAAAGAATAAAGCAAATCTGTTAAGAACCTCAGGTAACATTGGAGTGGGTTTGGTTTTAGTTTTTGTGTTTCTTCTCAACTGAAATTTGAATTAAAATATTCTTTTTTAGGTTTTTTATTGTAAAAATACCATACAGAGGGGTTACAGTTACATGAGCAAGGTAATGAGTACATTTCCTATCAAGTATTGTTGCCTCTTCCTTTGTTTTTCCCCTACCATCCCTTCCCTCCCACCTCCACAACTACACTCCCCCCCCACACACACATACCTAAATTGTAAAGTTCATTTTTCAACATAATGTCTGGTACATCTCATTGTTATAATGGGTCAACCTGTATCCCTATTTAAACATTTTGTTTTTCCCCTTCCCCTCCCCATATTAGAGAAGTGTATACACAAGATGCAGGGTACCAACATCAAATACAGTGAAAACAAGGGTTATACTGTGGGGGAGGAACATACAAAGCAACAAAAAAAAATTATGAATACGTTAGAAATAATAGCAAGAAAGAAAAAAACCACTTGTGTCCCTATCTTGGGATTGATTTCACTTAACATCATCTTATCTGGCTATAATCAAGAACTCTAATAACAACAGATGCTGGAGGGAATGTGGCCAGAAGGGAACCCTACTGCATTGTTGGTGGGAGTGTAAACTTGTTCAGCCACTTTGGAAAGCGGTATGGAGGTTCCTCAAAAGACTCCACATAGAGCTCTCCTATGACCCAGCAATCCTACTTTTGGGCATTTACCCAAATAATCACAAACAAAGGTATACTAAAGTTACCAGCACAACTATGTGTTGGTATTTAGCATTATTTACAATAGCTAAGATATGAATTAAAATATTCTTATATCTGTGTTGTGACTGCCTTTATAACTGAGTGCTTCACTTCTGCTATCTTAAAATTTTTGGAAATGATTTTTATGCATTTAATTAGATTGGAATATGAGTTCCTAGATTATAGACGGCTTTAATAAATACTTGAAGTGAATGAATGAAACTAGTAGTGAATACGCATAGCTACTAAAGTTTGGCAAATAAACAAACTACAAATATGTAGGAATAAGCTGTCCAATTCCTATCTGTTATCATAAGAGAATATATAGCACATTTTAATGATTTTTACGGAGTCATGAAAATATGTATATTGGAAAAATTTATGTCCAAGGCATTCTATCTTTTTATTGTGACTTAATTCAATTCTTATTTTTGTCGATATTTTTCTTTATTATCTTTAAGTAGTTGTACAAAAGAGCTTCCATTTATCCAAGCAGTAAATGAATACAATGTATCTTGATTAATGTCATCCCTTTCAACATTCTCATCCACCTCTCTGCTATATATATATACACACATATATATATGGTCATACATATATATATTCATTCCTATGCACTTAGCAATTGGGCTCTATGATCCCCTTTATTCATCTACTCTTTTCCCCTTAAGAACACACTTTCTGATGTTTTATTTTGCTTAATTTTGATTTTGGCCTTCAAAGGAATTATACTATTAGAGATTTCCCTTGCATCTACCATATTTCAGTTAATTCACTTGTGTACACTTGCATACCACCCAATGTATTTACTCATGAGTTTGTAAGGGAAATCTAGCTTCTGAATTTAAGGGAAAACCTAGATACTTTGTTGCTCTGGACCGGACTTACTTAACATGATATCTTAAGATATTTAAGCCTGACAGAAGCAAATAGAAGTATGTACTATTTACGAAGAACATACCTTGGTGATCCACTGACTGTCAGTATTCTTGTGATTTCACAGTCTTTCAAACCATGTATGTGATAATGGTTTTCTCATAGAGTCATTACTGTTTTCTATGGGGAAGCTAATCAGTGAGAAGCTACTAGTGTGTCAGCTACTAGCGAGAAGTATCCTTACTTACTGCATTCAGTATATACTGCCATTTCCAATCACATCACACAATTTCTAATGTCTTTATTGGAGACCAAATAAAGAAATAAAAAATAGTCCTTAGAATCTGGAAATAAATACCCAGGAAATTATTTGACAAATAATTTTGAATCAGTCATTGTGGAACACAGAAAACAGTAGAATGAGTCTTAGATCCATTTTTAAATATATTTATTGAAAAGATGATGAACGGGGGGGGGGGCTACAGTTACATAAGTAAGGTAATGAGTTCATTTCTTTTTAAACATTGTTACGCCCTCCCTCATTTTCTCCCACTTACCCCTCCCCATTTCTCTCTCCCCCAAGTTGTAAAGTTCATTTCCAACATAGCATCTAGCGAGTATCATTGTTGCATTGGGTCATCTGTGATTCCCTTCCCCTTTCATGGATCAGAAAACAAGACAAAGGGTACTGAAAACTAAAACAGAAAAAATATAGAAATAACTGCAAACAGGCAGGATATAATAAGAACCTTTTGTTTCCATTTCTTGGAGTTCATTTTGATAGGCTTCATTTTATATATGTGTGTGTGTGTGTGTGTGTGTGTGTGTGTGTGTGTGTATGTATATATATATATATATATATATATATATATATATATTCATTCTTATGCACGTAACAATTGGGTTTTATGATACTCTGCTAAGAATATTATAGACATATTCTAGTTATTGCAAATTAGGGAAACCATGCAACCTACATTTCTTTGGGCCTGGCTTGCTTCACTTAATATATATTTTTCCAGGTTTTTCCACTTCTTTATGAATGAGGCAACATCATTCTTTTTAATGGAAGTATAGAATGCCATTGTGTATATATATCACATTTAGATCCATTTTATAAGATAATTGATGGTCTAAAATCTTAAGCCCATGAACATATATTTTCAAGACCAGATTTAAATAAATTCAATTTCAGAAAATTGTAAGGACAAAATATAGCAAGAGCAGACCTTCAGTTTAAAACCTATATATTTTAGGCTGGATGCTGGTAGGCCATGCCTGTATTCCTAGCTAGTCAGGAGGCTAAGATCTGAAGATGGCAGTTGGAATCCAACTGAGAGAGGAAAGTATGTGAGGCTCTTACCTCCATTAACCACCACACACACACACACACACAAAGGCAGAAGTGGATAGAGCTGTAACTCAAGTTGTACAGCACTAGCCTTAAGCAAAAAAAAAAAAAATTCAGGGACAGTGCCCAGGCCCTGAGTTCAAGCCCCAGGGCCAACACTCCTTTGCTCCTCCAAAAAATATATATGTAGGTATTTCAGGAAGAAATAATGAATACCAAAAAATCTGAGATAAAGAAATCAAAGTATTCCAGCGCCCTGCATCTTGTATATAGGGTTTTTCTAATTTGGGGAGGGGAAGGAAAATAACAAAATGCTTATGTAAGGATACAGGTTGACCCATTGTAACAATGAGATGTTCAAGACACTATGTTGAAAACAAACTTTACAACTCCAATGGAGGGGGTTGGCGAAGGAGAGGAGCAGTAGGAGTTGGGGAGGTGGAGAGGGAAGGGATGGAAGGGGAAAAACAAAGGAGGGGGTAACAATGCTCTATAGGAAATGTACTTATTACCCTACTCACCTAACTATAACCCCTCTGTACAGTATTTTTACAATAAAAATATATTAACAAAGAAATCAAAGTGAGCAAAGGATATAATATATTGTTAGACTTAAATACATGTTTTCTTAGAAATAAACAAAAAGGTCTAATTTTAGTAAATTAATTAATCAAAATAAGAAATACTAATGTTAGCCAGGAGGAGATGAGAATTAAAGTGTTCTAGGATCTTTTTTTTTGTTTGGAAGTAGGTTAAAGATACTGGTTAACTTAGACTGTATTAAACATTTATGCTTACACTTCAATAGTATTAAGTAACAGAATGGAGCTAATGTATACAAATAGCAAAAACATGAGTTAAAAAAAGAAAAAGTTTGATCACCTAGACATCTTTACAGTCAAAATTCAATATAATTCTATGATGTATACAGGAAAAATAAAGGATCAGGAAAAGCAAATGGAGTGGGAAATGTGATGTTAATTGTGCTATCAGGTATTGAAGATTTACTTTGAAAAACATAGGTATTAAACTATGGTGCACACATGAATACTTAAACTAATTGAACTGAGAACAATATGGAGGATATAATATTATAGATGATTGGGGGAAAGATGGGCCATTCAGTAGACAGAATAATTGATAATCTTTACAAAAACTGTCTATTTCCCTGCAACTACTTACTACAGATTGACACAAAAGGAAAAATTATGAATAGAAAAATGAGAAAAGTTGATTACCTGAAGATTATTATACTTGTAATATTGTTATACTAGCATATTACTTTAAGATTGTTATTATATCATTATTATAATGATTATCTTCAGATTATTATATTATAAATTATATAAATATATTATAATTTAATACTATATAACTTGTGGGAGAGGTTGGTTGGGAAGGAAAGCAGGAAGAAAATGAACAAAAATGTGACAATGTTCAAGAAGAAATGCCCTCATTGCCTGACTTACGTAACTGTAACCCCCTGCACACCATCTTTACAGTAAGATTTTAAAAAATCAAATAAAAGATTATGAACTACTACTCAAAGATAGAAACTCAAGAAAAGGAGCTATCAAGTGATAGAAGACATTTGAAATATACTATTTGTTTTTTAAAACCCCAAAGGAATTAGGATCCATTGTAAAAGATAAAGAACAGTGAACTTCTTCAAGTCAATGAGGAAAGGTAAGCTACCCCTGAGGGAACAAAAAGGCAAAAGAGCAGAAAGATACTTTCCAGAATAGTAGTCAACTCAAGAACCAATACATACTAAAAGGAAATGAAGAAGGTTATGAGTTTATTTTAGCGGATATGGATAATCCTCTCATCTTCATGACTGCACAACAGAAGCCCTGAATGCTACAGTCAATAAATCATTTGAAGAAAATTGTGAATCTTGCTTGTCTACCTGACATTTCTATTGATAGAATCTGATAGACTCAAGACAACCCAGCTTCAGACTTGTAAAATGGATACCAGCAGTTTGAAAGAATGCCCCAAAGAGTATAGTAAAAGTTCTTTCTAAATGGAAAAACTCCATCAAGAAAATGTTCTTCATAGGCGCAAAGAACAAGATTAGTTGGGAAAACTCAGGAATAAAAAAACTAAGTCAAGAAATACTTCAAGCCGGGCGCTGGTGGCTCACGCCTGTAATCCTAGCTACTCAGGAGGCTGAGATCTGAGGATCACAGTTCAAAGCCAGCCCGGGCAGGAAAGACCGTGAGACTCCTATCTCCAATAACCACCAGAAAACCGGAAGTGGCACTGTAGCTCAAGTGGTAGAGCGCTCGCCTTGAGCTGAAGAGCTGAGGGACAGCACCCAGGCCCAGAGTTCAAGCCCCACGACCGACAAAAAAAAAAAAAAGAAATACTTCAGAAGATCTGAGCTCTAACGGTTAATAGACTTTAAGAGAGTCTTAACCACTTATGTGATTTGTATTCTCTTTATATGGCCAATATCACATCTTTGTAAACTGTTCCTCCTATCAGTGGTTTAGTCTCTGAGACTATCAACACTTCCAGAGTTAAATGCCACTGATAAATCCTATTTTGGGAAAGTGGGAGCCAGGAGAGGGCAGCAGAGAACCAAAAAGAGTTGTTCTCCATTTGCATGCACTATATTCAAGGCACTTCACAGTTGACTCTGTCATGTCCCTATGATCTCATGGCATCTCTTCTACAGAACTGCACAAACCATTTTCTTCCATTCCCATTTGACAGATGATGAAACAAACCTGGAAAAAGTTGGTGACAAGTTTAAAGAAACCCAGCCAAAAGGGAAAAGGGGGATTGGGATAATCTAACGCTAGGGAGGAACGTTGTTTTCATGGATTCTTCTCCTTCAAATGCTGGCAAAACTTATCAAATCTTAGCAAAGGACAGGAAGAGAGTTACAGATGGATCTGCTAGATACACTCCTGAGTTGATGTTTCATGAAGGCCAGATTGGCTGAGACTAGAACAGAAGTGTCTGGTGAAGCTGTCAGGAATCGGGCTGCAGATATGAACAGGATCAAAGATCGTAGGCAAGTCAAAGTTGAAAGAAGTTTCAGTAACTGCCAAATCAATCCATGCTTACTGTACAGCAGAAGATAAGCATAAGGAGAATTTAGAAATGGGCCAGAAGAGAGACTCCAAGTGAATACTGTGATATCTAATGTGTCTATGAGTATAAGGTATACTGGAAATATCTCCAACCCTGCCTGTTGTGGTCTTTAAAGTGGGCTCGCTATGAATATACTAAAAATAAAAAGCAGTTCTTGACCCGTTTGCAATAATATTTGGTGAATTTTATGCTGGTAAAGATAAAGATAAAATGAATAAAATAAAATATTGGCTGTGTTTCTCTCTCACTTCCTAGCAATAAATAAATAAATAAGACAAGAAAAGAAAGAACCCAGAGGGAGAATTTTCTGCCTCATTTAATAAGTGTTAAATTGTTTAAAACTCCAATCAGGAAGTAGAATCATGTGAAGTCCTACTGGGAAGGCATACACGATTCTTCATGGTAAAGAAATGGCTCTAAACCTTTTGTCCTGACAGACACCTCACATCTAGGTAAAATATTTGGTCAAGATTCATTTCTTCACCAAATATTTTATCAAGATTCATTATTTCATCAAGTAAACTTATGTGCTTGATAGTCTGAAGATTCTTCTTATTTTGGTTTCTACTGAAATCCAGAGAGAGAAACTGTTGGAAGACAAATGCAAGCCAGTTCTACAGAACAACCACCTTTGTGTCTACCTGTTAAGAAAAACCTTAAAGAGGAAAGTGGAAAGGTATGAGGAATGTGTTTCCTAGAGAGAATGAGTCTCAGAATACACAATAGAACAGGAGAGGGTTGACATGCTGTCCATAAGTAAGACCAACGATATGCAAACCTGCCAGTCTTCTTCCCAGAAAATACACATTTATTACCATCTACCTAGAATAAAGATTATTTTCTGCCAGGTAATAGAAGATATTTATTTAAATACAAATTTCTTAAGATTTGTAGAAGATATAGCTTTGTTTTAATAAAACCTGTGCTTTACTAAAAACCACTGTGTATATGTGTGTGTATATGTATATGTATATTTCTAAAGACATTTAAGCAGCATATAATAGGATACACATATATTGAGTGCTGAATGGCCCCAAGTCATAATACTCATTTTATAATAAAGTTTGACTCTTTGTTTTTATTTTGAGATAATACATATAATTCATAAAAATATTTTACCATATATATATATATATATATATATATATATATATGTTTGTTTTCTTTTCGTTGGTCATGGGTGCTGAACTCTGGGCTTGGGCACTGTCCCTCAGCTCTTTAGCTCAAGGCTAGCTCTCTTCCACTTGAGCCACAGCACCACTTCTGGCTTTTTCTGCTTATGTGCTGCTGAGGAATCAAACCCAGGGCCTCATGCATGCAAGGCAAGCACTCTACCACTGAGCCACTTCCTAGCCCTATATATATGATGATATATATATTTATAAATATATCAACATTTTATTTATTACCAGAAAGAAGAGAACAAAGGACTAAAGTTAGAAACTGATGGACATGAAGTATATTTGTTTTTTATCATTCACTTAAGAGCTGATTTGAAGACAGACACACAAATATTTCTGGTCCTTAATGATTTTTTTCAAGGAATAGAAGATATTAATATCTATCTAATAATTTTTAGGACTCTTAGGCTTTGTAGGACTTTTAGTATGCAATGAGAAATTTGATAAAATTAGCATGAGTGATTATAAATATATAAATATAAAAGCGTTCAGAAAAAAAATGTCATCCAAAGACATAAAAATGTCAGTAGGGGAGAGCCATTGGTAAAATCTATGTAATGATCAAGCAAGATACAATGACAAAGTATAAAGAATGACATAGATTGAAAAGGTACTAACAATTGAAACGTGTAAGGATCATGTTATTGTAATTTCCATATTAAAAGGATATAAAGGGAATTGAGTAAGAACGCAGTCTACTCCATATTTATTATATGAGCATCATAAATATGACTGGAGCTTGGTTGGCAATATAAGTTGAGAGCTATGGCCATCAGTTGAAATTTACAGTCAAAAGCTAAATAAACTCCCAGTTCCCAACCCCAACAATTAGACAGCAGTGAACTGTCAAGCACATCTGAACAAAGGTATGAATATCCATCTTTCAAATTTCAAAATGCCTACTGTAAATACATGCAAGAAAGCATCAACCCTAACCTAATTCCTGAGATAACTGCTTTACTCTCCTTACCTGAGTGTGAATATTACTACATGGCTAGGCCTTTCCTGTCACTTCCTTATAAATAACTTTCTGAGAGTTAAGAGCATCTGTAGCAAAAGAAGTGACTCAGGACATAATAAAAAGTAGTTGGGTGCACATGAAAACCACCCCAAGCTCCCTGATGAACTTTGAAAAACAGTAGTTTTGGTTCATGGTTATTTAGTGCTAAGTGCAAAATAACTTGTACAATTTGTCACAACTCAATAGTTCTGTTTCAAATAGTAATGTTTACAAGTGACTCTTTTATACAAATTAGATTTAATACATGATTGTCATATGAGTGTCACTTCCTTGTATTTATGTGTGCAAATAGAAAAGTCAGCTTTGGATTTGTAACAAGAATATAGAACAATTAACTAAGCTTAAGTGACCAAAGTGTGTATATGTGTATCTGTTGATGTTCTAATCTGTGTCTTTGGGGTTTTTTGAGGGGGGTTGTTTGTGTGTTTGTTTTTGCTTTGACATATGTTAGATTTAACTGTGTTTGTTTTTGTTTGTGTGTTTTTCTCTTTTGATATAGACCATGGTCTTTATGTAAGATTTATAAACCTAATAGCAAAAAAGATTAAAGAGGAAACAGAAGTCTTACCCATGCAACTATATATATATCTAAATGGCATAACCCCAACCAACTCCAGGGAAACTTTCTGCATCATGATGACTCAATTTCTGATATATTCATCTTTTCATAGACAGGTGAGCTTACCAAAATGGCTGGTAGTGAACCACTTGCAAAGTTTTTGAGTTGGAGAAATCTGGGCCATCTCCAGGTGTGGATAGTCTGGGGATCCTGTCAGAGCACTCTGTGACATGTAAGAAGGGCCTTGTATTAGTGTGTCTGTCCTAAGCAAACATTCTTGCACTGCCTGAGCCATTTGTATTTCCCAGTGTGTTTGAGTTGGCTTTGTGCACTGCACCTTCTTCATTGCATCGCTTCACTGTGCACTACAACACTCACGGCTGCTTAGAAGAGCTTCCATTTTTATATGGCCATTTGGCAGTTAAAACAAACTATTAAATTGCCTCCCCTACTAACCTCTGCCAATGGGATTCCCACCGGGAACAGCCAGCTCACTATAGCAATGAGGAGAATTCATAACTTGAATATTTCTGCCCTCTCCATGAGCTCAGCATCAAGCTCCCTGGGTACTAAATGTTGCTGCTCTTTCAATATGTTCCTCAGTATAGAGCAAATACATTCTCGCTAGAAAATTCTAGTAAGATCTAAGGCCAGAAACTCTAGGAGCTGAAATTCCATTTGGAGTGGTATAAGAAAGGCATTCAGAAAAAATATCAAAACCTGAGCCATAGCTTGAATACAAAATAGTCACTAAGCCAAGTCCTGCTGAAATGAGACAGACAGAAAGACAGGCAGACAGACAGACAGAGACTGAAACAGAGACAGAGAAAAAAGTTGTTGATATCTGTCTCTACTACAAGAATAGTTCTGTATTTGAATTCTCGGTAGAAAGTATTGCCAACCTGCTCTACCATAATACCTCCCTTAGACACACTTTGAACTTTATTCCCCTTTCTTCAGGGTGCCATCTTACTATAGCTATGCTCAGAATTAGCTGGTGTTAATTTAGTAGATATTGAGACTATATGCTAATAATATAAGAACCAACCAGCTAGGTAAGACTTTTCCACATGGGACTGAAAGTCTACTGGAAGCTCTAATTTGTTTTTCTTGCTTATGTTTTCATGCCAATATCCTACAAACTTTACCTCAAGTGCTTCTCCCTATATGGAGATTTTTCTGAATTTTCATACCCAACCCAGTCTGAATGCCTTTAAAATCCTGCTGCATTTGTTGCCTTTTCTGTGTAGATGGATTTTTATCTGCTAGGTTTCCTTGAACTACAGTGGTTGGTTGGTTTGGATGGTTGATTGATTTTTGTATGCATGTTTTTCTCAATGTTTGTGTATCTAGAAATAAAAGCTCTAAAATATACTCTCAAAAAGGCAGCATGATTCTGTTAGTTTTGTTCAGATTTGTGTCCTATCCCCAGTAACTAGCATGTACGTGGTAGTTCTCTGTAGATATTTTGTATGAATGAATGCATTGATTAATTAATGATTCTGCATCCTTCAAAGTACCTTGTTTTGTGTATGGACTTTGGGAATTGAACTGAAATACCTTAGATTTAAACTCAAAATTTTGAAAGTTGACCCCTTTGCCTTTCTGAGATTCAGCTTCCTATATGTCGGGTAGAAATAATAATTTATGCTTTATTCATTACACAGAATTATTGCAGAGACCCAGTAAAGTGTGAGATATATATGGAAAAGATCTGTGTTTATTGCTAAATGAGTATATATCATTACAACTGAGAATGTAATGATTACTGTCAAGTGAACACATATTTTAAGGACTGACAGTTTATTTGCTTCAAAATTCATGTGCAGAAGTTCCACCCCACAATTTGATGGCATTTGAAATGGGACCTTGGAGAAGTGATTAGGGTTAAGGAGGTCACGCAGCAGGCCCTTACAATGATAGCTGTATCTGCATAAGAAGAGATACCAGAGAACTTTTGAGATTTTTTTCTCTCCCTGTGCTGACCAAGTAAAGGTCACTTGAGTATATTAAAAAATACGAATTGCCTATAAGACAAGAGGCGAGGTCTCCAAGTGAAACACACCTTGTTAACACTCCCTTCTGAGCTTTCCAGTCACCAGAATGTGAGAAATGAGTTGGTTCTTGAAACCACCTCGTCTATAGTATTTTGAAATGGTAGCCTGAGCTGACTAAAACAGTATGTATGTATGAATTAATTAATGAATAGAAAAAAATTATGAATCCATAAAGGCTAAGTAATTTGCAAATCCAATCAAGAGGTGAGCAATGATACACTAGAGGAACAGATACTTCAGCCATTCCAGAGAAATAGCTGATGTTTAAAAATGCTATACTGCAAATTTACTGAGCATATTTATCAGCTCTCTCCTAACTTCACAACAGAAGGGAAAGAATTAAACTATGTATTAAGATAATAAAGCCTCAGTCAGTGCCTCCGGCAAGACATTTTAACTTTCTGATCCTCTATTGCCTTATCTATAAAATGAAGATAAGAATGGCCAATGTATCTACCTCCCAGCCTTATTGCAATATCAAATTAAGTTTATGTGTTGATAAATATTTGCAAGTTATTAAATACCAGTAAAATGTAAGGTCTTATTAGTAGTAGCATGTCATTAAAAATTCATGGTTGATATTACCTCCTATGCGTATGAAAATTAACTTTCTTACCAGGATTTCCTATGACCTAGAAATTTCAAAGCATCCTGGGATTTATTGAGTGTATTAATTTTTTAATCAACACAGCAATCCAGTGAGCTTCATTTTATAGAGAAGAAAGTATACTACAGAGGCAAAGTGAGTTGTCCAGGGCCACAAAGCTTGCCAATGTACGATTAAATGGCCCAACACATGTTCAATAGTTCCAGAAATGGAACTTCTTCCCCTAAACACAAAAATAGGAGCTTTATGGTTTTCAAATACAGTAGACTTTATTTTTCAGTGAGACCTAGTTTCCCCGATCACATCCAAGCCAATAACAATCTGAAATTTTATGAAATTTCTTATAACTTCAAAGTGTAGCTTTAGATGAATATATAGTTCTTCCTGGGAACTATTTTCAATGTTCAACTTAGCAACAGGCCTTCATTAATTGTTAATGGGTCCCTTGTCAGTTAAGATTGGCAGAACACCCATATTGTTATTTAATCTTTCCCAAAGATTTTTTTAAAGCATTGTTACTGTAAAAATATTTTGTGCCTGTATATATCCCCAAAGATATGTGATCCTGCATATTTTGAAACCTGAGTGCTCGTATAAAATAGAAGTAGTGAGGTTCACATTCTACATCTGCAGAGTACTTATTAAGCAAATAATAAGATGAGTAGAGAGGTCTAGATTGCATTTAAATCTCTGGAGAAATGATGATGATGAGGTGTAGAATTTTAAAATAGCCTTTTGAATATAGTCTATAACTAGGCACATAGTCGACGTTCAGAAGAAATTGCTTCACTAAGCACCATTATTCTGAAGAACTGTAAGAATAGCAAGCAAAGACATTGATGACCTGAGAGGAACATGAATAACACATCATTGCTCAGATTATATTGACATCCAAGCCTGACTCCCAGGAATTTAAAGCAAATTGGGCATTCAGAGACCAGATGGGTTTCTTAAAGCCCTCTTCTATATTTTAAACATCTTGTTCAGTCTGTCTTGAAGAAAGAAAAGTAGATATATCTTCCTGGAGAGACATCATTTTTTTTTCCTTTCCCTCAATCTTATCATTTCATAGCAGTTCAATAAGGGCAACACAAGCCCAGGACTGGAAAGCTTTGTGTGGAAAGGGACTTGGGATTGTCCTCAGGGTCATTCCTATTCTCCTAGCTAAGGTTCCACATAGGAAGCCCTAAGGGGGTTGAGATCATGATACAATTTCAGGATTACAAGGAGTCCAGGTAAGACGCTTTCTTCTAAACATGAGATCATGGCCTCCATAGTGATTGCTATGGTATTGTCCTGAGCATATATTTAAATAACCCTACTAAGCAAGCACATGAGAGACAGCATTTCATATTGTTTTTCCAAAAAAAAACATGAGCCAACCATGGCTATTTGCCAAATGTTCCTCTCTTTGGCTGATCATCCATGGGTTTTTTTGAGTATGATTTCTGCCCACTGACCTACAAATCAAAAATCAAAGAGTCAAACTCTTCCTCTGACACATTTTCGGTCCATGACTTCATTGGCTTAAGGTTTTGCCAGACTGAAGACTTTCAGGGACTTTGAATGACTTTGAACTTGAATCTTTATAGAAGGCATTCCCTTCTGATATGATGTCTGTGGCACAAAGAGAGCCTCAAAAGAACCTGTTTGGTTAGATCTTATTTGGAGTTTGTTGTCCAAATACACATAGAGAACATCATCTTCCATATGTATGTGTGCTTTGAAACATACAACTGAATTTTAATTGTTTCCTGTACCTGTTACCTGTGAGTAACTGAACACTACTAATTATTCATGAGCTCTGCCTTAGTTTACTCTCTCTTCCTCCTACACTTTCACCTCTTCTTCCTCCTTTTCCTCCTCCCCCTCATCATTAGTAACAATTATCGAGTCTCTTATGTTAAGAAGAAGGCAGGTAGTAAGAGCTCTATTGACAGAGGAGGACATAATGGCTTGTACTGTTACATCTCACTACATCTAACCTATCTCCCGGAGATCCCTAGAATCTGAGGATTCATGGGAAAGTCTCACTTATTTAGTAACCACTATTTTGACTCTGAGTATTTCATACTCTTAGAAGATGTATATAGTCTCAAAGGCAATAAAATTGTTTCATTATTTTTAAAATATATTTTTAAGCAATACAAAACAAATAGCAAAGACCAACCACATGTATCAAATGTAAATCATTGCCTTTCCTGCCATTAAAATTCTTAAATATGTTATTTCTGATGATTCCTGTTGCCACCAACCTCTCATTCATAGTAGCCCCATTTTTAGTCATCCATCTAATTATTTAACAAGAATTTTAAGAAGGGATGGTAGGGGAAAACAAAGGAGGAGGCAACAATTCTCAATAGGAAATGTACTCATTACCTTGCTCATATAACTGTAACCCCTCTGTACAGCATTTTTACAATAAAAATGTACAAAAAAAGAAGTGTCTGGCTTTCTGTTGTTCTAAATATGGAAATGGAGAAAACAAATTTAAATCTCATCAAAATATAGTACAAAAATACGGCGATTGAAATTGATTTGAGACTTCTTTTTTTGGAGCCGCTAGAAGAAACAACAGATTTCTTTTTTAAAGCCGGTCACCTTTCAATGCAAGCCATACCCGCAGTTTAGGCTGTGTGTCTCCAGCCTGTTGATATTAGGTCAGGTTCTGTGGCATTCTCAGACAGAAGAAATCATATGCTGAGTCTTTTTTCTAAGACTCTCTCTAGGATTTATTCTCTATAATGGAGCTTTTTAATGCTTTAGCAAATCACTGTTTAATACAGTCACAGAAGCCAGTACATCTTCAAGGTGTTCTTTGGTGTAAATCTTCCGGGATCAGTCATTTTTCACTTGACAGTGTTATGCATAGCGAGATGTGATGCAAAAATTATTTTCCCAACATGCCAATTGGCAAAGGCACTAGGTGAGATTTTGTTTGAGCACACAGATTAGCCCTCTAAGGGTTAATTAGGAAGCAAGCCCCTTGCAGGGCCCGGAATTGTTTACTTCAATGGTTTTCATGCAAACTGCCATGTTTCACTTGCGTACTAATTGTGCCTGATGGACCCATTATTTTGTAATCAGAGCAGTTCCTTGGCTAGCTCTCTGGGGGTTAATTAAATGGATGAGGTAGTGCCCCGGATATTACTGGCAGACAGGACCACTGCATTTTTCACCAACTGTACTGAAGTAAGGCCTTAGTTACTATGAACAATCGGGTTTCTCGGCACCACTGGTACCTTTTGCAGTTGGAGTTTATTAGGTTACTGTACCAAGACAAGCCCAGCTGATCCGTCAATGCAGTCCTGCCTGGCCTGGCCGAGTTTCTGCTCACTGAAGACTGTGCCAGTGGATTCTGGAAAGTCAGCCTGCACATAGGCAGCCCTGTTCAACTGCAGAAGATGATTCCTGCCCCGGGTTAAGTGTGTATACCTCACGGAAATATCGGTGCCTTCAACCTGAAGGCACTTAAGAGCTAGAAAAGCGGCAATCTACCCTGAAACACACTATCCCAAACACAGCAAGAGACCACAATGATTGGTAAGGCGATTAGACATTTCTCTGATGTTGTTATGCTAGGGCTGCTGGTAATGAAGGCTAACCTGTCATCGCCCGTTTACCCCCTCCCCACTTCCTCGCTCCTTTTTTCTCCTCTCTACTGAATTTCTAGCCTGAGAAATTTACGCTAGAAACTCTTTGTGTAAAATGATCACACATTATTTTTTTTGTCTTACATTATTATTTTTTATAACAAAACCCACTGGGATTTAATATCCAGGAGAGCATATTGTGTATTAAGGTATGAGTGAAGAGAATGAAAAATTCTAGAGCTCAAATAGCTAAGCCCATCTGCATTTTGGAACATCAAGGAGAACAGTGAAGCAGGAGAGGGATTTTACACCGTTTCACAATATCCCATCGTGAAGCAATTCTGCTGTATGTGTGAATGTCTGAACTATGGTCATAGGTACCTTAGGAAAATAGTCTTAGAGAAGTATGACACATTCTTACCGAGTTCATTTTTTGCACAGTCTTTAGAACAGAACTGAGATTGTTTGGGAGTAGGAAAAAAAAAAACACGATAGAGAAAGTGCGTTATAAAATGTAAAGATCTAAATCCAATTCACACTTCTTCCACATATGCCTGATTTAGGGCTGTTGGGAGTTCTAATTTCTTTATCCTTCAAAAGAGGGTGACAACACAGACGTACTATCGGCTCACAGAATTGTTTGTACAATATCCAGCATAGTGCCTAACATAGTATATGGCTCAAATAAGGTTATGTGGCAAAACGCTGACTTGGTTTAAATGGTCTTGGTGAGGTTTTGAGTATTTATAATCATGTGTGGAGTTTGAAAACTAAAATTCCTCCATTTCTGGAACCCAAAGCATGGTTTGTTCATATGTTCTACAATTTCTGGATTGTTCAGAAGCTAGTCTGCAATTGAGATCTTTTTGCCTTGATTCTAGTCTTCCCTCCCACCAGAGCAAAGGCATTATACCCTTCAGAACCTGTGTGGAAACTTACAATGAAAGGAATACTTAGAGTACTAATAATAATAATAGAGTACTAATAATAAATTATGTGAGATGTCCAGAATAAGGAAGTCTATAGAGATGGGAAGAAGGCATGAAGTTGCAGAGGGGGATGGAGGAGAGTGGAAGGTAGGTGGAAAGGGAATAAAGCCAAATGAGAACAACTTTTCAGAATTTAAGGACTTTAAAATATGTAGATTACATTGTATGTATTATTTTTAAAATTATATCTCAGTAATGCTATTGTTTTCTAAAACTATGTTTGCATAATAAAAATTATATGTCAGGGTACCTATGATATTAGTTAGCTGTTGATGTGTAGCTCTAAATGGAAAATGCCACCTCTTAATGAAAGTTCTATGAGAAAAAAGCAGAAAGGAAGCTGACACCTTTCCAAAAAGAAAGTATAGCAATTCTATATCAACCTGCAGTAATACTAGTGAGGACTGCATTCCATGGAATTCAGGGGAAAAAATGAGCATGGTCTATAAATCTGAGGCTATTTTATTATCTCTCTTTTTTACTGTTGTGTACCTGTAATGTTTAAATATCAGGTTTTGAACAAACTTGTTCCTCTCAGAGTTCAAAGAATTAGTCCTAAAGACATTGCAATAAAGTGGTTTACCCACCTTCCCCAGAACCATGCTATTTATTCCCACTTGTATCCTTATATTCCATCATTAGTGGTAACATTGCCAGGCACTGAGAAAAATACTTTAGCTTTTCTCTTTGATTTGAATTCTGATTTTTTGGTTTGGGTTTGTTTTGGTTTGTTTTGTCTTGGTTTGATTTGGTTTGGTTTTGAGACAGGATTTCCCTTTGTAGCATTGTCTCAACTCAATCTCACGATGTAGCCCAAGATGGCCTCAAAATTATTAATCTTCCCACTTCAGCCTCCTAAGGGATGGGATAGCATGTGTGTTTCAGCATATGCAACTTCAGTTTGGTTGGAGTGTTTTGGGGTTTCTTTGAGGAATTGCATTTTTAAAGTATATTTTAGTTGTACAGTATCACCACTTTGTCATTCTTCCCTATCCCTTCCAATTCAACCCTTTTCTTCAATTTCCCTACTTTCATAGGATATGCAATGAATATTATGATTGAATTACTTTAATTCTTATCTTAACACTAAGCTAGTTATTTTATTTTGTCCATTTTTATAGTTGTGAGAGTAGAGGTTTCGAAACAAGATTCAAATCCAGATAGTTCTTGGTTGTGTTTTCACAAAGATTGAGATTAGCGGCCAAGAGATAGAAGTCTGCTCTACTGGGATCAACTTCAGAGGAGAAAGTATAGGAAGGGTGACCATTTGTGCTCCTGTGTCAATGGTGCAATGGTATCAGCGTCCTTATCTCCTTTATTACTGGATGTCTTTCTACTATAGTTCTCCTTATACCCCTAATCATCTCTTATTCATTCATTAAGAGAAACTAGTCAAAGACAGGCATGAGGTATACAGAAGATAGCCAGGAAGAATGGTGAGTTTATCCTTTAGAAGGAAAGAACACATTTTTAAAATAACCATAACAAATAATTGTACCTATAATTACTATAGCAGGAAAAAATAAGAACGCTTTTCTAGCCTACGGAGAGGAGAAGAGTAAAAATTTTCTTAAAAAATAGGATGAAGGGGGTCAAAGAAATAATCAGGGTGAATTTGATCAAAGTACTTTATATGTAAGCATGAAAATAATATAATAAAACCCTTTACTCTGTATAATTTATATATGATGAAAAATTTGTTTTGGGGCTAGTCCTTGGGCTTGAACTCAGGGCCTAGGTACTTTCCCTGAGCTTTTATTTTTGGTGATTAATTGGAGATAAGGGTATCACGGATCTTCCTGTCCAAGATGGCTTTGAACTGCAGTCCTCAGATCTCAGCCTCTTGAGGCATGAGCTACTGGAGCCTGGCTAAAAGTTTCTTTTTTTGGGGGGGGGGGTTTATAAATGAAAATGGGATTAATGTTGGCATCTGACAGATGCTAGGGGTTGGACTGTGGTAAGAAGAAAGAATATATCTATAATTCCTCTAGCAGAAGGAGATTGGTATTTCTACAAAAATAAGAAGAGGTCAATATAACTATTATTAACAGTCATGGCAAGTTCAAAATTAAGCTAGGTCTTCTCCCTAGTCTAAAACTCTGAGTACACCCTTACTTTCATCTTAAATTGGCTGAAGATTTGCTATAGTATTTAGTCTCCTTTCATGTGTTCGTGTCATATTTCAACTCTGTTATACTTCCTTAACTATATTGGAGAAGGCCCAAGGTCTCTGCACCTTGAGCTCACAGGGCACAGGGAATGGGAAATGGTAACCTTTTCCTGGGGAAGGTAGGCACAGTGGTTATTAGTTTAAGTTCTGGAGTCAGATGACAGTGGTTCAAATCTGAGATCTATTTATCTCCTAGCTCTGTGACCTTGGCCTCTGGCTGGATCTTTTGTGTCCATTTTTCCTTTTCTACAAACTAAGGATAAACACAGTTTTTAATATTAAGGAACTTAGGTATATAAAATATATGTAATATATGAGGAACTTGGAAGAGTACCAAGTATACAGTTAATGTTAATGAACATAACTATATCCATAGTATAATGAACGGCTCAATGTTTTCTGAAAAGAGGTTGATGAATATAATAAAAATCAGTGCTAATGACACTAGTGCCAGCTAAGAAACTTTGGAGATATTTGTGTATATTTTGATTTAAAATTCAACTGTTCATCTCAATTCCTAGGATATAGTAATGGAAGTTTTGTTACTTTTATGGACACAAACTGAATATAAATCTTTAGTCAAATAGTCATATTCTAAGTTTTAATTTTGATTAAAATACATCAGATATTTATTTCTATAGCAATAGTAGCAATTATTTCAACCATACCTTAAGTTTGTGAGATAATTTCTTTGAATTTTTAAATTTAATTTTATTTTGTTGTGAAGGTGATGTACAGAAAGGTTACAGTTATATAACCAAGGTAAGGAGTACATTTTTATTAAATATATTTTTATTGTAAAGATACTATACAGAGGGTTACAGTTACATGAGTAAGGTAATGAGTCCATTTCCTATGGAGCATTGTTACCCCCTCCTTTGTTTTTCCCTACCATCTCTTTCCTCCCACCTTCTCAACTCCCCCCTCCCACTTTCCCCCCACAAAGTTGTAAAGTTCATTTTCAACATAGTATCTTGTATATTTCATTGTTACAATGGGTCATCCTTATTTCAGCATTTTGTTATTTCCCTCCTCCTCCCCAAATTAGAAAAATGTATATACAAGATGCAGGGCACCAGAATCAAATACAGTGACAAAGAAACTGATACTAAGAAAAGATTATGAAGCTTCTATAGTCACAAGTAGCAAGACACAGATGTATGATTTGAACCCATGTGCATTTGATTCAAATTCCTCCCATTCCCATCTTATTCCCCACTATTATCTTGACTTACATTACCAGCATTTGGCTCTGGAAAAGGCATTGTTGGGAAGAGTCAATGCAATGCCTACCCATTAAAGTAACTGCTTTATACTGAAATTGTTAGTTATATAATTTTGGTGAACTCAATTGAAGGTAAGGTCAACATGACTGGATATAGGACCTTTCTAACATACTTGCTTATAATTGAATTTGTTTATTCATCTGTTATACAATTGTGTATCCTACAAAAATTGTTATTGATAAGGAATTTGGTTCCTAAAAGTCTGTGACTGAAATCTACAAAACCTCCTAATTCTTCAATCACCTGCTCTCTGCTCATGAAGAATACCCCAGGGTACTTGGTATTTACTCATTCTAACCTTGTTAGCAAGAGAAGGCAGAGTTCTATCTACCACACAAAATGTTAGTATCATTGAATATGTGCAATCTGGACTTTTATTTATATATACACCCTTACAAGAAAAATACAGAGTCACAGCTAACTACACCTTTCTTGATAGCTCTTTCTAAGAACTGATTGACTTAAGCCTTTAGGAAATGTAGTTTTTCATAAGAACAATGCTGGACAGTGTAAAAACTTAAGGTCTTATTATTTGCTATACACATTCATGCACACATTCACACACATATACTCTGTGAAGCCTATATAAGTTGAAAGACATTAGGTTATACAATAAAACTTTTCCTTTTAAGTCAGTGGTATTCAAAGGCCTCAAATAGAAGTAAACTTTTAAAAGAGATAAAATTCTGATTATGCATCTTTTAAAAAATAAAAGTGCTTTAAATTTTATATAAGAGTACAGATGAATAACCAAGGGAGAATTCCCTTCTATTTTTTTTCCTATGCAAACAACTAAAACTCAAAACTTTTGAGAAAATGTACTAAAATCTTGGACTTTCAATGAAGAGTGCAATTCAGTGTGGAAGCCATAAGGTAAGCTCCCAAAAAGTAGTTCACACTTTATTGAAGTTGAGCCTCATTCTCCCCCTTGTATTAGTTATTGTGCTTTATGCAAAAAAAAAAAAAAAAAAAAAAAAAAAAAAAGAGAGGTGATACTAAGAATAGGGATGTGGAGAGTGTCCAGGTTGTTGACCTGAGCAACTCTTTCTATCACCTGTCCTACTCTATCAAGATATCTCTATGCCATTTAAAATCACAGATTATAATCACTTATAGGGGAAAAGGTATGGTTATAGGTTTTCTCTATCATAAGCTCTCTGTTGATAAGGAATTAAGTCTACAAGAATGGAAGAATTCAGCTAATTTATATATGAGAATAAATCACAGGAAAAAGTAAAAAAATCAGCATTTTGCCATGAAAGTTTTCTTTTAAAATTAAAATACACTGTGGTTTCTAAAAATTCTTGATTAAATCTAACTTCCTTCTGGGAACCTATATATTGTAATTTCGGTGTTTTGTTTTAATCAGAAATCGAAGTAAAATTTGGTTAAGTCCTTTGTGAACAGCTTTCACATCTTAGAGGAAAGGAAAAGTTATTTTTATTTATACAGAATGATAATATTTGACATGCCAAAAGATGGGTATATGTAAGAGTACATCTTTGGATATTTTGGCAAATAGTGGCATAAAAACCTAAGGCTTAGATTTTATGTAAATACCCCAAAGATATTGAAAATTAGAAATCTATGACTATTATTGGGATATGATCACTTCTACTTATGAGTTAATATTTATGAATTACATCAAAGACATTGTTTTTATCAACATCGTTACTCTGACTTACCTATGAATATGAGAAGGTACCTGTTCACCAAAAGAAAGTCAAGCTCAGATTAAGGTCTGTTCCTCATTTTGCTCTTTGTTTTTCTTTTTTTTTTTTCTTTATTTGCCAGTCCTGGAGCTTGAACTCTGGGCCTGGGTGCTGTCACTGAGCTCCTTTTGCTCACATCTAGCACTCTACCATTTGACCCACAGTGCCACTTCCAGCTATTGATTAATTAATTAATTGGTAAGAGTCTCACTGACTTCTTTCCAGGGCTGGCTTCGAACCACAATCCTCAGATCTCAGCCTCATGAGTAGTTAGGATTATAGATGTCAGCCATTGGCACCAACTTTGTTGTATTTTTGAAGTAAGGAAAAGGAGGAAGGAGGTGAAATTTCAAGTTTCTAATTTAATTTTTTAAATTATGCATTACATAACTTGAAACTTTAGCCAATAAATGTAGCATAATAGTTCTTTGAAATTCATAATATATGTTATGTTTGTTAAAAAAAATAGATAAGAAAGTTGTGTATCTGAATGTCCGTACAGGAATGTTTTAACTAAGTAGGCTTCATAAGAAGCTCTAACTTATTAACGACTGCTAATCTTCCCATACTCTCCATCGCCTCTAGGTAAGATGGTTAAAAATATGTAAACAAATTAAAACAAGTTTCCAAGAAAAGATAAAGAGTAACCACAACTCCTTCTAGTTGGATTGAACTGAGAAAAGGAGATCAGAGAAGATTCTGTGTCTTCCATGCATTTACTTTTTGTATTTGGAATTCTTTTCTTGTGCCCATTACTACTCTTACTGCCTTATTATAATTGCATGACAAAGAGCCTTGATCTCTGTCTTCTAAATAGATGAGATTACAGATTTGAGCCAGGCACGGTGGCTCAAATCTGTAATCTCATCTATTTAGAAGACAGAGATCAAGGGATCTTGGTTTGAGGCCAGCCCAGGTAAAAAAGGTTACAAAAATCCATTTCAATCAATTCTGGGTATGGTGGCTTATGCCTGTTATCGCGTTGATGGGGGATACACAATAACTGGGCACTTTTGCGCACATGTCTGTCATCCCCAGCAGTGTTGGAAGTACAAATAGAAGGACTGTATTCTGGCCTAACAGAAAGTAAGACCCTACTTTGAAAATAACCAAGACCTAAATGAGGCTAAAGGCATAAATCAAGTAGTAGAGCAACTGTTTTGCAAATATGAGTGAGCCTTGAGTTTACTCCACATTACCGCCCCATTCCTCAGGAAAAAAATGTAGCCAGTGACCCATACGACCCTGTCAGCTTGGCCATTTGATTTCTATGTTAAGTTCTTCTCTGTCCTGCTACAGATTCTTATACCACACTTAATGCACAGCACTAGACCATCATCCAATCCACTCCTAGGTTTCTGTTTCTGCCCGCTGGGCTATAATCTTTTCCCCCTCTTCAGAGACTACTGAGACTACTGAGCTGGTTGGGAGAAGGTAAGCTGAACAAGAGATAGGAGATGACCAATGTAAATATATCTGTAATAAGTAGGTATTGGCCAGAGGAGGAGATAATTTCCTCCAAACTAGTAAATAAGTCAGACTTTCTCTATTGCTCCTAATAGATGAGATGCTCACATGGGTTGTTGTCTATAAAATGACCTTGGATACATCTCATGAACGCTCATAGCATAAGCGAGGAAAAGAATTATCCTTTTCCAGTGTGATAGTGACAAAACTCTACCCTCATTTCCTTATCATTATAGTTGGTATTAACTTACTTCTCCCACCTTTATCAAGCACATATGTTGGGCATATATTGCTAAGTGCTAGAAATACAAAAGCATGTATATAGAAGACCCTCAACATTGGATAACTGCATATTATATTGAATATCTGGGACATTCAGCATGTTGTGTGTTTTTCAACCTTCCTTCCACTTCATGGCTTGTACAATCAATTGTTTCCTTACTCCTTAGTACCTCTACCTTGGGTAGTTGTTGAAAATAATGATTATGATGAAACAGAAGTTAGTCTCCAATTAGATTGCAAGCAACTCATGATCAAAGAGGACAGAATCAGCTCTGACATAATTAGTTTAAAGAATACGTGCTTTGAAACATACTGGAGTTCTGCAATAACAACCTAGTGAATCATAGTCTTGTGATGAGAACTAGACATCAGGTGGTTTTTAAACTCCTCAGGTCATCTTGACTTAGAACCCAGGCTGAGAAGCACTCCAGAAGTTGCAATTCCTGGCCACAGTGTCTTGATTGTGAACACTACAGGACCTGCTATACACTGTATCTTAGGAAAGAATTCACAATGAGCATTGTCAGTCAAGGTTTCAGAGTCTAAATTAATACTTCCCTTGAAGGTTTTATTGGATTCAGCTTTTTAATTGTTTTGTTTTTTAATTATTATTGGAGAGTGGATACACAGAGGAGTTACAGTTACATGAACCAGGTAATGAGCAATGAGTACAATTCTTTTTGAACCATGTCTCCCCTTCCATTACTCTCTCCCAGGCTTTCCCTCCCATCTCCACCCATAAGATATCCAGTTCACTTTCCACGTAGTGTCTGGTGAGTATCACTGTTGTATTTGCTCATCCTTGTTCCACCCTCTCTTACAAACAAACTACCAAAGAAGACAACATACAGAGGCCAAAGGAGACTATGCATAGGAGTGGAGGACAAAGGCTCAATAGCTATGTATAGATGATCATATAAAATTGTATTCTATGAAATGAACACCAAAAACAAGGAAACAAGAGACATTTTTAGTTGCCATTGTTGTTGCTTTTGTTTTCCTTCCTTTTGTCTTGTTTGTCAGATTTGGTTTTTATTCTTTTAACTTTTATAAAAATGCAAAACAGATCAGCACCATTTACCCAATTATCTGTTAGTTCTTTTAAAATTAAATCCACAAAAGTTGCATATGTCCTTACAGTTTTCTGCTTAGCCTTCTAGTTTCTCTCATGACTCCTCCCCTTGTAGCCTAAAGTCTAGTCATACTGAACTGCCCTCAGTTTTCCCAGCTTGCCTTACTCTCTCTAGCTCTTACCTAAGTGGTTCCCATTACTAGAACAAGTATTTCTTCTCCACTGTGCCATTCCTCTCTATTCCCTGGAATTCAGTATGGGATTCAGTATATAGACCATTTTTCCCTGACTCCAGGTGTAACTGGAGAACATTCCACTCCCAGTATGTCTTACTTTCCCTTTCTTAGGGCTATGTCCTTCCCTACTGACTTCTCTGTCTTCCTGCCTGAGCTGTATGTTTCTAGATGACAGGAAACACATCAGTGCTAGTTACTATTTTATTTCCACTCTCTGGCATAGCACCAAACACACAGTAGATGCTCAATCAATGTCTTATTTTTATTATTATTGTGAAAATACTGTACAGGGGGGTTACAATTATATGAGCAAGGTAATGAGTACATTCCTTATCAAGCATTGTTGCCTCCTCCTTTGTTTCCCCTTCCCATCCCTTCCCATCTCCAGCACCTCCCCTGCCCCGGCCACCACAAACCCCCTCCACCACCACACCACCACCACCACCACCCCCCCCCCCCCGCCCTCGCCAAAGTTGTAAAGTTCGTTTTTCGACATAACGCCTTGTACATCTCATTGTTGCAATAGGTCCACCTGTATCCCTATTTAAACAATTTGGTTTTTCCCTTCCCTTCCCCAAATTATACCAACATCAAATACAGTGAAAACAGGGCTTATACCGTGGGGGAGGGACATACAAAGCAACAAAGAAATCATCTTATAAATATGTTAAAAACAATAGCAAGAAAGAAAAACATTTGAGTCCTTAACTTGGTGTTCATTTCGCCTAACATCAACTTATCTGACCGTTTCTGCTTGTCTCAGACATATACTACTTATTGCAAATAAGGGAAACCATGGGACAACTGTAAACTTGTTCAACCACTTTGGAAAGCAGTATGGAGGTTCCTCAAAAGACTCTACATAGAGCTCCCTTATGACCCAGCAATCCCACTTTTGGGCATTTACCCAAATCATCACAAACAAGACCATACTAAAGCTACCAGCACAACTATGTTTATTGCAGCATTATTAACCATAGCTAAGATATGGAACCAACCCAGATGCCCCTCAGTAGATGAATGGATTAAGAAAATGTGGTGTAGATACACAAGGGAATTCTATGCCTCCATCAGAAAGAATGACATTGCCCCATTTGTTAGGAAATAGAAAGACATGGAAAACATTACGTTAAGTGAAGTAAGCCAGACTCAATCAATGTCTTTTGAAGTGACTTTATTTAGGTGGAGAACTTTATTTGTGTTCGTTCATCCACATTGAGTAGCAGTGGCCTAGATATTGCCAGCCCAAATAATGTTCACATAAAATGTTCAAATAATTAAGTTACCTTTTTCTGCTGATTTTCATCCTTTGAAAAATAAATATTCTTCTTCTCCCACTTGCTAGATGTGAAAAATTCTTCTAGGTCCTTGGGCTTTAATTTGTAATTGTGAGAACCTACATGCCAGAAACTTTGAAAGTGAACAAAGAATTTAGATAGGTTATTCTAACTCTTAAGATTTATGAATACCTAGTCATATCCTTGCAAACTGATGCCAGAAATTCACCAGTGAGATTTAAGCTATAATCTAAGTAGGCTGCATAGAGTCCTCTCTACCAGAGGCAGTGTCTGTACCTTTGGGAAATGATGTGTTCAATGAGAAGAACCCTAAATCTCAGAACTGAGCTCTTTAGCTCCTTAGAAGCCCCCAAATTCTCCACCTGGATACTAACTCCTATGTGTGATGTGTGAGGGATACTTTGTGTTAAAGTGTAAATAATGCTGCTTAAAGCAATAGCCTAATAAACTAGTCATTACTTTTTAAATTATTTATTTATTTATTTATTTATTGTCGGTCATGGGGCTTGAACTGTCCCTCAGCTCTTCATCTCAAAGGCTAGTGCTCTACAACTTGAGCCACTGTGCCACTTCCAGTTTTTTGAGTGGTTTATTGGAGATAAGAGTCTCCTGGATTTTCCTGCCCGGGCTGGCCTTGAACCACTATCTTCAGATCTCAGCCTCCTGAGTAGCTAGGATTACAGGCCTGAGCCACCGGTGCCCGGCTACTAATCATTACTTCTAATTGCTGGTGTTAGCCCTTTAAATTTCCATTCTCCAGAATTATTGTTGGATGAGAGTTGACTGCCTTTTTCCGAATTTAGAGAACTGTGTGTTTCTTTTGTGAATCAAAGTTTAAATCTGCACAGTGGCTGGGCCCAACCCACCAACTGGCTTTGCAAAGTCCCTTAGCATATCAAAGTGATAAGAGCAGGCAGAGCTCGGTGGTGTGAGAGACAACCCCAGCTGTACAATGAGAGGAGGGTTGTGTGGAATCCGAGGTAATGCTTACCGAACCCAGGGAAAATGGAATGTGAAATATTCTTTACTTATTTTTATTGATAAGTGAAAAATGCCCCATCATTTCATTATGAAATATGTGACCTACACTCTTGTATATTCTTAGAGTGAATGTACAGCCTAACGTATTTGATTTGGGTTTAAAACAGAGCAGATTCTTTATTCATGAACAAATCCCTGCTTAATCACATCACCTTTCAAGATTCTCAGATTTTAGTGATTCTGAGGTAGTGGGGGAAAAAAAGTATGCACGTTAGAATCTGTAAAAGTGTGGTTGGAACCCATTTATAAAACAAGTCAGGGTTTGAAATCTCATCTCCCTTTCAGTCTGATGGTAAAGATTGAATGGGATTGTAAATATAGCTTGAAGGAGTTCATTAGGATAAGTAGGGTTTATGTCTGGTTCTTTGCTGTATTTCAGTGCTTTGAATAGTGCCTGTTATAAAGTAAAAAATCTTCTTGGATAAATGAATAATTTTCATTTATGCAAAATATCAGATGCCATGCTTGGGGCATAGCAGTATTCAACAAATGGAAATGGCTAGAATTGTTTCTAGATCAGATGAAGCTGTGGGTGGAAATATCTACTTAGTAGATAAGATTTCAAAACGGAGAATAAAATTCAGAGATAGTTTGAAAATAAATAACTTTTGTGCTACAGAGGAAGGGATTTGACATGCTTTATGAACTTTCAGTAATGTATCTAAATATATCCTTTCTCAGTGGTTGCCTTCCCATTTAAGAAAACTGTCTATAGTGACTGATTTGCTGTAGTTATTAAATCAATGCTGTCTGTTACCACAACATAATAGACTAATATGGCCCAACTAGTCATCACAGCTAGCATTCTAAATTTCACATAAGGTTTATATTGGAAAATAAAAGCAAGAAGAAGACAGTGAACAAAAGGGCTTATCTAAAATCTAGAGCAAAACTAAAAGCAAAACTTTGCTTCATCATTCTTGTATTTTATCTTCATTTGTTACTACTGTGATGATATATTAAACCCACCTCTAGCAATAATAGGCATCTCACTGCAGTTTTCCAACTTTTTATTTGGAAAACCTTAAATCTGTACATTAATTGGAAAAGGGATAAAATTAACATACAATCATCTTTCATGTAAAGTCACTAAATTAGACATATTACCACATTCAGATATGCATTCTTCCTATGTATATTCATAATATATATGAAAGCACACAAATGTTTAAAAGTAAGTTACATACATGTTACATAACTATTTCAGCATTTATGTTTGAATCTCTAGGACTCTTTTACATAACCACAACAACATTTGTACATCAAAGATGTTTATCATCAGATATTTTATTAATAAAGCAATAATATTTTATTTAAGGCCCATATTAAACTTTTCCAATTATCATAATCATGTCCTCTCAATGTTCTCTTGGAGTGGGATGAATGATAATACTTCTCAGATTCTATTCACTTTCTTTTTCTTTTATTTTTTATTTTTTGGTGCCAGTAATGGGGCCTGGGAACTGTGCACAAGGCTGGCACTCTACCATTGAACCACACCTCCACTTCTGGCTTTTTGATGATTAACTTGAAGTAGAGGTCTCCTGAACCTTCCTGCCCTAGCTGGCTTCAAACTGTAATCCTCAAATCTGAGCCTTTTAATTAGCTGTGGTTATAGGCATGAACCCCAAGTAGCCATAGCTAATGAGTTCATTTAATATTGATGAATCTCCTATTTTTGTCATTCAAGATATAAATATCTCCAAAGAATCCATATTGTCTTACTGATATTTGTTGATTGAGATATGTATACTTATCTTTTCATTATTAAATATTAATTTTTGTTAAGAATTCAGATAGGTTATTCTAAATTGTATTGTTCATTGTTCATTGATTTTCCTACCAACATATAAACTCTGTCCAGACAAATGATTCCTAATTCATCATTTAGTCTCAGACCTCAGTACATTGCCTAGAACCTGTACCCTCCCTTAAGCAGCTCCTATTTTCTTTAACATCTTAACTGATTACTCTTATCCACTTAGCTACACACTCTAAAAAACTACACAGGTTTGATGGATTACTCTCTACTCCCTCTTCGATCAACTTTATATAATCCAGCACCTTACTTGTTTTACCTGAGGAGTATTTCCCAAGCCATCTTCTCATTTCCATCCTCACTACCAGGCCTTGGACATCTTCTCTAGGACAATAAGAGCCATTTGACCTCCTTGCTGTCAATCTTGGCATCATCAATCCAACTTGAAGTCAAGGTGATACATTTCAAGGTGATATACTGCAAAAGGAGTCCTGATCAGGTTGACTCTCCAGATTAAAAACCTTCAGAGTTGTCAAAGATTTATAAGATAGAGTCCAAGCTCTTGGGCCTAAAAGAAAGAAGCCCAGTGTGCTTCGATTGTCTCCTACCATCCACCTCATCCTGCCCTGTGACTTTTGTTCCAATGTTATCACAACCCTTAATACGATCTGAATAACTCTATTTGTTGAGGGGCTGCCACATGGCAGGCATAAGTGCCTCCTATGATGTCATTTAATCCTTACATCAGGTTTTGAAGAAGTAGACTTGTTTGCATTTTGTAAACAGTGGGTCACCCAGCTCAGAAAAGGTAAACCAAAACCCACACATGAACCCAAAACACTTGGCTCCTTTTCCATCATGTCAAGATTTCCCCAGCTTACCATTCCAATCCCTACCTTTGTACCTGCTTTCTGTACACTATGCCTTTCCTCCAACCACTTATCCTTCTTCATAGCTCATCCTGTAATTCAGATCCAGCATCTTTCATTATTTATGTTGGATTAAATACCACCTTGGTGTGTCTAAACTATATGACCATAGCTCTAGAATTGTAATCACCATAGTAATTAATTTAATGATCACTTTATGTACTTATATGTTGATCTTCCTTGTTAGATCACCAAGGCTGAGAACATATTATGCTCTCCTTATATATTGACAGGATCACTGGCATCACTGGCATATTAGCTAAATAAATATTTGTTGGGTCAATGCAAGAATGACCATAGGCAATGGAACGCTGATGCTGCCGTGTCATGTATTGATAAAGTAAATAAAAGCATTACACATATTTCTCAGATTTTCAGATATGAAGCCAATAAATATGTCTGTATTGTGTAACAAAACAAATTTAAAACTGTTCATTTAAACTGGAATTATACTATAAATGTATAAATAATGCTTGATAAACTACCATAGTCTTCCTCTAATGCTATTATTAGTACAACTACATTTTACAGTTTGCATCACATGTGTTTATTTTGTTACACTCAGGATGAGTGCACCCTAAATGCATCTAAAATGCCAAGCCTGAGCATGTGTGCATGTGTGTGCATGCATTCATGTGTGTGTATATATATATATATATATATATATATATATATATATATATGCCTGCTACTATTTTGTAATGGTATTTTTAAACATTTCTATGTATCCTTTATAAGTTATTTTAGTGACTATATAATATTGGCCTTGTTGATTTTTATTACATTTGTTTGTCTAATCTTGGATATTCCTGCTATTTTCAGTCTTTTAGTAGTTACTTCTGTAGCTACTGTCTGCTATCATTACTTAGGAGGAAGTGGCAGCTTAGACTGAACCTGTAAATTATCTAGAGCCACCTGGCTGTTGAGAAGCAGTGTTGATTTGAACTATAAACTATCTGACTTCAAAGGCCACGATCTTTTTTTTTTTGAGGGAAGGGCAGGGGATGAAGGAGGAGCAGTGAATGGCAGTAGTACAGGGGTTTTGACTAAGAGCCATACTCTGAAGACACTACTACTTAAGCTCTGGCTCCAGCTTTATTGTTATTATTATTATTATTATTATGTTTTTGTTTGAGTTACTTTTCAGACAAGGTCTCACAATTTTATTCCATGCCAGCCATGGACTATGATTTTCCTATTTACACCTTCAGAATAGCTGGGATTAAAGACATGTACTAGCATGCCTGGCCTCCAAAAACTCTGCTCTTTATACTTACTAAACTGGAATCTGTTGTTGATATAAAGGAATTTAGTTATATTAAAGCAAAATTCTTGAGCTAAGGTCAATACTTCAATTGTCTAAGAAGAGGAAGACTCAGATCTACAGTAATTAGGATGTGAAAAAGTACTCAGGTTTGGTGTTTTTTTCCCCCTAGATCTTTAATACTAATTATGTGACATGACTGCTGTGGAGAAAACTCCCTGCCAGAACTGAGAACTATTCTCTGTAAGCAGAAGGCAAGCTCAGACAAAGAAAGAGCCAAACCACTCCAGATTTGGTGGTAGTTCAGGATTTAAGTAGGAGAGGCTTCTAGACAGAGGTAGTGTTTGGTGGTAGCTAGACAAGTAGATCTCCCTTCTTGCAACACAAACCTATCTGATCTTGTACTAGAAAAGTCACTGATGGCATATTATGGCAGCCATTTGCTTTCTTAATTAATTTACTTATTTGCTTAAAAGGATTGTTTATGTTCTCTACATTGCTTCACTTTGCTAAAAGGAGAGATGCTCTGAGCTACAGTGATTGGGCATCAATATTTCTCTGGTCACTTTGTCTAACAACTCCCTTTTCATTCATGTATATCAAACATATTTGCATGAGAACTGCTTTAAACCCTGTGACAGGGTACAGCTCTGTGTTCATAGATACATGATGTCTGTTTCTGAAAGAAAATAGTTTCAGTAGACTGTGTGCTCTACCCAACATTCTCAGGATGGTTTGTACAGTGAACTTTCATTGAGGGGCTCTCATAATGGATGTACTAGTGTTATTGACATAAATGATTGAAGGATGTGAACATTAAAAGCCGTTATGAGGATAGGCAGTAAGTATACAGAGCTGAGAACTATTCTCAGCTTTGAGGCTCTCTCTCATCCATCTTTTTAACTTCTATGGTGCCTGGCTTCTGTGCCTGGGAGACATTCATGCTCAATCAGATCTCTTGTGGGGGGAGGGGACGGCGTGGGGAGGGAGATTTGGGCTCTGATGAAGTTTTGAAGAATTAGCCTGTCTAACAGTGAGTGAATCTGGGCTTCTTACAATGGTATGTTATCATTTGAAGTGTTGAAGTGGAGACCAGTGGTTACAAAGAAGAGATTCCTAAATTGCAGAGGAAATTGCCCTAGATTAACTGTTCTTCAACTGCAAGTCCAGAATTTGAGGCATCAGCCAGAAAACACCCTGGTTAGAAATGCCAATGAGTGGACTAATAAAGCAGGAACTGAGGGTGTGGCCCAGCGATCTGTGTTCTGAAACAAATCATCCAAGTGATTCCTCATCCACATTAATATTTGACAAGTACTAACCTAGATAAATTTACAATTCCAAATGTTAATCTATTATTTGTCATATATCAATCAATGAAATGTCAGTTTTGTTTGGTATCAAAGGAAGCTGGTTATTAAGACAGAAAAAGTATCTCATTGTAAAGTGGTTTCATTCCATACATAGTCTCAGGATATGAACCCTGAGATTGTTTTGTTGAACCTCCAGCTTACCCTTGGGGATTCCCCAAAGTGGCTGGAGGTCTCCTACACATACCAAGCTGTGTTGTCTACTAATGAAATCAGGAACTATCCCCATCATAGATCTAATATTTTCACCCAAAGGATATCAATTTGCTCTTCTTACTCTTTTCTTTATATCACCATCCAGCTGATTTGATACTTTCAGAGGTGTGTTGAAATCAATAGGATACCATTAATTCCTAATGGTGAGTGCTCAACTCATGATAAATTCCTGGGGCCACCTACCCAGCATTTTCTCCCATCATACTGAGCTCTTTAGGTTTTGAGGCTATGTCTCATCTATCTTTATATCTTCCACAGTACCTGGCTCTGTGCATGTGGGACATTAACGCTCAATTTTTATTTATCAGATGACATATATTTGGTTTAGTTAACTCACCAGGTTAAACATATCAAATAAAAATATAATTAAATAAAATAGAGAAGACCGTCCCCATAACTAAACAAAAATGTGACTTACATTTTAGAATAATGACTTGATCTCTCCCACATTTTCTAAAACTTCTGTTTGTTTTACATGGTTATTATCATAACATGCATAAAATCCTGAATTCTCCTTCCAACCCTAATCATTGTTGGGAATATTAGGAAATAAAATTATACAGAACACGTGTTTAAAATTATCTTTAAGTAGTCATACATGTTGATTTATACGTACAGTACATCTTGAAAATGTCACTCTTTCTTTTCCTTCCAACCTGTACCAGTTGTCTTCCATCCTTGTATCCCTAAGTTACCTAGCTCCATTTAGTATACAGAGATTCAGTATTATGACTGAAAACACAGCTTTTTAAATTGCTAGGACTAACCCGATTTTTCTAATCAGCTTCCTAGGTGATGAAGAAACTGAAACTTGACAGTCGATAAACCAGTTCCTTCCTGTGAAATACACAACCAAGTACAATTCTCTCTCAGAGTTGTGCTCAGTGATTCCTTGTATTTCAGATCGTTGCTCTATATTTCCTTACTAATTTACAGTAAAAAAAAAATCTGAGTGAGGTTTTCAGTCTCTGGTTTTGTGAGGGGGATGTGGAGAAAATGAACCAATAAGTGGCTTATCCAAGATCCTGATGCTAAGAAAAGCGGCCTCAGTTTCCCTTTATGCTAGCACCAGGCATATGCTAGTTCCAGAACCTCTTAGATTACCCATAGACTCTCTCCTGGGCCCACGGGAGTGGGGAAGGAGGGTCCTAGAATGCTCAGTTAGGATTGGGTAAATAAGAAGACTTGTCTCTTGCACATGCTCTGTCCATCTTTACCAGTTCGTTTATATCAACCACCCTTAGATTTTTTTGAGCGTGATCCTAAGGTAGAGATGGAGAAAAGGAAATGGCCCCTGTGCTCTTGGCTTTCTTTATAACTTTTGGTAAATTTTTTCTATCTCTGAAACATCTGGCTAGATGAGATGTTAAGACACACGTACCTCCCCTCTGCTTTCCCCAGTTCTTTCTCCTTCTTGCATACTTACTGAAGTTGCCCAGCTTGTTTGGACTCTCCTCTCCTCTATCAGCACCAAGAGAAGGATTTCTTATTGCTATTTTACTAGAAATACAACAGCATACTATTATCGTGTGTTTTCTATAAACTTTAAAAAAGTGAAAGTAAAGTGAATAAGAAATACTATACATTTATAGGTGAGATCTTCACATGAAAAAACCTCCCAGATGATGGCTTTCCACACCAGAATTTCTGGTTGTCACTAGGCTTTACAGACTGGTCTGAGACTTAAAGATGAACCATAAATGACTGAGACAATATTTGCTCCTTCTCTGGAGACAAACTTAGATGTAGCCTAACACAACTTAAGGGAAAAAAAATAAAATAGGTCTTGTAAAATGTTCAAGTGCATGTTAAAATTATATCAAAAATATGCCTGAGTTCTCTTTTACTATATACCAAGCATTGTTATGAGAGATATATGTACTCTCGTTTTTTGAGTTGGCATCATTATTCCAGTTGTAAAAATGATACATTAAGGTTCCAAAATAACTTTCCCTAGGTTCTACAAAGAGCAGTCTTTCCACGACATCATGTACAATATTCCACAAATGCGTGCACCAAAGTTGATTTTGAAATTTGAATTAGCCATTTTTTTCATAAGTGGACATTTAAGTTACTACAAGTTGTTTTAAAGTCAGATTTATAACTTCTGATACAAAGGCTTGGAGATTCATAGTACAAGTTGTCATGTCCAAAAAGAGCTTTACAACGTCGGTGCAGGGGGGGAGGGGGGAAGGAGAAGGATTGGGATTGGGGGGGAGGGGGGAGGATGGGAAGGGATGTGAAGGGTAAACCAAAGGAGGAGGGTGCAATGCTTGGTAAGAAATGTACGCATTATCCTGCCCATGTAATTGTAACCCCTCTGTACAGTATGTTCACAAATAAAATAAAATTAAATTTAAAAAAAAAGAATATTTCAAAGCAAGTGTGGAATATTTATAGATTGAAGAAAAATACCTTGCAAGATATACCAACAACTAATAACAATGGAAAATGGGGGAGGGGTATGTGGAAGTCAACTAGGAAAATTCTCATACTGGTTAAATGGGTATTTGATAATTACAAGAAAGTATTTCTTATCTCATACACAACACAGGCTTTAAAGAGTTCTTAGGAATGTATAGTATAGTAAATTAAATAAAATCCTACCAGCCCTGACTTAACTTAAGAGAAGGTTTGAGGATTGGTTGAGATTGAGAATAATACACAGGCAGATGGAGCAGAATTGGTCATCATGGTTGACGTTGGATGATCCTAGGATCCCATTATTTTGTACATGTTTGAAATCTTTCATTTAAAAAGAAATTTGCAAAAATGGGATAGTAACTAGCACAGTTTTCTTTTTAACCTTCTTGGTCCCAGAGCAAGGAAGTATCCTATTTTTCTCATACTATTAAACCCACATTGCTTGCCTCCTATTTCAGTCCCCAGTTTTTCAAGCTCTTTCTTTCAGCTTCTAGAGCAAATGCCTTGATCCATTTATATACTGTACATCATATGGGAGAGCCTTCCAGGTGAGCCTCGTCAGATGGTAATTCTTCCTCAGTGTAGAGAAAAGTAGTTCTCCCTCCAGAGTGTGTGTGTGTGTGTGTGTGTGTGTGTGTGTGTGTGTGTGTGTGTGTGTATGTGTGTGTGCGCGCGCACGCACGCGCATGCGTGTGTGTGACATGCAGTCAATGTAGCTAGTCCACATAGTGCCTCTCTGAAACAGACCAGGCCAGAATCTTGTTATCCCACTTGGTGCTATAGTTTTATCATATGTCTGAGAAAGTGTTTTCCTTGTCAGCCAGGAAGGAAATTTGAAAATTAGTGCCAGCTTCCAATGCCCTGGAGGCACACACTGACATCTTCCACTGTCTCACTGGTAAAGCCAGGCTGTCCTGCAGTTTCTCATTAACACTGGGGGTTCGGTCAGGCAAGGTGCCCCAATTTGTGTGTATGTGTGTACTATCTCGGCATAGTTTTTATTTGACCCATGCAATGTATTAAAGTTGCATTGCATTAAACCCCCAAGTACACTTGCTATCTGTGGAAATATTCACACTATTTCCTCCCTTCCTTTCTCTGCCGTGCCGCCGAACCATAGGTCTGGCAAACTCAAAAATAAAAGATGGCAATGTGTCACTAATCATTCTTTCCCACTCAATACCCTTCGAATTGTCCTTCATATAATCAACATTCGTTAAGGGGAGGGTGAAGGAAAGGGATACAGATAGCTTCCCCAGGAAGAGCAAAAGGGAGAGTAAAGTGTATAAGGTTTTGTTCACTGCAGAATATGAAGCAAGTATGTTATTACTGTCAGGTTCAAATAGGTTTGTTAAGTGGAGACAGACCACTGAAATCTAAAGATGTGAATTTTCCCAAAAGGCACATGATAAAATTCAAAGTACAAAGGGGGAACAATCTAGAATTTCACAGCTTTCTTTCAGATCTTGAGACAGATGCTACCAGCCTTCAGGCTGAAACACAGTGACCTTTAGTTATAATAATTCTCCATATATTTTTTCAAAATTCAAAGGAAAAATAAGTATGTTATTAAAAATGTCCACCTGACAGATTGTCTAAGATACAGTTCATCATCAAATTCACAACATAGACCGATAACTTGATAACTTCTACATATCTTCTCCCTAAACTTATCATTGGCTTTGTCAGTTTTATTCAACTTGACAATTCAATTTAGAGCAGATTGATTACTTCAGGATAGAGCAAAAAGGGACAAGTCATACATTGGAAGGTAATGGTGATCAAGATTAACAGGTATTCATGAGATGAATTTTCTATTGTGTTCCTTTTAAGAACATCCATTATCGAGAAATGCTTCAGAGTTGTAAGTTTAAAGCAATTGGAAGAAAAGGAAATAGGCACTCAGTAGATTCTGACTTACTGGTCCCAATCTTACTTGTACTGAACGGGAAAATTGGTATTTCTTTACCAGTATCTTTAGACACAGTATAGAAGTAATTTTATTCTCCTCCTGTTTCACAGATGAGGAAACTGTTTGCTACAAAGTCACACATGAATGAGCTTCAGATCCAGCTGTGTCTGGGTTTGACATTTGCTTCATTTTTACTGAATTACATTAACTCTTGTTACTACAAAGAAAATGGTGCTCACCCTGGTTCACAGATTTTAAAAGAAGAATTATTCCAGGCACTTTAGAGTTAAGGGCTTTCCAAATCACAATAATCTCAACTACAAGCTTGTATGTTGTAAGGAAAGATGCCAGGGGAAAGGAACATATACATACATTATCATCCTTCATTAATGATTCATATGGCCCTGAATAAATCTTAATTCTCTGGGCCAAATCATCACTGCCAAATTCAACATGATTTTATTAGATCAAGTTTAAATTATCTTTTCTTCTGTGATTTCTTTCTCTAGTTGATGGATTATAAGTCTAAATCTGTCAGAATTGAGATTAGAAATATGACTGCTCAGTTTTATTAAAAACATTACATTGGCTTTCCATGTTAGCCAATTTCTGTCTCTACTCCCTGTTCCTCAGTTTCTGTCTGCCTGTATGTCTGTCTCTGTCTCTCACTCTCTCCTGCTCTCTCTCTGTCTGTCTCTCTGTTTCTGTCTCTTTGTCTCTGTCTCTGTCTCTGTCTCTATCTCTGTCTCTGTCTATCTCTGTCTCTGTCTCTGTCTCTGTCTCTCTCTCTCTCTCTCACACACACACACACACACACACACACACACATACACACACAGACACATACAAATACAAATTATATCCAACGAAGGGAACTTCAGAGTATATTTTATGTGTAGATCACACAAGTGAAGAGAAATTCCAGAGAATTCAGTTACTCAGCACAGTTTGAACATTAGTCTAGTTTGAACCTGTCTATCTGACCAGTCAACTGTCTTCTACTACTCCTTGTGAACTCAGGGAGGGATGAGGGATGTTGATATAGACCCAAGTTCAGAGTCTTGCTGCTTTAGTATGAACTTGTACTGGCCACCTTTACCTCCAAATCTCTGAGAAAACATACTTAACAATGTGGAATAGAAAGAGAATAGATACTGGATACAGACACAAGTGATCTTCAAAAGATGGAATTTTTTTTTACATCCAGCAATAGTATTATTTTTTAGAATATCTTCTCTGTTTAGATCTGGGTTTTTGTGATTTTCTTTCTTTCTTTCTTTCTTTCTTTATATATATATATATATATATATGTTTTATTGTAAAGATACTGTACAGAGGGGTTACAGTTACATGAGTAAGGTAATGAGTACATTTCCTATTGAGTATTATTACCACCTCCTTTGTTTTCCCCTACCATCCCTTCCCTCCCTACCTTCCAACCCCTCTCCTCCCACCCACCCTGAAGTTGTAAAGTTCGTTTTCAGCATAGTGTCTTGTATGTATCATTGTTACCATGGGTCAACCTGTATCTTTGTTTCAGCATTTTGTGTGATTTGTTTTGTTGTGTGCAGTAATTGAGGTTGAACCCTGGACCTTACATACACCAGGTGAATGCTCTACCACTGAACTGCTTTCCCAGCCCACTCTAGACTTCATGGAGGAAATGCTAGCTTCAGGGCTCTGGCATGCTTACTCAAGTGAGAGAATGACACTTCCTCCTAGGGAAGTCTTCCCTGCCTCAGATACTGTCAGTATTTTACTCTTTGATGCCAAATTGGTGAGCTCTAGGGGGAAACATGGCCTGCAGACAAATTCCTTTATTATGACAGTACCTACTTCATGCCTAATATTCACTGGGCAGTAGATTAAAACAGCAGATTGTATTTTAAACTGGAAAAACATGAAATTTGGAGCCAGATACCCCTGGGTTCAAAGTTTGGGCTCTATGTGTTTGGGGAAAATTCAGTTAAAATTTCTGAGCCTCAGTTATTATTGTTTTTTGTTTAATGAATAAAACAGGATTAATAAAGCTTAGAAGTTTACAGTGTTTGGAAATGGTCCACCCAAAGTAGCCTTCAATTTGTTCTAGCCATGAAAGAATTGGAATCAGGCAACACTTCATATATGTTTGATCAATAGAATTATTATAAATACCTGGATTATAAACCATAACATAATAATGACGCTGACATGAATCTAACAAGAAAATAAAACAGAATATTTATAATACCAAAAAAAGGATTGAGGAGAATGTCTGTCTCTCTGTCTGTGTCTGTGTGCTGGTACTGAATTCAAGAGGCTTGAACTCGGGACCATTCTGTATATTTGGCTTTTTTTTTTTTTGCTCAAATTTGATGCTCTACCACTTGAGACATATCTCCACTTCTGACTTTTAGGTGGTTAATTACAGATAAGAGTCTTCAGGCATATCTGTCTGGAATGGCCTTGAATCATGACCCTCAGATCTCAGCCTCCTGAGTAGCTAAGATTCTAGAATGAGCCACCCATGCCCAGCTTAACGAGAGAAAAAAGTTTAAACAACTGAGACTGAATAAAGACTTAAAGCAATCTTTGAACAACTACCGAGAAGCCTGGGGAGAAAATTTCACTTGACCATTGCTTGGGACTTAACAGTTTAGCAATTTGTAAAATTCAGGTTCATTTTTGGCACCACAGGCTTTTCAAATGCTGAGCCATACTGTTCAGGACAAATTACTAGTAACTTGTCCTTGCTGCAATTGCATAGATTTTAGAGAGAAATTGAAGAGATCACAGCTAGCTTTTAATGAATCAACCTGTTTTGCTAACATCAACAAAAGCCTAATAAGAAAGAAGACAAATGTGGTTTGCAAGGAAAAGGATAATAATCACACAGAACTTGATTTTCACTTTAAACACAGTGAATAAAGCAAAATAGTTTTGAAAAGTCACCCAGGACCAAAATAAAATAGTTTGGCTTATTTTATGCTGATATGATGTGCTGATAGGCTTGGGGTTGGCATATGTATTAAATTTGCATTTATAGAGAATAAGGCACCTGTACAAAGGAGAAAATATTTAGTTCAATGATGATCTTAGAGGGCTGATGATCCAAGAACAGAGGAATACTTTAAAGGGAATGACTTCCTTTGGAAGGTAAGATGAGCACTGGCCTTTGTGTTGACTAAGGAAAAAAATATATTAGGAGTCTATTTAAAGACTATATTTATTGTATCTGGCCAAGTGATTTTTGAATTGAGATTTACTGATTTGAGTTAGGCTCCCTTGAAGTATGTTCCCTAAAATTACACAGATTCTCTACTGTTATGCATAGTTCAAAAGATTTATACATGCTCAATGGAATTGTAAGCCATTCTGTTTTCATTGTGATCCTTTTTACACACACACACACACACACACACACACACACACACACACACACACCTCAACCTTTAAAACAATCTCTTTGATGAACTTTGTTTTTTATTACTCCTCCTCCCCACTTTTCCTTGTGACTCTCATAAACTAAAATGCATTTTCTTAATTTTGCCCAAAAGAAAATTCTGTAAGCTAACACTTGCAATCCTAGCCATGTGGCAGGCAGAGATCAGAAGGATAAAATGGTTCCAGGCATACTTGAGGGAAAAAAGGCCAACAGATCCCATCTCAGCCAATAAAAAGTAAATGTGATGGCATGTACCTGTCATCCCAATTGCACAGGAATCATAAATAGGAAGATCATGGTCCAGGTCAGCCTAGACACAAATGTGAGACTCTATTCAAAAGGTATATAACCCAAAGAATGAAGGAGGCATGATTCAAGTGGTAGAGGGCCTACCTAGAAAGTACAAGGCCCTGCTCAAGCCCAAATACCACCAAAAAATTCTAGATTCTTTTTGAACTTACATTTTACACATAGAACTTTTAGAATGTTAATGAAATAGCTTAGTCAAATGTATTGGCCTTTTCCTTTTGTTTGTCTGAATCCTTTTATTTAAAGACACGTCCTTCTTCCTCTGGGAACCATTTATAAAAATGATGTATCATGAATGTCCACCTTTCAGAGCTCCAAAGGCAGCTTATATTCCTGTCTCCATTCTGTAATGTGGAAGAGTAATTGGTAGTCAGTTGGGGTCCTCTTCCCTTTGCCTACTGAAAGGATTTTGGCTTTGCCAGAACCATCTTGACCTCTTTACCTCCTGAGGATATTATTTCCATGACAAAACTCCTTTGGGATTTTATACTATGGAGACAAGGAAAAATAGTGACCCCAGAGAAAGAAACTCAAGTTTGATACAGAAGAGATTTAGAAAGGAACTCTACAAGAACACGTGTAGTCTAAAAAGAAGTAATCATGGTCGTAAGAAAAATAGGACTTTTAAAATATTGTGGAAAATATTCTGAAAATCCTTCACAGTGTTTGAAAAACATACACATGAAATACTTGCATTCCTAAAAATAACAAAATACTTTGCATTCATTAGAGTGTTTCTCTTCCATCTCAGCCTTGCTCTGACCTACTACAAAGTTATAGACAAATAGAGGCAATGCTTTTAAATTTATGAATATGAGCATATGCACATTTCTACAATTTTCATTAATATCCCTTCCCAATAATTCAGTTTTTTTGCTTCCCATATCTTCTTTTTCTCATTAGAGGCCCCTTTTAGTTTCAGAGTAGTTTTCTTTTCCCCAGCCTCTTAACGAACAGTTACTTAAATGAACCATGATAAATGCCTGTCCTGGAATGGTATCAGATTAAATCCATTATAAATAGTGGCTGCTCAGGTTAAAATGCCTTTTATCATCTTAGAAAATGAAATTAAAGGCTCATCTTTCAGAATTAGCTAAGGAGAACCTACACTCACAATCTTTTCATGGAAAGGTAGTATAGCCTGATTGTAAAAGATTAACTCTGAAACTCACTAGCCTGGTTCAAAATCCAGTTCAGCCTCTATTGTCTATCTAATATTGAGAAGATTAGTTCTGCTTCTGTCTTCCAGCTACTAGGGAGGCAAAATCAGGAAGACTGTGATCCAGGCTGGCCCCAGACAAAAGTATGAGACCCTACCTAAAACAATAGGGCAGGTTCAAGTGATGGTAGCTGCTAGGCAAGCACTAGGTCCTAAGTTCAAACCCCAGGACTGCCAAATTATATATAGAATAGTAAGCTCCCATGGTTGTGGTTACCCTGTAAATGAGTTCATTCTTATAAAGGATTGCAGCAAGGCTGGCAGATAGCATAGTAGCTACCTCAAATAGGAATCATGTTAAGAGAGATCTATAGCTTTTGCTTAGAATCTCTGGTAATCCTATTGGTGACCTACATTTGATTTCCTAGGTCCTAATTCAGACATTCACAAATTCAGTGGATACTATGACTGAATATGTTCCACAAAGTTCATTTGTTGTAAACAATTTCCAATTCACAGTGTTGGGAAATTGGGCAAAATCAGTTATCAATGTCATGAGGATTCTGCCCTTGTGGATAGACTAATATGCTTATTATAGGAATGAAATTGTTCTTCAGAGAACAGACTTATCAGAGTGAGTTCAGCCCTCTCTTTTTCCCTTGCAGTCACTTCTCTTACCCTTCTGACTTCCACCTTTTGCCATTGAAAAAGAAGGCCCATAGATGCACAACCTTTCAAACATCCAGAAACTGGATCAAATAAATTTCTTTCTTTCTTTTTTTTTTTTTTTTTTTTACAAATTACCCAGGCAGTCTGCAGAACTCTGTTATAGCAACACAGAAGAGACTAGGAAGATAGTGTTTACCCATTGATCTCTGCTATGGCAGCACTGGCATTGTGCCAACACTGTTGCCACAAAAAGGAATGAGACACAGCTGTTTCTTCCAAAGAGTTTGCAGGCTGAAAAGAAAATAGCATATAACAGACAAATAAAAATGCAGTGAGAAAGTGCAGGAATAAAAAAAAACTACAAGAAGACAAAGCCATTGCACAGGAAAGTAATCAAGACTCTCTAAGAACTCTGGGAAGACTTCCTAAAGGAAATGAAAGATTAACTTAGTTCTTGAAGGGTGAATAGAAGCTCACCAAGCACACAAACAGAATTGATTCTAGGCAATGCAAATAGGATTCAGAGTTCTGAATTAGTAAGCACATTGAAGTATCAACTTTAAATCGAGAAATCACAAGACATGGTTGTAGACAGGAGCCAGGAAACACTTGTGGATTCTGCTTTAAAAAAATAATAGATGAAAGATAGTTGCTGTTTGGGGGAGTTTGTGGATGTTGTAGTAAGTTGTTTTGTTTTGTATTGCATGACTAGTGTTTAGAGAACTGGGAATCCATTCAGCATTCTCTCCAAACGCTGAGCAGATAGAGCTTGTGGCTATGCAGTTATGGGGTTCATCTGTACTTAGGCTTTCCTATATTAACACCATTTGAGTGGAATGCTTGGGTGTGGACTCTTAGAAAAAGAATTCAACTAGAGTAAGCAAACGGCAGCATGGATGCCTTACATGGAGATCTTGATATAATGAATCACAATGGCTTAAATATTAATCATTAAACACAATCCATTTGGCTAGTGACAGAGTCTGTATTCCCTTCTATATTCCCAATTTTTTATTTGTCCGTTTGTACTGAGACTTGAACTTCAGGCCTATTCCTTCTCGTTTCTCCGTCCCCATACTCCCACCCCCTCAGCTGCTTTAAGGCTGCATTTGAGTTACATCTCCACTTCTGGCTACTTTTTCGGGCTAATTGAAGATAAAGAGTCTCTTGGATTTATCTTTCCAGCCTGCCTCTGAACCACAATCTTTAGATCTCAGCTTACTGAGCAGCTAGAATTACAGGCATGAGCCATGAGCTCTAAGCTCCAAACTTTTCTTTAGCATCTCTATCTAGCCTCAGCTAGTTATTTCTTGCTGTGGCATTTTCCACTTATGAACTTTCTCTAGCTAAGTTGATAAGTAGCCTTTTCCCCTCCTGTTACTTTTCTTACACATGTATTTTTCCACAATACTTTACTATGCTGCTAGAATGGGAAAGCTGTCCTTATCTGCTCATGTATTTAGTGGTCATCTTCATTTATTCTAAAGTATATCAATCTTTGGGCTAAAATCTTATCCCTCGAATTGTCATTATTTACATCTTCTCAAAATAGCACTTTTTCTTTGGACTATTTTCTAATAAGAATTACCTATCTTTTATGCAAACATAAATCCTTCCACTGGTTAAGAACTCTGCCTTTGTGACAAGTAATGACTTGTCTGGCATCATCAACTAGAACAAATTGATAACTTCGTTCTCCTGGGTCTCTTTGTTTGACTAACCAGGAGCAATAAAGAATCTACCTACCCCCAAACTAGCCCTAGCCTGGATATTATATCTCCAGCCTGCCTGTTTTCATGATCTTTCTCACTCATGATCTACTTTTAGTTAGAAGAAATGACTAATTGCTGGTAAAGAAATTGCCTGGCTAAGAACATCTTATCACTTCTTTATAGTCTTTGTCTTCCCTTGCAAAAGCTTCCATATTCATCCACAAATGATGAGTGCAAAACACAACAGTCCTGCTCAGTATTGATGCTTTAGCCTCTATTGTAATTACTGTCTCACCAATAGAAAACTCCCTTAGGTCTCATTTAAATTGTTTAACCCTTTCTTGTCATTCTGAAGAGAGATTTCCTAAATAAACTATATCCCCATCTTCATTTGGCACATTCCAGTAATAATCAATTTTCAATATTATAGGATAAATTGCTGAAAGACCATATCATGTGATTATATTAGAATTGTCTGTACCTTTGTGTTTACTTTCTACAAGTTCCATTTATTCCTTAATTAAATAATAAGGAATTCAAAGCAAGAAAACACAAAAGTTAATAATAATAAGCCTTTGCATTCATATAGACCTCCTCCAACTAATAATACTTAATAATACATTTTCAAGGCACAGATACCTACCTATTGAATTACCAACTCTGTATGTTCTGTATGCTAAAGGATTAATGCTCTAAGACATACTCAGATTTTTTAAGGTAATGTTGTCCCTAAAATATGTGCAACTAATAAGAGGGAAAATAACAAGTTTATTAAATGTTAAATGTCTCTTCTAAAAATATATTTTTATAATATGCATATACTTATTGTTTATATTAGCAAATGTGCTAATTATTCAATTACTTGAGCTTAAGAAAAATTTCTCTACTTCAGCACATAGTTAATAACATTAAAGTAATGTATCAGAAATCATATTATAATTGTCTAAGGTAGTCATTCTATAAAAGACCTTCATAAATGTGGCACAACTCTCGAAAATATCTATTAAATGCTTTCAGAAAGGCATTTGAAAACCATACTGAAAACACAGGATTTCACTTCAAAGTTATTTAAAATATACCCAATAAGGAATTTTATGGCTTTATCTATTTTCCTATAAAAATCCCTCTGAAATATAAAGTATGAAACAGAATATTTTAATTGAGTGCTATATACTGACAAGAGTTAGAAAAGAAAAGAAATTCTGGACCGCTGAACCAAAAGACCCTGAGGGCTAGGTTTTTCTAGAGTGCAGGTACAGCAAGCTAATTCATAATTTTTACTTTTTAATAAAACATTTGAAAGCCGGGCGCCAGTGGCTCATACCTGTAATCCTAGCTACTAAGGAAGCTGAGATCTCAGGATGCGGTTCAAAGCCAGCCTGGGCAGGAAAAGATTCTTACCTCCAATAAACCACCAGAAACTGGAAGTGATGCTGTGGCTTAAGTGGTAGAGTGCTCACCTTGAGCTGAAGAGCTCAGGGTCAGTACCCAGACTCAGAGTTCAAGCCCTATGACCAACCAAAAAAAAAAAAAAACCAAAAACATTTGAATATCAAAATGAGTAGATTGGTTACAGAGTTGTATTGATATTAGATCTGTAGTTTATCAACCCTGTGGAATGGGGAGACACTCCAACAATAGGTAAACTTCATCTATACAGTGTTCCCAGCTAGTCACACCCACTTTACACACTAGAAGTCTGTAACTATTTATTAGCCATTCCCAAATGATCCACCTGAAATGAGAGCTTGTATCTTCTTGTAAAGACAAGGAAGGGAAGAAAAAAAGGCGATTTCTTAAGAAGAAAGGATAGAATAGCAATAGCTATTATTAGCTTACTCTACCACTTCTATCCTGGCCCTTACCCGTACTCCCCTTCACTGCCTGAGTGGTGCTTCATTTTGGTATTGGTTCCACAATCACAAGAGGAAAAAAAGAACTTGATTCAAGGGCAAAAACTGGTCCTAATACTTGTGAGTATAGGAGCTGGTAGGAACATACAGTTGTGAAGAGGAAAAGGATACTTCAGAAATACAAAGGAAGTGTCAAAGGAAAGGGGGGAGGAAGATGGCATCTAACATAGAATCTACCATCTCCTTAATTCATGACCCTGCAAAATACCTTTTTAAAAAATGGCAAAGCCTCTTGCCTGATAATTCATAGATATTTTTTTCATAATTTTAGGTAATTGTAAGGGACATAGTTTCTGCCCATTGTATGTTATGTATGCTTTTTGGTCATTTCCAAAAATTCATTTTTTCTTTTGAAACAAATGTGTATGTGCGCACCCGTGTGCATGCATGCATCAGTACTGAGGATTAAATTCAGAGCCTGGGCATTCTCCCTGATCTCTTAATCAAGCCTAGCATTCTACCACTTGAGCCACAACTCCACTCTCTGCATTCTGTGATTAATTGGAGATAGTCCCATGAACTTTTCAAGTCCAAGCTGGCTTTGAACACTGCAATCCTCAGATCTCAGTCCTGAATAGCTAGGATTACATGCATGAGCTACCAAGGCCTGGACAAATATCATTTTTGAACTCATAAGAGAAAAAAGACAAGTGACAAGCTATCACACCTGAGTACTTGTTCTGGAGAAATGAATCCTTATTCTCAAGCCAGAAGAGAATGACTTTTCATACTTCATTAGACCCCCAAGAGATATCCTCCTTACCCAAAAAGCCTTACCCTTCAAGTTTCATATAAAGAATACCTGAGATTTCTGTGAGTTGCTAAACTTGTGGACTTCTCCAATACAGAGAACAGCCAGGTAGGGCTTGCCTAACTAGAATATAAGCAAAATCTTCAACTAACTTCCTGGAATTGCACATTTTGAAATGTTGACAGAAAAGCTCCCTAGCAAGAGAGCTAAATAGAATAAGCTTCTGGGGAAACATTCTAAGTAGGAACAAGATCCCAAAGCAGAATTTCCAAAAGAAAGAAAATGAATAATCAGCTTTCTTGTGCCCTTCACAGCTGCCCCTCTGCCTATTCAACAAACAGAAAAGGAGCTGTGTTATTGCAGGATGTACACTAGGGAGCCAAAGCAGCAGCTGGCTTACCAGCAGTTGAAATGCCCAAGCAAGCCCTGGCCCTAGGAAACAAGCACCTCATAGGTTTAAGGGGAAATGAGGAAGCTGGTTCACTTATCTCCTCCAGGAGATAAGGAGGGCTGCTTTGGAGCAAATGAGACATCTTCTAGAAGGGAAGACCTGCAGAAATGCCTAACAATGAACTGCCCTTCCTAGAGAGTGTTATTTGAAGTGATGTTTACAAGAATAGCATTCACATGGGGAGAGGGCAGGAGAAAGTGATGGACTGTGGTGGAGGAGGAGGGAGTTGTAAAATCATTGTGTGGTGGAGAAATGTCCTTCAGGGAGTCTACTACACATAATGGGCTGAATGCATGCCAAACTAACTATAAGAAACCAGCATTTCACTTAGCATCATCTTATATGGACATGTGTACATAACTTTTGAGCTTTTCAGCTCATCTGATAAGATTATCCTATATGTATGCTAATTATTACAGTAAGGGAAACCATGGGACCTAAATTTCTTTGGGCCTGGCTTATTTCACTTAATATGATTTTTTTCCAAGTCTTTCCATTTCCTAACCAATGGGGCTGTGTCATTATTTCTGATGGAAGCATAGAATTCATTTATATATATATATATATATATATATATATATATATATAAGAAATATATAATATATAAGATAAGAAATATATAAGATAAGAAAATGTATATATATACATATATATATTTATATATCACATTTTCTTGATCCACTCATCTGCTGAGAGACATCTGGGTTGGTTCTATGTCTTAGCTATGGTGAATGATGCTGTGATAAACATATTTGTGCTGGTAGCTTTAGTATGGCCTTGTTTGTTTTCATTTGGGTAAATTCCCAGAAGTGGGACTGCTGGGTCATAGAGGAGCTCTATTTATGGTCTTTTGGGGAAACTCCATACTGTTTTCCAGAGTGGTTGAACAAGTTTATACTCCCACCAACAGTTCAGTACATTCCCTTTTGGCCACATCCCCTCCAATATCTGTTATTAGATTTCTTGATTATAGACATTCTAACTGGAAGATACCATACAGGAAATGTACTCATTACCTGACTCATGTAACTGTAATAATCCCACTGTATATGACTACGATAGCAATAAAGTGAATTTTAAAACATTGAAAAAATAAACCAGCAGAACTTGCTGCTGTCTTCTGAGTAAACTTAGCAGATAACCCTAGTTAATTTTTAAATTATTTCTTAATATTTCACAAGTGACACTGCTTATTAAGAATCATATTAATCCTAAGAAGAATGAAAATGTTAAAAATAACTTTTTCATAATTAAAAGAATCCAATCTCAGCTTTTTTTTTGCAAATTCAAAAGAAAAAATAGTCAGCCCCTGATTAAAAAACTTAATTGGCATCTTAGTATATTTACTTTCTAGGAACCTTTTGTAAGATAGCCCATGTCAACTTAGGTGTCTACAATGGTATACTTTTCCCTGCCCCCAACCAAAGGTCCTCTCTCTAAACCAAAGGTTTTAGTGAGGCCCAGCAGTAAGCTAGAACATGTGGACAATTCCTCCCCCTGGAATTGTCTCAGGGTCTCCAACATCTTCCCATGTGGAAGGCATTGACTCTTAACTCACCCCTAACTCTCCCTCATCATTGAAATTCTTTCAACTACAGAAACCTAATACTGCTCATAGCTCTGAGGACATGCTAGAGTAATTGAATAAATGCGGATTTATTGTAACACACTGAAGGGCATGCATAAAGAAAATGAAAGACACAACTCACATACACAAACTGGCACAACTAGCTAAAGCGACCAAGAGATTAAATACAGGATGGAACCAGTGCCGTATTATTAGTTGTAATAGGATTGTAATAGGATTTTTGATGCACAATGTTTTCTATCACATATCTCATCTCATGTAAGAGCTGTCCCCATTTATTTTGGAGAAATTATCATAGAAATAATGAGATTAACCTGATATGTTGTCCTAAAATTTTCAGGTTTAAATCTCTTTCTTAGAGAAGCCAGGAACTTGGTTGGAAGGCTTCCGTTTAAAACTGTTTTCTTTATCTGCATGCTGCTGCAGACGTGACATTGTTGACTGTGTCTATAGTAACTCAGCTAAACCAAAATAGACCTTTGGATGGTGCCATATTTACTGTTGCATGGTAAAATTGTGGAGAGCATTTCTGTTTATAACAGCACATTTCCAATAATAGTCGGCTCTCCTTGTAGAATTCCATCTCTATCTCTGACTGGTTCTGTGACCTTGACAGGTTGTTGACTGCTTGAAGTCTCAGTGTTTTCATTTGTGAAAATGATAAAGGAAATCCAGTCTGCCTGCTTCATCAGACTCCGATCCGTGCTGAGTAGGAGTGGCCAGGGGCACTGAGACAAGCAAGGTATTTCTGGTGCCAGCTTCTCTAGGAGCTGATACTAGATCCATAACAAGTCAGAGGCCTGGAATCCTAAGGCAGAAACAGTTAGTTAAGTGAATCATATTTATTGCTGACAAGGGCAACATCTCCCCCTCTTACCTATTGGGAGCCTTTCTGTGGTCAGCATTCCTGTAGTCCCAGATTTGTGAGCAAGAGGGCAATGCGTGTACTTTCATAATACAAATACAGCAACAGAAGCTTCCTCGAACAAAGTATCAGGAGGAAACAGCCTGCACCTGGACCTGCATTTTATCATGTTGTACCTTTTTTTTTAAGAATTGTATTAGGCCCTGTGTGGAATTGTGAATGCCTACACACCCACTTCATGACAGGACAGCAGAGCAATCTGTTTTCAAAGGCCAACACTGTTTTTATTTCTACCCAGCTCTGTGGTTTTTCTCTCCTCTCTTGATCCCGGTGAGCCCTTTTTTTTCTCATCATTTTGAGTCAGCAGCATGCTAGTAACAAAGGTACCCAGCTGTTCTTGTAGCCCTAATCTCCAAACAACTTTTAATAGGTACTGTCTGCCTTCTACCCAGTTGGCTATAACAATAAGATGCCAGATTGAAGGTATTTTAAGGAGGATTTGGAGGATTATGGTGAAGTGTGGTTTTGCCCAATAGTTTAAGAATAGAATTGCTAATATCTCCCAATAATGATTTGTTTTCCTTTGGTATATTGAGTATGTGTTCTGGACAGCTTGCAGACTACACATTATTGGAAGTGAGCTGGCAGAGTTTCTAGGTATGCCCAACAGCCCCTCCCAGACAAAAATCACAGACAACACTGATAAAGGAGACCATCATCATCTCTCCTAATCCTACTCGATCTGCATGTCAGATATCTCACCATTCCCATTTGAATACATGAGGAAACTGAGTTTTTGAGAGGCTAAGACCTTAGGTTTCAACTGAAGCTCTCTGACCATCAAACCCCATCTTCCCTTAACAGCAACTGTGTATGTACGATGACATAATTAGCTTGCTCTCATCATTTGTCAGTATGAACACCAAAACGTTATATTTTACTCCCATAATATATAAAAGTTACCATTAGTTAAACTAAATAAAATGCAACAAATATCCATTATCCACTCTATTGTTCTACAGAAGTGGTAGAGGCACAGAAACGGCAGGTCTGTAAAAACAAAGCCAAAAAAAGTGTGGTGGATGGCCTCCTTTTATTTACTGTTTCTAGGCCTCACTGATTCTTTGATGCTATCAGAGAAATCATGCCCTCCACATGGGCTTGGTCTCCAGGAAATTGTTTTTACTTCTATATTTCTATGCTAAAGACTCATTGATAGCAAAGAAGCAGCAAATATAGGAGGAGAATTTTACCTTAGAACTATATAAAACCTTGTTAAGTCAGCCTTCTGATAGTTTCTATTATATCATTATCACAATTGGAAGAGTGTGGAAGTCACTGCATGGTTTAAGTCTTACTCCTAGGACCTCTCCAGTTTTATCTCTGTCTCTGTCTCTGCCTGTCACTGTCTCTGTGTCTTGTATCTCCCCCTCTCTCAAAGAGCAGTGAGGCCCTGAGGAGCAAGCATCTTTATCCAGAGAAATATTCCTTTTGTACTTGTCAAAACAGGAAAGTGGGCTGAAGTTTAGCTGTGTTCCCATTAAAGATGGTAGCATTTGCTAAGTAAAGCAATAGGACAAACACATTTGCAATGGAATATTTAAGCTACTTGAACAAATTGCCTTCAAGAATCTATTCACATGCAAATGATTGATACACTAATTATGAGTCATTTTTGTCTTTTCATGAAGGCCTGTTCCCTGGGGACCTTTATTGGATACAACTCTACTAACTCACTTCCTGAATACATAGAACAGCATCTCTACCTTAGGAGGCAAACTATTTTAATTCAGATTGATTTTCATTGATTCATCCCCTCAAACCAAATTAAAATTTTTGCAAAGCCTGTTACTGATGGCTCTTAGCTATAACCCTATCTACGCAAGAGGCTGAGATCTATGGATAGTAGTTTTGAAGGTAGCCTGGGCAGAAAAGTCCACTAGATTCAACCTCCAAAATAACCATCAAAAAACTGGACTGGGCCAAATAGTAGAGTGTCAGCAGAGCAAGTATGTTGAGAAAACACCAAGCCTTAAGTTCAAAACCAAGTACCATAATCTACACCCACACCCTAACCCATCCCCTCCCCACAAATCAGCAAGAAATATATATTGAATGTACCTTACAGTGCTATCTCCTTGCTTTGTCTCCATTGCTTTCCCATTGCTCACACTGCCAACCTCACTGCCAGTATGCCTCTATCTGTAACCAGTGCCTCCACTTTCTCCAGATCTTTGCTAATTCCTCTCACAGTGAGGCCTCCTTTAGCACCTCTTTTTTTCAAACTTACAGTCTCCCCCACCTGATATTTCTTTTCTATGTACTTAATAGAATCTTACTTTCCACTTTCCCTACAATGGCAGGGATGTGTGTCTCTTTTAGCACTGTTTTATACCGACAGTGTATTCCTAAAAGTGTGCCTAGCATACAGTGGGCACTTATTAAAAATTTGGGAATTCATTAATCCATGAATTCAAAGGTATCATTGCTAATTATTGGTTGAGGCCTGGTCTATACTTCAGATGCACACATCAGAGATCCTCAGAGCACAAAGGATATGCCATTTGCAAACCAAATGATGTGACCCATTGCTTTGATTTGTCCCCACATTTTAGCAAAGAAGGATGTGGATGTATAAAGTCTCAGTAGCATGACTTGGATGTGGCTGACATCTGCAATCCTCACAACTTGGGACACACATCAAACTGATTGAAGTTTGTAGGTAGATCAGGGAGAAAAATTCAGGAGGCTGCATTTCAACCCATACCCAACCCGTACCCATACCCATGAAACTCCAAGCTATTCACAGTAGTACTTGCCATTCATCTCAGCAATGACAGGAAGCCTAAAAGAGGCAGATAGAGGTACAGGCATGCTTGTGGATGAATTTGAGATTCAGTCTCAAAAATGACCACAGAAAAGGGGACTGTGGGTATGGTGCAGTGTGAGAGTGACTGCCTAAGGAAGTATGGAACCTTGAGTTGAAACCGCAGCACTGCCAAGGTGGGCGAGGAGGCGGGAGGGGCGCAGTAATCTGAATGATTTCATGGCGCCACTTTGGAATCAGTGTCTGTCTTTTACAGTTTAGTGTTTCTTCCATTGTGATTAGATTAGCCCTTGTTCCATTTTTCTCTTTACTGTACCACCTTGCCAAGCTCTATTGAAGTTTGTTGTTTATGGAAAATGATCAGAACAGGTAAGGCTTTCATCTCAAATACTATTAATTAGCTACTTTAAATACCATCTCAGTAACTGGAACTAAAGGGTTGGTAGGTGACTGTAAGGTTGCCCTGTTACTAGGATCTGAAGTAAGATACGTCCACATGCTTGGCACATGGTACGTTCTGATTTCCATTTATGCATTTGCAATTGTCAGACCTGCAACTTATAACTGAAGTGTCTCTGGGTCTTTGTTTCCCTCACTTTGGTACAACACTAATCTTTTATACCCTGTGGAATTTTGCAAGACCTTTATTTGGGACAATTGCTTAAATACCAGTGTTTCTATTAATGTGGAATCCTATTCTTAGTAATCAATGAATAAAAATCAAAGTTTATGAATAAGAACATCCATATAAGATAAATGAAAAGGAGTAAATATGCAGATGGGTAAAAAAAATAAAGTAAATGTACACTTCATTTTGTAACTATCTCAGATTCTCAGAAATGTCCTGACCTAGGGAGATATTTTCTCATGCTCTAGATTGAATTGCACATAAGTTATTTATACCTAAGTGTTCACCTACCACCATTATTCTGTCCTATAATTTGTGGCTTTTCCCACATCTTCAATGATGGCAAGTTATTACCTAAAGTGCAGGGAGACTGACACATTCCAACACAGGTCAGAATGCTTTTCCTTGGGAATCACCTTCCTGCTCATCTCCTCTCCTGTGGTTCACATCATCCTCTCCCATTTCTGGGATTCCAGATTCCCTTGCTTATACTCATCACATGAGATTCATCGTCATCCTTGATTAAAAAGCTGGCTATGTCTCTGAGGACCCTGGACCTATTTTGTCTTGAGGCTTCACTCTCTGACCAATAACCTTAAGCCAATCAACCAAAGAGATGTGCTTGAAGCCAGAATTGCCTGTTAATTATTAATAATAACAATTAGTCCAGCAATATGGACATGCCAGGAACTCTTGTAAGAGCTTCCCACACATTATTGTATTTACTTCATAGCACACCAGGAAATTTATCTTAGATCTCTAAAATGGCTTACTGCCCATTTGCCTATGATGAAACTGATAGGAAATCTATATAGGCATGAGCAAATGTGTCTTAGTACTTGAGAAAACTGGAGTTGTTTAGTGTGTTGCTACTTTTAAATGAGAAAATAACACTTCAAAGAAAAATTCAAAGAAACAAAAATCCAAATAGTATCTACTTGCCATTATTATATGCTTTGAATATCTCAACGTATACATACATTTTTAATTGGCCTCTTATTATTATCTATTACAGATCACGTTTGTCTTCTCACAATATTATCACCTTCAGCTTATTTTTGACGATCCTTCAGATTTTAAGCAGTAATTCCTTTCATAGCTTCTCCTGTTTTTGGAACTCCTAATGCTAACATCCTCTACTCACCTCTCACTTTTGAAGTAACTTGGACATCTCTCCTGCCAACAATCCTTGCATTCTTTCTGTCTGCTAAATAGCTATGAATGATACCTGCCTGCTTTTAATTTACACCTCACTGTTTTTCATTGTGTGACCACACATCAAAGGCAGCAGTACAGTTGGGGGTGCTTCTTAAAATTCAGATTCTTGGATCCCACCCTCAGTAGAAATTTCTGTGGGTCTGACCTTGCATTTTTACAATAACCTCTAATGATGTGAATAGCACTACAGTTTGAAAATCACAGTTCTAGTTGAAAAAATGGTCACCATTTGACTTGTTAAAGAGAACTTATTTGGGGATATTTAAATATACTCAAATAAAACGTGAATTAAATACACCTTTCCATAAGTAGAAAGATGCACCATTAGAGCTTAACTGCATAAAGTTCCTTTTACAGTCTCACTCCCATCTAGGTATATCAATCCTATTTCTAGAAGCTTCTGTGAACCTTCCTAGTAAGCATCAAATAAGAACATGTCTGTACAGAGTTTGATGTTGCTTTGGGGCCCACTACACCAAGATTAAATTGGTCCCATAGGCTCAGAAGAGGTAAATTTTGAATGATTACAAGTGTGTGGCTGTGAGTGTGTATGTCTGTATACATAGATACAGAGAGAGAGAGAGAGAGAGAGAGAGAGACAGAGACAGAGACAGAGACAGAGACAGAGAGACAGAGAGACAGAGAGACAGAGAGACAGAGAGGTAAACTCTTTATATACATAATACCTATAGGTCATCATATACATATATGCTTTAGATATTTTATAGAGATATTACTATTTATATGGAACCATATAATCATCTATGGCTGTTATGCATATAATTTGTATATAAACAAATAATTGTATATATGGAAACCCAAATCCTTCTATCTTTTATAGCTTGCTATGGTTTGAAGGTATAATATTCCCAGTAGACACCTGGGTTGAACACATGGTCCTTAATGAGTAGTGTTCTTTCAGGAAGTTCTAAAGACTTGAGATGGTAGGACCTGGCTGGAGAAAGCAGATTAATTGGTAGTTTTATTTTGCCCTGAGTCCCCTATCCCAACTTGTGCTTCATGGCCAAGATGAAATCAGTCCCATACACTCAGAAGAAGTGATGAATGCCCTCTATCCTATTTTCATGATGTTCTCCGCAAGTGCATGGGGCCAGAAACTATGGAATGTATCCTCTGAAACCATAAGGACCTCTCTCCTATAAATTGTTTGCTTAGGTATTTGGGTCATACCATAAAAAAAAGTAACCTGTGCTTGCTTTAAATATCTGTAACAGCTATCTCTTTCCCAGTTTTCTCTTCTCTTTCCCACCTCTCTCTTCTCTTTCCCACTTCTCCCAGAGCTCTCTCTTTCCCACCTCTCTCTTTCCCACCTCTCTTTCCCAGCTCTTTCCCAGGCCTTTCCCAGCCTCATGGAGGGCCAACCTGGCCTGGTCCCAGCAGGTCTACCGAATAAACCTACCCATTACCTGAAAAAAAAATAATAAACAAATAAATAGCTGTAATATCCTGTCAACTCATTGTGATTTACTCTGTTGTTATGACAGTTGTTATAGTAACTTGAAAAGCTGAGAAAATTAATAATAATGGATAAAAGATAAATCTGTCATCATTATATTATACTTGCCTAGTTGGTTAAACCTATGTTAGAAGTCTGTCCACTCAACCCTTCTTGGTCTGTATAAGGCATTTGGTATGCCCTCTGTATTAGCATAAACTTAGCTTTAAAGTCACTTTAGACTTCATGATCTTGAAGGTCAATACAGAAGCTTAAATACAGCACGGGTGCTACAAACAGCTTTGAGAGATAAAGGGCAGAGTCTATTTTCTCCTCTGAACTCCTGACTTAAAATAGTTTCTCATACCAAGGGGCTCAGCAAATAACAGATTAGTGAATGGTCAAACAGCTTATTTGCTCCATGGCACCAGTTGCTCATGCCTGTAATCCTAACTAGTCAAGAAACTGAGATCTGAGGATCATGGTTAAAAGCCAACCTGGGCAGGAAAGTCTGTGAGAGGCTTATCACCAATAAACTAATCAGAAAAAAAACTGGAAGTAGTGCTGTGGGTCAATAGTAGAGTGCTAGCCTTAAGCACAGAGAGGCTGAGGGACAGAGTACAGGCACTGAGTTTAAACACCATGATTTCCCCCCCCCCCACACACACACCTCCAAGAAATCTAATTTGCAGATTGTTTTATGATTTCTTTTTATATCTTTATTGTAAAGGTGATGAACAGAGGGGTTACAGTTATATAAGTAAGGAAATAAGTACCTTTCTTTTTCAATAGTTACTCCCTCCCTTATTTTCTCTTATTTACTCTCCCTACTCCCCTCCTCCCCCCAAGTTGTATGGTTCATTTCCAACATAGTGTCAAGTGAGTATCATTGTTGTATTAGTTCATCTTTTGTCCTGCTGTTTCTGTGATTCCCTTTCCCTTCCACAGACTGAATAAACTTATATACAAGATGAAGGGTACAGAAAACTAAAGCAGAAAGAAAAAAATAGAAATAACTGCATACCAGACATAAGAACCTTTTGTTTCCAATTCTTGGAGTTCATGCTGGTATACTTTATTATATATGGTTCTAACTTTTATTTTTCTCTTTCATTGGATATTACCTATCCCCCTTACATAGCTTTTGTCCATACGTGATATTCAATATTGGATACATTAAGGCAACTGCTTACAGTACCCCAATTGATAAACTAAGAGGATCACTACCAATTCATATCACCTGAATGAGTAATTCCACAAGGGCAGAGCAGTATGATAACACTCATCTACTAAACACACAATACATTCAGCACAGAGCCAACTCCTTTCTAAACACCTCACATTTAAATATATATATATATATACATATATATATATATATATATATATATATATATATATACTTTTTTTTTACTTTTCCCATTTTAAAGACGAGGATCAGACTGGGTACTGGTGGCTCATGGCCTGTATTCCTAGAAACTCAGGTTGCTAAGAGTATTCCTAGCAACTGAGGATCCAGTTTCAAAGCCAGCCTGGGCATGAAAGTCCGGGAGAACCTTATTTCCAATTAACCACCAAAGATCCAAAAGTGGTGGTATGGTTCAAGTGGTAGTGCAGGAGTCTTGAGCATAAAATCTAAGGGATAGTACCTAGGCCCTCAGTTCAAGCCTTAGTACTGTTCAAAAAATAAAAAGACAAAGAACAGGAAGGAGATTGAGTAAATTGCCCAAGATCATCACATAGCTAAGAAAGGGGTAGAGCATGGATCATCTGACTCCATCTGTAGGACCAGACTGTGCATGTTTAGCATCCTTGGTACCTGTCATAGTCCCCTATACATAAAAGATCCTCAGTGAATTATTTTCTGTGACAATGTAGCTCAATAAACTGGCACAAACACACCAGATTCTTCATAATCCAATTAATACTGTATATTTGGGTATCTTAATTTTAAAAAAAATCCTACAGCCAAATTCTTGCTTTTCAATCTTTGAGTTATCACTTGAGTGACTATGAGCAAGTTACTCCAATTCTCTGTGCCTCAGTCTCCTTATCTGTAAAGTAGAGAATCTCTAGGTAAGGACTAAATCAGATAATGTGTGTAAAATGATGGAAGAATTCTGACATACAGTAAGTCCAATCTAGTAATGTTTGATAATGCAGTAATGATGGGAAAAGCTTATGTTATGTGGATAAAACTTGGCCTTACATAGTTGATAGCCTGTGGGGTAGGTAGACAATTAGTACAATAAGCTATGAGGAATTCTGTTCTGACTGGGATAGGCCAGTCAGGACACACAGCAGGATGCACAGATTGTGAAAAGCCTCAAATGCTGAGATTCAGCAGCATTTTAGATAAAGGTGACATAAAACCAGAAATAAAGTAAACAAAGGATTTCCAAAGAGCAGAGAATGAGGGGCAATAAAATGCTAAAGTTGCTATTGTGGATCATATGTAAGGTCCTGGTATTCCCCCACACATAAACACAGCAGAGAGGGGAAAGAGGGAGGAGGTCTAGGCTATCCATTCATGAAAGAAGCTATAGGATGCATCTATTGAGTAGACAGAAGTTGCAAGGATTTGTGTAGAGAAGGACCTAGAATTAAATCTAAAATTGTATTTTTATTAAAAAAGACAGCACCTGCACATGCCTTTTCATTCAAAGGCAGTATTCTACCACATTTGGACTACAGCTCTACTTCTGGCTTGTTGGTGGTTAATTGGAGATATAAGTCTCATTAACTTTCCTGCCCAGGCTGGCTTTGACTGAGATCTTCAGATTGCATCCTCCTTAAATAGCTAGGATTGCAGATGTGAGCCACCCGTGCCTGACTAAATTTAATTTATTGGGACCCTGTACTTAGACTAAAGTAATGAGAGAACTTCCTTTTTTGTGTGTAGCTCTCAGAGTGTGATCCCAGTATAGATTAGGAGCACATTAGAAATGTAAAAGAGTTCTACTCCCATTGACTAGAAGTTCTATTTTCACAAGACATCCATGTAACCATGCTATCCAAAATGTTAGAGAACAATCCCTCTAATTCATCTACTCATTTATCGACTAATTAGAAGGTTTGTGGTCTGGAAAGAAACTTTCATAGACTGGGCTTAACAGTCAAGTGGAAAGAAACAAACATCAAAAGTGACAAAAAATACATTTTTAAAACTCATTGACACATAAGGTATTTGAACACATTTAACAGGATGACATCATAACTCAGACAAATTCCTTGAAAAATGGTATGTAAGGTGATTCCTGGAGCATGAGCACGGTTTTCCAGGTAAAGGCATGGTGTTATAAAAATTAAAACAACAGCTCCTACTAACTAAGCATGGTAAGAAAGGTAATCAGAGACTGGGTGAGGGAGAAACTTTAGTAGAGACCCCATCAGTCAGGATGGTTCTTTGGCCTTCACTCCATATGAAATAGAAAGCCAGAGAGTGGTTGTGAGGAGAGGATCAAGCTTGATGAGCTTTGCACTTTAAAATACCACTTTGGCTCTTTTTGGATGGGACATATTTAATACGTATGTAATCTCTAAGGGTATAAGTTCAGTCATCCTCAGCAGTAGCCCCAGTACACTCAGAAATCTCCAATGTGTCTGGCCCTCTGCCTTCTGGGTAGAAAGCCTAACTCAGAAGCCTTCCTTCAAATCTGTGTGCTTTCTGACCTTAGAATTCTCCTGCCTAGTTCAAAAGCATTTATTAGAATTGGAGCTTTAAACTGGCCTCCAACCATGAAACCACCAAGAGTTTCAATTTAATTTCCCTTTCATGCCCATTCACACCTTGACTCCTTCAGAGAAAAAAACCAACTATTGATACTGATAATAAGTTTTATGCTTTGGAAGGGAAAAAAATTGCTCAGCTGAATTCACCATTAAATACACTCCTCTCATGATGAAGTCTACATTTATTTAAGCCAGGCTCCTATTAGCTGAGGAAAGGGTGTCCACTGAGGTATGAAGTGTTTATTGTAGCTAGTTCCTGCAAGCACTGCCCAAAGAGAGATAGTATTTTTCAATGGCTAAAAGCCACAATGCGCGAGACATGAATTATGCATGTCTGTCTCTTTAGAACAAATCAGCATAAATTATCCCATAGGGTAGTCTCCAGAAATTGGGGACCCTGCATATCTTGCTTCAGTCTTTTCTGCATTAGAAACTTTGGGATTGGAAAAGCAGTGACCAAGTGAGATTCCAAATCACCATCTTCAATATCTATGGGGGAGTGGCAAGGGTAGAATGGAAGCATCACCAGCATTTCTACGCAGCATCAGTCAAGATACCAGTAATCATGATACCAGTAAACACATGATTATTATTCTCATCAGCCCAGAGCATGAAAGTAATTGAGTGAAAAAAAATCCTCACATTATGTGAAATGATTACTGCCTTTGAGCCATAATAAACAATCATCTCGCCCTGGTGCTAGGCAGCAAAACAAATGAGGGCTGCCTGCTGCTGGTCCAGTGCCAGGACCATTACTGGCTTCTATAGCCACCAACCTCCTCGGGATCTGATTTGACTTTCAGAGCTGGAGGGATGCTGCACAAATAACTCTCTTAGATGCAACATCTGGCTCCATATTGGAGAAGTTGGCTGCCTTATACATGCTACTCACCAGCCCTCAAATTTGCCTTCACATTTGAGTCTTGACTTCCCAGGGCATGAGAATGTCCATTAAGAAGGGATTATCAAACTTAGAGACTCACATTCAAACATAAGTTGTCAAACCAGGTAGCTAGGCAAGCCCAAGATAGCAAGAGACACAATACAAGTAAAAATATTGTGAAGGGATGGTCTGGCTTTTACAGAGAATAAACCTGGAGATTCATAGAGAATCTGAAATGGCAACCTTCCCAGGCCTTGTTCTGTCAAGACTCATTGGAGTAGGGGAATTCTGAGTGGTAGGTCTGGATAACCATAACAAACTGAGCTAGAAAGAGCCTATAGATAGTTTTGCAGAAGGTGTATAGTTGCTAAGTTCAGGCTTCAATTTCCCTGCCTCATCATGCAAGACAGAGTCAGTGGTTAGTCCACAGAGTACCTTTGTGTAAATTAGATGCCACACTTTCTTGCCTCCTAAACTGGCTGCTCTTGTTCAGAGTACCACCTTCACAACCCTAGGCAGCAAACCAGAAAATACTTCAATGACTAAAATAGTTCAAGTTTGCTCAAATATGTCACTGGAAAGGTGCAATTATAAAATAGAGCTTCTCATAGTTTTTGGCTCCAACATTTAAAGGCTTTTGGAAGAGATCATTTATGTTTTTACAACTAGAAAGACAAATTGCTATCCTAAAATTTAGAATGTTGACTGAATTTGGAGAGTGAAGCAATTGCTTTTCTGGACAGAGACTATTGCACATACACCAGAAGGAAAACTTAAATGGCAGATTTCACGGATTGTTGGGTGGCTGAGTATAGACTCTGAACAGTGACAGATACCTGGGTACCAGGGGGCACATATTGGTGAGTTTACTTCAAGAACTCTTAGAGATTTCATATTGAAGAGCCAATAAAGAACTCTTCTTGGATTTAGCAGGGGAGAAGAAGAAACACCATAAAAGACTGACGTACAAAGCATTTTTCATACCAAATGTCTATAGTCAGAAACAACAGAACCATAGCTTTACACAACCAAGAGAAAGGCCATATATTTTCCCTTAACTCCAGCACACTCTAGCTTGAATGTGGAGAAGGCTAAAATATACTTGTAAAGTTTGTGAAGTCCAAAGATGTACATACCCCTTAAAAGACTGGCATTTGTTCATAAGGCCATCGAAGACTTCCTTTCCACAGCTTACATTGTGCCAATAGGGTTCCAGTATAATAGTAGACTACAGCTCAGAAATGATAGGAGGCTACTTAAGGAGAACACAAAATAAGGATAGTGAAAGGATTTAAAGTCTCTGGAGCCTAAAAACACAACAAATATTAAATATATTACAACTCCTAGTCAAATGCACATTAAATCTATATATAAAAGCTTATTTACTTCAGCTGCTTATTAGTTTTTGACAAGTCATTTCAAGAGATGTCTATAGAAACAGAGAAAGCATAAGAATCAGACTCAGGTGATGCATATTTTGGAATTATCAGACAATGAATTGAAATAACTAATTAGTATGTTAAAGGTTCTAATGAAAAAGAATATAGGAAACACGCAAGAACAAATGAGTAATGTAATCAGTGAAATGGAAATTCTGGAAGAAAAAAAATCAAAGGAAAGGCTGGTGATAACAGAAGAAAAGACTGCCTTTGATGAAATCATTAGTAAACCAGACACAATCAAGGAAAGAATCAATGAGCTTGAAGCTAGGTCAATAGAAACTGCTCAAACTGAAATGCAGAGGGGAAAATCAGCAAAGAAGCACAACAGAACACCCGAGAATCATGGGACATTTTCAAAAGGTATCACCTAAATGTACTTAGAAGGAAAAGGAGAGGAGAGAACAAAACAGAAGGTGTATTAGAAGTCATAATGACCATTGATACCCAAAACTAATGATAACAGATCTAGGAAGTACACATAAGTATAAAAAAATCACAAACTAGAGGGGGGGAAAGGCATTAGAAAGAAAATTAAAATTTGGACCTGTGGTTTAGGAGGCAATTTAGAGAGGAACACAGTAAGAATTATATCAGATTTGTTTTAAAAAACTGTTATATAATGTGCATGTGTATATGTATATAACACATTTATACATTTTTACACTATATTATTCGTATATCATATGTGATATATGATCTATTTATGTACTTATGTATATAAAGAAAATGTTTCACTATCTATATATTATAAAAGAAAGAGTTTATAGAAAAAATTGAAAGTATAAATAAGGAGAAAATAATCAATAATCAACCACAAGCCTACCACTTCAGGATAGACTCTATTAAATTTTAGTTGTCTAGTGTTAGCTTTTTATTTAGGAGTTTTTACTCTAGGATTATGTCTGACTATATTAACACACACAACTTGCTTTTTATTTATTGCCTGTAGCTTTAGTTCATTGTTGAGTTTCACATTTCCCCAGAGCAAAGATTAGATTAGGGTGCATTTTCCTTTATTTATTCCATGGTTTCCTGTCAAATGCTCATTAGCTGTAATGAACTTCAAAGGATGCAAAAAAAAATAAAGTTTCCTATTTACTATAGGTTTGAATCTGGTATTTCTCAATATATCAGCATCTGAGTCTGACTGGAAATGCTATGATTAGAAATATCAGATACAGATAGTGCTCTTTTCCTTGTTTTTGGATAGTACATATAAGAATCCACCCTTGCTTTCAGGGGATCAAAGTAGCCCAGGGGACAAGAAGCCTGACAGAAATTTTTGGGAATGGAAGGGACTGAATCAGGAATCTTGGAGATAATAACTTGCCTTGTTTAGAGTGATATTTCTGCTGTCTGCTTTAGTATAATTTTATGTCTCACTTGAATGGTAAAGCAGTAACCTAAGACTATCATATAACTATTAGCCAGCATGAAGAGGAAAACGGAATTGGAATTAGGAAACGAAGGTTGCCAGTTACAAAATCAGGTGCTACTGCCCTGAGAAACCTTTGAACTTCAAGTAGATACAATCCCTTAATCCATCCCGGTTTTGAGGGGAGAAGGTCTCTTTTACTTTTCCCCCATAATGGTTGGCACAATTCTTAATGAAATATTTGTGTGATTCTTTCATTTCTCAGATCCAAAATCTTGAACTCACCATGGAATCTGAAAAAACTTTGCATGGTTCATAGTAGTTGCATAGTTGTATCTAAAATGTATCTATTCAATAACCAAATGAATGATTGAATAATGAAGAATTCATAAGATTCCATTACATGTCATATCCTATCTCAACATAAGTCTCCAAGTACAGACCGTCACTTGTGTCATGGTGCATTTTAAGGGTAGAAAGCGGGGATGGGAAGTAGCTCCTAAGTAGTTTAGTGGATGTAGTTATTTCTCCAAGTGTACATTCTGAATTACTCTGTTAATTAAAAACAAAGCTACTATTAGCAGCGTTCTTCCTGTTTTAGAAGTGATTTCTGATTCTAAGACCAGTTTCTCAATATAAAGGGACTCTTGAAAATTACCTATAACCTGCATGACAAGTAATATCTATTGATATAAATCATATTCAGCCAACAGCCTGAAATACTTGAATTTAAAGATAAAGATAAGTGACTCATCCCTCTTAAAGTTCTTTCATCAACCGTTTGCTCTTGATGGACTTAACAAGACAAGTTATGATTTAGATAATATTTTTCAATTGTCCTACTGAGGGAATCCTATATAGTTTTATAATTAAAATTTTAATAATTCTCCATTGGAGGACTGGAAAAATTTGTGGCTCCATATGCAGGAGTAGAGTTTTTTTTTTCTCTCATCTATTAACAGAAGTTCTTGAAGTAAGGTATGGTTTGCCTAATCCTTGATTGGCAATTTAGGAAAATAGATAAATTAAATTATAGGCTTTTCATATCCTACTTCCCATCCAAAAAATCACTTCACACCTGATATATTAACATTTTCTTATGGAATCTTCAATAGGAAATTGACTTTTTCTTTCTGAAGTGATTTACCTTCCTGAAGTACTAAAGGTATCATTATGTTCTGTATAATAATTTTAATTTATATATCTGCTACAGATTATCTGGAGAATTTCTTAAATTGTCATTCATTAAGATTTAATTTTGTTTTTTAAATTGTTTTAGTATAGTTGATATACAGAGGGGTTACAGTTACATGACTCACGTACAATGAGTACAATTCTTTTTTAACCATTTTTCCCCTTCTGTCACTAGCTCTACCAACCTTCCCCTTCCATCCCCACCCATAAGATATCCAGTTCATTTTCCACATAGTGTCTGATGAGAATCACTGTTGTATTTGTTCATCCTTGTTCCACCTTTTAGTTGCCCTCCCATACCCTTCCAAATACAAACAATAAAAAAGGAAAGAAGAATGAAAACAGCAACAATTGCAACTGAAAAACTGCCTCATTTTATTTTCTGGAGTTCATTTCATAGAATATTATTTCATATGATCATATGCACTTAGCTATTGAGCCCTTTGTCCACCACTCCTATGCTTAGCCTCCTTTGGCCTCTGTATGTTAATGATTAGGGTCCTGTATAATATATCATTTCCCAGTTTTATTTATTTTTTTGGGTCATTCAATGTGCTTACTTGTAGATTTATAAGCACAATCTAGTTTCCACAAATGAGGTAAACCATGCGGCCTATGTTGCTTTGGTTCTGGCTTACTTCACTTAATACAATATTTTTGAAGTCTTTATTCCCTTACAAATGGTACAAAATCATTCTTTCTGATGGATGAATAGAATTCCAGTGTGTGGTTGTGTGTGTGTGTGTGTGTGTGTGTGTGTGTGTGTGTGTGAGAGAGAGAGAGAGAGAGAGAGAGAGAGAGAGAGAGAGAGAGAGAGAAGAGTCACTGTGACATTTTCTTAACCCATTCATCCACTGAGGATCATCTAGGTTGATTCCATATCTTGGCTATAGTACACAATGCTGTAATAAACATGGTTGTGCTGGTGGCTTAAGTTTGGCCTGGTTTTTGGTCCATTTGATAAACACCCAGGAGTTGAATTGCTGGGTCATAGCGAAGCTCTATATCTAGTGTTTTAAGGAAGTTCTATACTGCTTTCCAGAGTGAAGGGAATAGAATAGAAGGTCCAGAAATAAGCCCACAAACATATAGCCACCTAATATTTTAGAAAGGAGCCAAAAACACAGGTGGGAAGAAAGCCTCTTCAACAAATGATGCTGGCAAAATTGGCTAGCTACATGCAAAAAACTGAAGCTACATTCATATATATCACCTTGTATCAGAATCAACTCTAAATGGATCAGAGATCTCAGTGTAAGGCCAGATACTTTGAAAATACTACAGGAAGAGCTAGGGGAAACTCTAAGCCTTCTAAACACAGGACAAAACTTCCTAAACAAGATCCATAATCACAACAAATCAAATAAAGGCTGGATGCATGGGAATAAATCAAACTGAAGAACTTCTGCTTAGCAAAGGACATATATAGCTAGCAAGATAAATAGAAAGCTCTCAGAATGGCTGAAAAGCTTCACTAGCTATGTATCAGACAAGGACGTCACATCCAAAATATACTTGGAGCCCAAAAATAAACCTCAAAACCCAATCAATAAATGGGCTAAAGACCTAAAAAGAGACTTCTCAGAGGAAGAAAAAACAGGTAATAGACATATGAAGTAGAGTTCAATATCTCTGGCCATAAAAGAAATGCAAATCAAAACAAATTGAAATCCACTCATTCCAGTTAGAATGGCCATTATTAGGAAATCTAACAATAACAAATGCTGGCAAGGATGTGGCCAGAATGGAACCCCATTAAGAATTTTAAATTTGTATCTGCTTTCGGTAGCTATACTTCTGAGTAGTAACATATATCTAAATTTTATAACAATCATCACAAAAGTATTTCATATGAATCCTTTAAAGTCAGACCCTGCTAATATATCATGTGATCCAACAATCCAACTTCTAAAATGTATCCTAGAGATATATAAACTTAAGTTTACATAAAACCCAGTAGGTAAATATTAATAGCAAGATATTAATAAATAATACATAATAAACAAAAATGACCTGTGTTTTATTTTACTTCTCTTTTCATCCTAGGATAAAGCCATTATATAAAATATAAGGATAGGGCTGGGGAAGGTGGCTCAGTGGTAGAGCGCTTGCCTTGCATGCATGAAGCCCTGGGTTCGATTCCTCAGCACCACATAAGCAAAAAGAAAAAAGCTGGAAATGGCGCTGTGGCTCAAGTGATAGAGCAGTAGCCTTGAGCTGAAGAGCTCAGGGACAGCGCCCAGGCCGAGAGTTCAGGTCCCACGACCGGACCCAAAAAAAAAAAAAAAAAATATATATATATATATATATATATATATATATATATATATATATATATATATGGATAAAGCTTCTATCATTTCTCATTTCCCCAGCATGTGCTAATAGAATAGTCAAGCATTACATTAACTTAAGCTCACTTTCTTTGTGCTTGTACTGGTGCTTGAACTCAGGGCCTGAGTGCTGTGCCTTAGCTTTTTAAATACTCAATGCTGGTGATCTTGAGCCACACCTCCATTTCCAGCCTTTTGGTAGATAACCAGAGTTAACAGTCTCATAGATGTTTTCTGCCAAAGCTAGCTTTGATCCACAATCCTCAAATCTCACAATCTTAAGTAGCTAGGATTATAGGCATGAACCATTAGCTTAGCTATCCCTCATGACTCTTGAATGCAGTGAATAATATTCTCATATTCTGTTGTCTAGGCTAGATGCTTGTGTAAGTTTGGGGGGGTGGCTAATGGATCAGTGGCAGGAAGTATCAAAACAATGAATAGCACTTGTATCAAGAGAGTATTATGCAATTATAATTAAAAACCATTAGTGATTGCAATTTTGTCACTATTCCCCCCTTTGATGAGTGTTCTTTATTTTTTTCTTCCAGCTCAGTAGACTAATTGTAAAGAATAATTTAATTTTCCAAGTACTCAAGCACACCAACTGTGTTCATATGTTTCTAAGGATGATTAAATAAAGCCTGTAGATTAACTTGCTATAATTTCTGAGTGGTACCCACATCCTACACAGTGGTGGCAAGAAGAGTATACATGCTGGGAATAATGATTGACATTTTGGGCTTGTAAAGTGTCAAGGCCTGAAAGACTTCATTGCAGAAATACAAGAGCAGAATGCTAGAGCACGGACCTTTTCACCTTAGCAATGTAACCAGTTTCAGTTCTTTCTATGAACTGAAAAAGAATTGAAAAGAAAATAATGGCCATGAGAAAACCTCATTCTTTACCTAGGAATCCTTTCACCTAACAATATAACAACTAGTTAAACTCCTATCATCTATCCCCATTTGCTGAGCTAAGAGGATAAAGGTAAGAAATGTCCTTGAACTTATCGATTTCCAACTCCACACTGAGGTCTGAGAGAAAGACAGAGAAAGGAAAGAGAGAGAGAGAGAGAACGAAATTCCGGGTAGAAAGTCTCTGCTTCCTATTAACAACCTAGGGCCATGCCATAAAGCAAAACACAAGCTTCACGTGAAAAGCCAGGGTAAATGTTAAAAAACAAAAAGTATAGCCACTGTCAGTTTCTTCTTGTTTTCTACTCATCTTCACATTCATCTGGACAGGTGTTGTGACAGTTGTTGAAAAGCCTTGAGCCAAATATTTCCAGAATGCTGGAATGACTGACAGATTGATTGATTCCTGAATTGCCAGGCTAGAAGGAGGAGTGGCCACTCTAACTACAAGCCATCTAGCAGATGAACAGATTATGAGTTTACCTAGTGCTCTTTTCTCACCACTACTGTTACACATCCCTGTCTGTCATCTTGAACATTGGGATCTTCTGAATATTATAAAATGACACAGAGCAATGCACTTGTGGAATTCATGAGCAAGACACAATGATTCAACAAGTCAGTGGGCATAATACTTGTAATTTAATTTTTATCATTAAATGGCTGTACAAGGGTTACAATTTCACATGTCCATTACCTATATAGTGCATCTTGATCAGGATCACTCTGCTATCATTCTCCCCACTCCCATTTACTCTTCCATCACCAGTTATCATCCTCTGTACAGTATTTTTACAATAAAAAAGTACAAAAATGTAAACAAAAGTAATTTTGCAAAAAAAAAAATACTCACAGAAGCCAACAGCTGGTGGCTCACATCTATTATTCTTAGCTATTCAGGGGGTTGAGACCTAAAGATTGAGATTCAAAGCCAACCCAGACAGAAAAACTCATGAGACTCTTATCTCCAGTTCACCACCAAAAAAAGCAAAAGCTAGAAGAGGTGAAATTGAATTGTTAGAATGCCAGCTACAAATGAAAAAGCCAACAAAACCATGAGTCATTGAGTTCAAGCCCCCAAGACTATGAAAGAACATCTTAAAAATTCTGCAGTCTACACCACAATTCATTGTAAAACATTTTTGTCATTACCCTCTCAATATACTTTAGGCCCTTTAGTACCACCTTTTTATTTCTTCCATGATTCAGCCTCTGACAAAAATTAGTCAAAGTTCTGAATCAACAGATATTTGATATAGTGCAATCATGAGATATCAATTTAACTATCAATTGTAATCAGATCATGATATATCAGATCATCATCAACAAAGAGAGTTCTACTTCTTTCTATATAATCAAGCTGATGCTTTTCATTTTTTTCCTCTACTTGCTTCCAATACAATATTGAATAGAAGTAATAATGGTCTGGTTACATTTCTTTGAAATGTTCACCATGAGGACACAAATTTTATTTATGCAGAGAAGTAAAGACTAGCTACTGAGGAATGAGGTTTGATTTTTAATATTTCCTATCATTCTCAATTTGCTAAAATAAGCTTCAGGTTTCCTCACACTCTCTTTCCACAGAAAGCCTGCTCACCTCTACAGGAAAAGATCCCTTTGAGAGAGGGGTGGTGTGATTCTTTTTAAGAATTTAATAAATAAGTTCTTAGATGGAAGTCTGGGAAAACAGGTTAGCAAAAGCCCCATGTCATCTGCCATGTGCATAGATGCATACAACGTACCTTGATTAGATGCCCTCCCCTTGTCGCTCTCCTTTGTTCCTCCTGTCCCCTTCCCAAACCAATCTCAACTAGCTTCACTGGTCCATTTTCACACTTGTGCATAAAGGATTTGCACTATACTCATCCTCCTTTACTATCTCCAGTCTCCCTATCTCTCATTAGTACCCCAATTCCAGACAGGACCTATTTGATATTACTGTCATTCAATTTTTTTATTATGTCCTAATTGCTCAAAGGTGTTACACCACAGTATTTCACACATGCAAATTCACTATTTTAATTAAGCTATCCCTCTCATGTAACTCTTGAACATATATCTGAAGAAATGTAAGCAGAATACAGTAAAGGTACCTGCTTACTAATGTTCATTGCAACATTATTCACAACAGCAGAACTGTGGAAACAGCTCAGATGTCCTACAAGGATGAATGGATCAAGAAAATGCGATAAATAGATAGATAGATAGATAGATAGATAGATAGATAGATAGATAGATAGATAGATAGATAGATAGATAGATAGATAGATAGATTAGATATGCACATACACACACACACACACACACACACACACACACACGGAGTATGGAGTATTGTTCAGCCATAAAAGAGAATGAAATTCCTGTTGCAACAATGAGAAGTACAAGTTGTCATGTCCAAAATGAGCTTTACAACGTCGGTGCGGGGGTGTGGGGGGGGAAGGGGGGAAGGAGAAGGATGGGGATTGGGTGGGGGGAGGGGGGAGGCTGGGAAGTGATATGAAGGGTAAACAAAGGAGGAGGCTGCAGTGCTTGGTAAGAAATGTACGCATTATCCTGCCCATGCAATTGTAACCCCTCTGTACAGTATGTTCACAAATAAAATAAAATAAAATTTAAAAAAAAAAGAGAATGAAATTATGGTGTTAGAAGGAAATAGATGGAACTGAGGAATGAACATTGTGTTAAGTGAAGTAAGACAGGTTCAGAGGAAAAAGGGTTATATATTTTCTCTCATATGTGGATGCTAGACCTAAAAGATAAACCTATAGGTAACTTAATATATATGTATATACACACATTGTATATGATATATGTGTGTGTATGTGTGTGACATGCTTGTAATTATGGAATCATTTGAGGTGATGGAAGAGTGAATATTAAAAGATTAACAATACCCAAATATATTACATCTATGAATGAAGATAGCAAAACAAAAAAAATCACTGTAAAACTGTTGAATGATGAGTAATATGAGACTTATCATCAAATTGTCTATAAAGAATTCTCTTAGGGCCAGGCACTGGTGGCTCGTGTCTATAATACTAGCTACTCAGGAGGCTGAGATCTGTGGATTACAGTTCAAAGCCAGACTGGGGAAGGATGTCCATGAGACTCTTCTCTCTAATTAACTAGCAAAAAACCAGAAGTGGAAATGATAGAGTGCTAGCCTTCAGCAAAGGAACTCCAGGATAGTGCCCAGACCCTAAGTTCAAGCCCTACAACCACCACTACCATCAGCAAGAACAAGAACAAAAGAATTCTCTTAGATTTCTGTTACTATTTTTTTTTTTTTTGTCAGTCGTGGGGCTTGAACTCTGGGCCTGGGTGCTGTCCCTCAGCTCTTCAGCTCAAGGCGAGCGCTCTACCACTTGAGCTACAGCACCACTTCCGGTTTTCTGGTGGTTTATTGGAGATAGGAGTCTCATGGTCTTTCTTGCCCGGGCTGGCTTTGAACCACGATCCTCAGATCTCAGCCTCCTGAGTAGCTAGGATTACAGGCGTGAGCCACTAGCGCCCGGCTTGTTACTATTTTGTACATCACCATTTCCTGGGCTTTTCACCTCTTTGTCACAGAAACTTTGAAGCTTAATGACTCTAAATTTTGCTCTATTTCTTGCATTAAAGAGTTGAATTAGATGACCTGCCCCTAAACTTCTTTTATTCATACAATTCACTGACTCCTAAGTGTCTTTGTCCTTTAGAGAAAGGAACCTTGTCTGTTTGTTCACTCTAGTGACACAGATTAAATGTTCAGTAAAGAATTGCTTCATGAATTAATGAGTGAATGAATGAAATGAATGAGAGTAGCTTCAGACACACACATACACACACACACACACACACACACACACATCTGGATAGGCTTCTGGGCAATTGGTTCAATCATAAAGATTTGTTGCATATTGCTATTCAGTTTTAGTGGAAGGCATTTCTGAGACAGAAAACCATGGGGGTCGTGCATAATAAATCATTTTAGCATTCCTTAGTCTGTGAACTGAGTCCTTGATGCTTCCATTTCAATAAGGAATCCTTAAGAAAGAACACTAGTAGGAAGTAATAGTTTTCATCTTTGGAATTAATACATACCATCCTTAAATTCATGATTAAAATTATATTCCATGGATAACTTGGATTTCCTAATTTAAAAAAAATCCTTTTACATCTCAGGAGTTAAGATTCTGTTCTATTTCTTAATAGTTCTGATCTAATACAAGCCATTTTTCACAGTTCTATAAATTTTCCAACTTGCTCTCGCTGGCTGAATACAAGCTATATAAATTATTTCAATCTCAAATCATTTGTAAAAGCAGTGTCTACTATTCTTCCCTTTCATACTCTGTTAATTTTGATTTCTGGCATACATGTATTTATCTATCATATATACATATATACTCTTGGGGAAGATTATACATACATATATATATATATATATATAATATCTTGGGTAAGTATTTCTTATTAATCCTCAGAAGGACCATGTTTTTTCAAGCTTTTCTTCCATTTAAAATTGACTTTTTGATTGTGTTTCAATTTTGCATTCAGACTTTCTTGTTTTGATTGATGTGCTTGCAAGAAATATAATCTCTCCTTATGCTTTTTCTTTCCTTCTTTTATTTTCCTGCCTGAAGGAGCTTTTCACGGGTAGTAAAGCTCTCCTGATAACACTGGAAATAAATCTTAATGTCTTTGTCCTGTGATGGCCTAGACCTTATCTCTCTTCCTTTTACACCAGTGATAATTGCTTATCAGTACATACAGGCCTACTCATATGTTTTTGAGGCCACCAGGGTTTACATCTCCAGGAAGATAGACAGGAAGTACAGTCCACTGAATCCATTAATGGCTCTAATACAAACCAGACAAAGAAAGAATACTGAGCTAGGTCGACTATCTCAAAATGATAAGGCCATCTCTGCAGTTTCAGATGCTTTCTCAGAAGGTTCCCCACCCCTTCCCACCTTTTTACTTTGTTCTAACTGCTCTGGGAAAGGAGGCTTTGCAAAATGCATTTCTATCAAAATGGCAAACTCAAAAATAGTATTTTGAAAATACACACAAACTTGAAATCATTTTCCTTCCCTCCACAAGTAAAATAAACCTCAGACTGAAATCACCCAAATACAACACACTGAAAATACTATAGTCCTGTAGTCCAGCAGGGCACCAGCCACGTTCTTTTCACAAAACTTGAAAAGAAAAGAAAAAAATGTGTTTTCTACTTACAAAATACATGTGGTAATTTGGGACATCGGATGCCAACTGACCTGGAATATATGGGAAGTTAGGTATGTCAAATGGGAATGACAATGGGAAATAGAACTGGCAAAAAGAAAAATGGAAGAAAATAAGGGAAGGGATAACACTGTTCAAAAAGTAATGTAGTCATTACCTGACTTAGGTAACTGTAACCCCTCTCCACATCACCCTTACAAAAAATTTAAATTAAAAACATAAAATATTTAAAATATTTTTTGAAAAAGGAGGAAGAAGAAATAGAGAGGACCTATCTCACTGGTTCTCCAATCTTCTCTGGGGGGTCGAGAAGCTCCCAATAGAATTCCCTTTACCAGACCAGAATCACACTGGTGGTTTCTAAATTACCTAACATTGAAACAGACACACACATTCTGAACTTCTAAAACAGCCATGGTGGACACCAAACACTGTCTCATAGAAGACATGGCCATTTCACTTAGAACTACTAGATTTGTATGAATGTAATTGATCACACCCAATTGGGAGTCATGTGTACTTCTGGGAAAACTGGTTAATTTATTTTCCTTTTTCCAAGAGAAGAAAACAACAATAACTTGCCACTTTCTGAAACCCTGCCTAATTAAGTGCATCATGGAAATTTCCTCTTGCATAATGAAAAATCCTAACTTTATGTGCCTAGAACACAGCCTTTTTGTATCTGTGACTACTCATTATTGCTGAGTTTCTTGGTTTTTCAAAAAATACTATCAGGTAAAAACACAAATTCTTTCCTGGAGTAAACTTCTGTGGTATATACACCTGCTACCAAAACAGAGATCCCTGTTGTATTCTGTGTGCAATCCCTTAGGGATCTTCCCAATGTCTCTACCTCTACCAGTGTTCTCCTTCAAGCCTCTCACTTAGCTGTTTCTCATTCTGACAGATCATTCTCTCACTTGTCTTTAAAACCCAGTTCAATTTCTGCTTTCACTTTGACTTCGTGAATTTGTTCAGGTGCTTTGGCTGACTCTCTACTGTGGACTAAACTCTAGGGAGAAAAAAATACACAAACAGACTTCCTCATATAGTTTTGGCAGACTCAGAAGGAGGTTTCAAATAATCTATAATTACTGAGTAGATATTATGAGAATATTGCCTTTAAGAGGATACAAAAGAATAAAAAATCCTTTTCTGACATATATATATATACACATATATATATATATATATATATATATATATATAGTGTGTGTGTATACATACATCTCACATTTTCTTGACCCATTCATCTACTGAGGGGCAGCTGGATTGGTTCCATATCTTAGCTATGGTAAATAATACTGCAATAAACATAGTTGTGCTGATAGCGTTAGTATGGCCTTGTTTGTGATCATTTGTACAAATGTCCAAAAGTAGCTGCACAAAAAATAAAATACCTAGGAGTTAACTAAAGAAGTGAAGGACCTGTATAATGAAAACTTTAAAAACCTGAAAAAGGAAATTAAAACAGAACTAAGGAAATCGAAAACCCTCCCATGCTCCTGGATTGGGAGAATTAACATCGTGAAAATGGCAATGCTTCCAAAGGCTATCTACAAATTCAATGTGATACCTATTAACATTCCAACCTCATTCTTCAATGAAATAGAAGCAACCCAAAAATTCATATGGAACAGTAAAGGACCCCGAATAGAAAAACAATCCTTAGCAGAAAGAACAGTGCTGAAGGAGTATCAATAGCAAACTTCAAACTCTACTACAAAGCCATAGTAATCAAAACAGCTTGGCACAAGAACAGACCTGCGGACCAATGGAATAGAACTGAAGACCCCAGAAATGAACCCTCAGACCTATATTCACCTAATGTTTGATAAGGGAGCTAAAATAATAGAATGGAAGAAAGACATCCTTTTCAGTAAATGATGCTGGCAAAATTGTAGAAAACTAAAGCTAATTCCTTATATATCACCTTATACCAGAATCGACTCCAAATGGATCAAGACCTTGAAGTCAAAGCAGACACCCTGAAAACATTACAGGATGGAATAGGAGAAACCCTAGGTCTCCTTGGCACAGGCTGAAAATTTCTTAATAGAGACCCAGAAATACAACAAATCAAAGAAAGGTTGGACAAATGGAATTGCATGAAACTTCAGAGCTTCTGCAAGGCAAAGGACATAGCTAGCAAGATCAATAGAAAGCCCACAGATTGGGAGAAGATCTTATTTACTTTTTTAAAAAATATATTGTCTTTTTTAATTGCATAAAGGAGTTGCCATTCTACAAAGCAGTTTATGAACACAATGCATCTTGATTAGTGTCACCTCTTCCAATATTCTTACCCAACTCTCCCAAACAAACCTTTTTCCTCACTTTTCTTAATTTTGTAGAGTATTTATTGGTATTTTTTCCTATTTAGCAGAGCAGTTTATTTGTACAATGTGTCTTTATCTCTATCACACCTTCAACATTTTCACCCTCCTTTGATCCACCCCTTCTCTTATTTTTCTTAATTTTCTGATATATGCAATGAATTCTTGATTTTATTCTTCCCCCTTCTTCCCTTCATTAGTCTACCCCTCTCCTCTTCACCCCACCCCTCCCTTGCAAGTATCCATTTCCTAGTACTTACTTTGTGGGGCTCTGACTTAGTCTCCCCACAGAATTATACTATTTGAACTCTCCATAGATTCTATTATACTTCAGTTAATTCATTTGTAACCACTTGCATACTGCCCAGTATGTTTATTTGTAGATTTATAGACACATTCTCCATAGCACAAATAAGGGAAAAGATGCAACCTTTGCCCCATATATTTTTTCCAAGACTTTCCATTTCCTTACAAATGATACAATATCATTCTTTCTAATGGATGCATAAAATTCTACTGTGTGTATACACTACTACATTTTCTTGATCCACTTGTCCCTTAAAGAGTTGCTGGACTGATTCCATATTTTGGCTATGGTAAATAATGCTGTAATGAACATGGTTGTGTTGATGGCTTTACTGTAGCCTTGTTTGTGCTTTTTAAGGTGATTGGAAAGTTTATTAGATAAGAAATACATGTCAGAGAAAGAGAGCAAAAAGCAAAGACATGCCACAACAACACAGTACATGAGACCATCCCAGCCATTTTGTGTGTCTCTGGTGCTTATTACAGAGCTTGGCCTTGGGTTTACTACGGAGAATTGGTATCCTTGAGGACAGCTTTCTGTTTGGTGGGCCTCCTTTTTTTTCCCTATTAGGTCATGGGGCCAAAGATATAGTGTCCTGTCTTTATTTTCTCATTCTTTTGTCCTTTTTACTTCCTCATTCTTTTGTAGAACCCTGGCCTCATTTCCTTAACAAGCAGGTTTTTGCTTATAAACTAATCTGCCATCTTTAAGTTGTATAGTCTTCAATTCCCTCACTGCCTGCCTTTCTATTATTTCCTTTCATTTCTCCTCTCTGAAGAGGTCATTTAACTGCAGTTAACTGCTTGCTACTCCCTGCTGGTTCAGAGACATTGATAGGAAAGCAGGTAGTCTAAGGATCCTCTAAGGGGGCCAGCCTAAAGAGCCTCTACATATGTCAGGTTCCATCCAAACGTTGCTGAATTATAACGGAAAGGGAACAAACTTGGTTACAAGATTAACAATGTAAGGTCCAAGAATGAGAAAAGTCATCTGAGTTTTTTTCATCCATTTATGGAAATGGGGATGAAAGAAAATCAAGAGTGTCTAGGAGGAAGGCAGAGAGGCCCAGGTATCAGGTAGCCTTGCTTCCAAAGTTTTCATTTCACTCTCATGACTTTAGTAGCTTTTGATTCTACCAGCATAGTTCAATGATAATTATCCTGCCTAAATGTCTTATGTAGTCAACATGAAGACCCCAGTTATAAACTGACTTACATTTGTTAGAAAGATGTGTTCTTGAACTAAGATGAGACTAAGATCAATTCAATAGAGTAAACTATATTGAGCATATGCTTTTGGTATAAGTAAACTACAAATTGTGAAGGAGAGAATGAATCAGCTAAAAAGCTCTATATCTATCCAACTAATAATCTTCCACACATTTTTAAATTTATTAAATCTAAATAATACAATTTAATTTGTTCTTTCTAGTATTTTAAATGAACATATATTTTAAAAAAGTGGTTTTTGTTCTTTTATTTATGGGAACTTCCCTTAATGAAAAGTAACTAGTTACTATTAAAGAGGTTTAGGTAAATAGGAGGTAGATAATACGAAGTTAATGATACAGATATTCTAAGGTAGATATCATAAAGTTATACTTTTCATACATCTCATCATTCTAAAACAGAAAACATGCTACTTTGGGGTTGAATTATCTATTCACTGGGTTCAAATTTACCTATATTCTCCACAAATGGCTACTTTTAAAAATTACTCTCAAACAAGCAAAATTTCCATTTCTATTTCCATAAGACTGTCCATAAAACATAGTTAGTTTTCAAAAGATAAACAAGGTGGCTAGGTGTAAGTTCTTACATCTCTTCATGCCCATTGATTTTAAGGGTCTCTGATGAAGAAATGAATTAGCTCCATATACAAACACACTGTGCAGTATGATCAAAATAGAATGTAAAACTGCATGTCACATCATGGTTCCAGTTGTTTTAGAAATTCTTAAGAATATTAAGACTACAAAAACAGGTTCAGTGAGAATATAGACTAGTTGGAATCAGTTATAATATATAAAGGTGTTTTCCTTTTTGGGCGGATTGGGAGGGGGCGGGAGGAGGATGGAAGGGGATGAGAAGGGGAAACAAAGGAGGAGGCTACAATGCTTGATAGGAAATGTACTCATTATCTTGCCCATGTAATTGTAACCCCTCTGTACAGTATTTTCACAATAAAAAAATAAGATTTTTTAAAAGTGCCCTTAATATTATTATGGTAGTTTTAATAACAGAAAAAGAAGTTAATTGGACCAGTTCAGAAGTTGGCTTCCTTCTCACATGGAGTTCTTCCTAGATCAGAGCCACTTGCTAATGGATAAACTCTATAAGAATGAATTTGCCATGGCATCCCACAAGTCAAAATTTGATTATAATTGCTAGCATGGATTAGGGTAAATACTGAGACTCTGTTTAGTTAGTAATTTTATACATACACACATACATGAAGCAAGCTGGAGTATAAAAGGGTAGAGAAAAGTAATAGAGGAAGAGAAGGGAAAATATGTATCTTGTTGATTACTGTGTGTTTGTGCTGGACATACGCAGTGGTGGTACAAAAAACTACCTGTATCAATGCTCCCAAAATCCATCTCTATTAAGTGTGTGGCTTATGTTGGTTGATCTCACATTGTAATTTGCCTTCTATCAACCCTGTGTCTTGAAAAGGAGTAAGTGCATCATTCTATGAAAACATGCCTATAGGGTCCCTTTAAGGAACTGGATTTTTCAAATTGTGGCTTTAAATTTTAATTTTAACCTCATGATTATGGTGCAGCCAGCTTTCTTCATATGTCTTCTGAGTTGACTGTTATCAAGATTTTTATGTCATTAGCTAGAGTTTTGCTTGGAACATCATAGAAGATGTAAAATTCTTTTGTGTGGCTCTTTCTCTTTTTCTTAACTAGATTATATGCCTCTACATAGATAATGATTCCATTCTTTTTTTTTTTAACTTGGGAAAATTAACAACAGTTGAGTTCCACTAATTTATTCCTTTTTCTTCCTGTATCCTGCTTTCACTTCTCTGCTAGCATCTTGTTCTGTTCTGAATAATTCCTTTTCTTTTTTATTATAAATTTTTTATTGTAAAAATGTTGTACAGAGGGATTACAGTTACATGAGTAGGGTAATGAGTACATTTCATAGTGAGCATTCTTACCTCCTCCTTTATTTTCCCCCTACCATCACTTCCCTCCCCAACTCCCCACCTCCTCCCGCCACCCCTCCCACTCTGACATTGTAAAGTTCGTTTTCAATATAGTGTCCTGTACATCTCGTCATCACAATGGGTCAGCCTGCATCCTCTGCAGTATCTCTCTGCAATATCTCTTCCCCTCCCCAAATTACAAAATGTATATACAAGGTGCAGAGCACCAGCATTAAATCCAGTGAAAACAGGGGTTATAACATGGGAGAAGAACATATAATAGAAACAAAAGAATCACATAGTGTATTATAAGTATATTAAAAACACTAGCAAAAAAGGGAAAAAAAAACCTCTTGTGTTCCTGTCTTAGGGTACATTTTGCTTAACATTATCTCATATGTACATAGCCTTTAACCTACTCTGCTTGTCCTAGACATGTACTAGTCACTGCAAACAAGGGAAACCATGGGACCTATGTTTCTTTGGGCCTGGTTTACTTCACTTAACATGATTTTTTCCAAGTCTTTCAATTTCCTAACAAAAGAGGCATGTATATACATATATATATATATACATATATATATACACACACACACATATATGTATGTATGTATATATATATATATATATATATATATATATATATACCACATTTTCTTGATCCATTCATCTACTGAGGGGCATCTAGTTTGGTTCCATATCTTAGCAATGGTAAATAATGCTGCGATAAACATGGTTGTGCTGGTAGCTTTGGTATGACCTTGTTTGTGATCCTTTGGGTAAATGCCCAAAAGTGGGATTGCTGGGCCATAAGGGAGCTCTGTGTGGTGTCTTTCATATGGAACAATAAAAGACCCTGACTACCAAAAACAATCTTTAGCAGAAAGAACAGTGCCAGAGGAATATTAATTCCAAACTTCAAACTCTACTACAAAGCCACAGTAATCAAAACAGCTTGGTACTAGCACAAGAACAGACCTGAGGACCAATGGAATAAGATGTAAGACCCAGAAATGAACCCACAGACCTATAGCCACCTAATCTTTGACAAGGGAGCTAAAAAAATAGAATGGAAGAAAGACAGCCTTTTAAATAAATGGTTCTGGCAAAATTGGTTAAACACTTGTAGAAATCTAAAGCTAGATCCATATATATCACCCTGCGCAAGAATCAACTCCAAATGGATCAAAGACCTCAAAATAAAAGCAGACTCTTTGAAAACTTTACAGGAAGGAATAGGAGAAACTCTAGGGCTTCTTGGCACAGGACAAATTTTTCTTAATAGAGACCCAGAAGCACAACAAATCAAAGAAAGGTTGGACAAATGGGACTGCATGAAACTTCAGAGCTTCTGCAAGGCAAAGGACATAGCTAGCAAGATCAACAGAAAGCCCATGGACTGGGAGAAGCCATACAACAGACAAGGGCCTCATATCTAAAATATACTTATAACTCAAAAAACTAAATCCCCCAACAACAAATCCTCAAAGAAACAACTGCCTAATTAACAAATGGGCTAAAGACTTAAAGAGAGACTTCTCTAAAGAGGAAATAAGAATGTCCAATAGACACATGAAGAAATGCTCAACCTCTCTAGCCATAAAAGAAATGCAAATCAAGACAAGCCTGAGATTCCACCTCACCCTAGCTAGAATGGCTATAATCAAGAACTCTAACAGCAGATGCTGGAGGGGATGTGGCCAAAAGGGAACCCTACTGCATTGTTGGTGGGAATGTAAACTTGTTCAACAACTCTGGAAAGCAGTATGAATAATTCTTTTTCTAAATGATCCTATCATTGATCCTATACACTGTATGTCTGAAACTCACAATAGATGTAGAAAAGTATTGGGAATCCTGAGTTTAGTCATGTTATCTGACACTAACTAGTAATGATGATGTGAAGGATATTTCACACCTTTCCTGTGCCTGTTTTCTTACTTTGGAATTGAAACAGACAAACCAGTTGATCTCTAAGATCCTCTGGCTTGCTGTTCCATAATTTGTGATGGTAGCTATGATATCTGAATTAGGTATTCTCCAAGTCAGTTAGATCAGGAGCTGTTCAAGACCACTCTGTAGATCCCTGAGTTGTGTGGAGTTGCCTTGGGAGTTACTTTAGCAGAGAGGAGAAAGGTAAGGGGAATCAAGCAGCCTGCTTCAATGGGAACAACTCACTTTGATCTATTTTAGATATTAGCCTTCCTGAGTAAGATTTCATTTGAAGAAAGAATTCTGTGCTTTAAAAAAATAAAAAAAAGATTTGAGAACTTCTGTAATGGATTTTAAAACTTGCCTAAAATTAGGTAAAGCTATGTTGACTGTGGATCTCTAGAACTATCAGAGACTGAATAGCTACGCAACTATCATCCGAAACACTTCATAAGAGTAATCTGGAATTGTCTTGAAAGAAATATCAGCTTTAGTCATTGTTCAACTAAGAATGTATCTTGCATGTCAGGAGAAGGAAACTAGGGAAGTAGGAATAAGGTTGATAAATTTTAAGTACTTTAGAGTACAGTAATCCCCAACTGTGAGTCTGGGTAAAGTTTCTACCAGATTATACAGAAGCATAAATGGCAATTATTTTCTTTTTTTTTTTCTTTTTTTTGTGTTATTATTAATATTTTTTTGTTTTAATTGTATTTTATTTTATTTGAGAACATACTGTACAGGGGGGCTACAATTACATGGGCAGGATAATGCATACATTTCTTACCAAGCATTGCAGCCTCCTCCTTTGTTTACCCTTCACTTCCCTTCCCCGCCTCCCCCCTCCCCCCACCCAATTTTACCCCCCTCCCCCACCCAATTATACCCCCCTCCCCCCCCACACCGACATTGTAAAGCTGGTTTTGACATGACATTTTGTACTTCTCATTGTTGCAACAGGTCCACCTGAATCCTTAAACGACTTGTTTGTCCCCATCTCCTCCACATGTTATAGCAATTATTTTCTTTTGTGTGTGTATTCTTGGAAATAACCCTCATGTCAGTTTTATGGTGGTATTCTCCCTTCTACATATTCTACAATCTTGACAAATCCAAAAATGTCAGAATTGTTCTACAGTTATTCACATAGTTTCTAGGCATTCAGGTGGTACTCAGTAAATGCTTGTGTCATTCAATACAGTGTCAGAAATGAGTAATATTTTAGTAAATAGGGTTAGTCACCTGATAACAACAAAAGCATATAAAATCCTCTGTCAGAGGAATTTCAACCAATGTCTGCATTTTAAAAATTCAGTCCAACCCCATTGGCTTGGATTTTTTAAATTTATGATGAAAGAGCTAAAAAAAAGAAAATAACACACAATTTTTCTTTTCTTCTACCTACTTTTTCTCTGTCCTTTCTTAGGCCCATTGATATTCCTATGTGGCTCTATATGTTGAATCTGTTTTATGAAACTAATATCCTTCATAGTATCATTTCTGTGGGAAAACCTATTACAGGTTACAAACTACAATGCTCACGAGTTGATTTTAGTCATTCTGTAGTTTGAGCTCTGTTGCTATACATCATCTCATCTGATATCTCCACAGTACTTCCTCACTGAATGTGTGCTACTTTCACCTACATTCACTCACGCCTACTCTTTTCATTGAATTCATCCTGTTAAGTTTCTAAAATCAATATCATATCATTGTTGCATATCTGAGAAAGAGGTTTTAGAAAACAATCCAATCACCTATAAAGCTCATTTCAACTATTATAACACTTATTTGATATCATGTATAAAGGGATCTAATATTGAGTGAGAGGAGAATTTTGTTACTTAAAATCCAGTTTACCCCTTAACCATTTTTGATGAGCCATTTGCCATTGTATCTATATTATATAAGGTCTGTTGTGAGTTCTCTAGTCCTAGAAAGCAACATGCAACATCTACTTCTTGCCCAGTCTATAACAGTCCTTTTGACTGTCTTTTCTTGGACTTAGAGATACCTATTATTGTGGACATTGAGTTCTCTAACATTTTCAAAGCAAGACTTCTGATAGACTAAGCTGAAGTCTTGCATGACAATCCCTTCCAGGGAAACACCTGATTCTCCATAATTAAACTGCCTCCAGGAAGAAAGGGCAATGAGTGTCCTTCACATAAGTTCTACCAGATAGACCACATAGGTATTCCTGTAATGGATGTGCATACCACATGCATGCATGCACAGAGCTCACCATCAGACAGTGATTAATGTGTAGAGTGGTGGAATGCAATGTGTAGTGGGTATGTCAGTTGGCTGGCTGGTTATACCTGCACACACACTATTACAACTTTCAATTTTCCAGGCCCAAGCCTTTCATAAAGACATTCCTTTTTCCCAGATTATGTGGTTTAGACATTTTGATTATGATCTTAACTTGGAGGAATTATGTGTTCTTTTTTTTTTTGTAGATTTCAATCAAGTACAGTAATCTGGACTTTTGAGGGCCAAGCCTAATGTGCCTTTCTTCTTCTTGGTGTTTTGCATAATTCTTCATTCCTAGTTGTACCTAAATTCTCTATTGTGCCAAGATTTTAACAAGCAAAAAAAAAAGTAATAGAGAATTCTGGGGATGACTCTGATCTATATCCTCTCGTAGAACAGAAGTAATTCAGCTATACAAGGAACAATGTTCTATCTTGTATGGTATTCCGGACTTAGTGTATTTTTCAAATTATAGAGTGTGGTGTATCAAATTACCAACATCAAGAGATCTAAAATAACAATTTATTCCTCTCTCTCATGCTCTGGTAGTCACAGGCTCCCATAGTAGTACTCATTTAAGGAGTCGCAGACCTGCCATCATATGGTGCTTAAGTCCTGTGAAGATTTCTTCACTGGTCCCTAGACCAAGATGACTGAGACCAGTGGAGCACCAGCCAGGAAACTTCCTAGCATGGCTAACTTGGGCCTCCTCACAACAAAGGGCCTCAGAACAGTTGGACTAATACATGGCAGCTGTCTTGTCCCCAGAGTGAACATTCTGAGAGATCCATGTGAAGCTGAAAGGCTTCACATGACCTAGCTAGAAGTCCCTGACCCCACTTTCTCTGTATTCTATTGGTCAATGTAGTCACAGCCAAGGCCAGATTCAAATGACAAAAAGAATAGATCTTATCTTTCAAAGATAAAATTGGCCTGCATATATAGACAAGAACAGAACTGGTGTGTACCACCTTACAGACAATCCACCACAGTGAGTATAAAAGTCAAAGTTCAGTTCAGAACTGGCACATTAAAAATTTCAAAGCAGCCAGGCACCAGTGGCTCTCACCTGTAATCCTAGCCTCTCAGGAGGCTGCGATCTGAAGATCACTAGTTTGAAACCAGGTCAGGCAACGAAGTCCTTGAGATTCTTTTCTCCAATAAACTACTCAGAAGAAGCCAGAAATGGCTCTGTGGCTCAAGCTGTAGAGTGCTAGCCTTGAGCAAAAGAAGTTCTGTGACAGTACCCAGGCTCTGAGTTCAAGCCCCAGAAAATAATAATAATAATATCCAGATAGCAACTAGATAGATGACCAAACCCTTCTCTTGAAACCACTTAGATCATATGGCACTCTATAAAAGGTAGCAGATGACCCACTGAATACATTTTGGAGACTTACTGACTTGTTCAGCACTTGAATATGGAATCAGTAGTTTCCTGTTTGTTTTAAAGCTATTTGATGCAAAAAGGAGAACAACAAAATACTCATCTACTGGTAGTTCTCCATCAAGACAAGAAGATACATAGTCACAAATTTATTTCCATTATGGTTAAATGCAAGATGTTTTCATTTCCACTTGATACACAGTGCCAACTCATTAAAGCAAATTGGCTGGCATGTAGTAAATGCACAATAAAATTGACTATTAATATCAATTAATTGGCAGAGAATTGCAATCTGAAAAAATGTACTTTGTGATCCATTAATGAAACTACCTTATATTAGAGGCTGAATTCTGAGGCTCAGCAAGACCAGAGATCTACCCACCCAAGGCCACACATGGTTTAGAAGCAGAATTGAAATTGGAGCTCATCTGGACTCAGGTTCTCTGGCTAATGACAAAAAGAAGCACATCTGCAAGTTTTTAATGACCTCTAGATAGTACCTCAAAATGAATGCCATTATAGTTCAGCTGGCATGTTACTGAATTCTATAGAGAACAGCTTGGCCCTCAATTAATCAGCACATACACATCCTGAGTCATGCTAATCTTCCAGTGAATGAAAATGTAGATATTATTAGCCCTGACCCTAAGTGGCCTACATATTCCACCTGGCTACAGATGTTGCAAAATGAGATCCTGAGCTTTGACTAAATATTATATAAAATGAACTAGAAACATTACATATCAGAAGTAAATAACCATTTCAAGAGAAATCTTGCTGAATGTGAACATATAGGTATTAAATTCCCTTTTGGAAGAGTAAAAAAAAATTCAATTTGATACATCACTATACAAGAGGTTCTTTGAAACTGTATCAGTGAAAGCTGAAAATAATAAGTAAATGTTGGGGGAGGGGCAGGGGAAGGTTCAGTGGCTCTTGCATGTAATCTTGGCTACTCAGGAGGCTGAGATCTGAGGATGTGGTGCCAGCCTGGGTAGGAAAGTCCATGAAACACTTAGCTCCAATCAACTAGCCAAAAAAAAAAAAAAAAAAAAAAAAGCTATCACTCAAGTGGTAGAGGACTAGCCTTGAGAAAAAAATAAGCTAAAGGATAGCACCCAGGCCCTGAGTTCAAGCCTCAGGCCACACACACACACACACACACACACACACACACACACACACACACACACACACACACACAAACACACAATAGAAACAACTAGATGTGCCTCAAACCTGTAATTCTAATTCTACAATAGTTTGAGATCTGAGAGTAATGGTTCAAAGCTAGCCTGGAGTGACAAACTCAACAAACACTCATCTCTAATTAACCAACTCAAAGCCAGTAGTAGAGGTATGGATCAAGTTGTGGATCACCACCTTTGATTGAAAAAGCCAAGCTAAGAGCATAGGACCCTGGGTTCAAGCTCTAGTACATGCACAGAATAATAACAATAACAGTAATAACAGGTTTGTGTGTGTATATATAAGAGAGAAAATACATAAATTAATCATTTTTGAGAAGCAAAATGCATTTTTGAGCTATTTATATATCTTTGGTCATATGGTAGGTACCACTAGGAGCAATTGGAAAAATATAAGATTGACTTCCTTTAAGGAATTTCTAATAAAGTATATCTGTAAAGTCTATCTGACAGAAGTATTTGAACATTAGTAAGCAGTTATTAATCTATGCTTAGTGAGTCAGACATTGAGAAATGGTTATATCCATTTAGAAATTATTATCAAAGAAAAGATTATTTAGAAGAGGTGATTTGAAATGGATTTTCAATAATAAATAGGATTTGACCAAATAAAAGTCAGAGCTCATATTAATATTGTCATTCACAAAAAATAAATGATAATACCAAAATTACCCACAATTGAATCTCAAAATACTCCTTCCCAGAAAAACAAAAAGCTATTTGTTAACCTATGTTACATGTGAAATGTCAGTGGGAAAGAAGAAAAAGTTGCTAAGTATATCAAATCCTATCATGTCATCATAATGAATGGCATGGAAATGATCCTAAATTCTATGGTAACTCAAAAACAAACCCACAAACCCTACCAAGCTCTCCTAAATCCAGATAATGTGACACTACCCATAAGGTTGGCGTATCTACCAACATTAACCTTTGACCAGTGACTCTTGCTTTTATTCAGGAGAATGCTTGGTTTTACTGTTGCCTTCCTTTCTAATGGCTGATTAAGATAATCCAGTTAATAGGAGAATAGTCTAAATCCCCTAGTTGTGACCTGTGGCCCTTCTGTTGTGTGGAGATGGTTCTTCATGTCAATTTCATTTGCCTATGGATATAAAATCTACCAGTCAGTCTACTTCCCCCTCCCCCTTACTTTGACAAGTCATGCTTCACACAAGGGTCCATTTATTTTGTAAATGTTCCCTCAGTAAATTCTTGTTTATTACAAAATAGAAGACAAAACACAAACTAACTGGTCAGAAATCTAACCAGAGATCTGCCACTCTAACATATGAACTTCAGTTTTCTTCATTACTTCTAAGGCTTGTCTGTATGCATATGTGATGCATCCAGAGCATTTATACAATATTATTTACTCACTTGTATTTTACATTGTGTTATTGATTCTTTTTCCATTGATTGTCCCCTTCTTTATCCCTCCATTGTACATTATTCTTACTTCCATTTGATATTTATAAGTTTGTGCATCTAATTCCTTTTTTTTCTTATTTCCCCACCTTCAAGACTATTTCCAGCCAGGAACAGTTAGTTTCCTTTGCCTTTGCTCTAGCAATTTCTACAGGAGGATATTGTTCATACAGTAAATAATTGCTGAATAAGTTAATGAAAGCCAACCTCTTACCTTGGGTCAATATATAATAATTTATGTAGCCATTATTTTTATAGTTGAGATTTCCAACAGTGACTAACTTTTTTAAATCTATGATTATTGCTTCATTGGAAAAGAACATTCACATATTGAAAATAAGAACTTGAAGGTAAATAAATGGAAAACAATATCATTAATAGAGGAGGGCCAAATACTATAGAGGTATTTTCTGTCAAAATTCATCTGCCTGAAGTGACTTACTGGGACCATAGCCTGCTGTGTTATCATTAACACCTTCTCCAGTAACTTGACAGAAACAGAAAAGTAAGAGAAATCAATCTGAATACCCAGGGTAGGAATATCCCAGAGTCGGGATGTGGGTTTAGCACAGATGGAAGTGAAAATGAGTTTATGATTTGGGTGACAACTGGAACCTTGTGGAAATTGAAGGGCAGGTAAGAGAAAATGAGGAACAAAGACAGTTTTAAATGGGTAAGAGTTTAGCTGAATAACGGCAGCTGGGACACATGCCATTAAAACACATACTATTTTAATATGACTGCCAATTTGGTATAAGATAAGCCAAGAATATCTACCAAGATTTCCTTTGGCAGAAATAAAAATCATATGTATTCCTCATTTTTCTCCTGTAAAATTCTTTCCTGTCCATGGGAGTCCTGTCAGGTAAGAGAGACAGCTAGTGGTGATGTCTGCCAAAAGTATAGTTCCATGTTTTTTATGTAACCAAAAAAGAAAGAATCATACACTATGATCAAACAGGATTCATTCCAAGGATGCAAAAGCTGGTTGAATATACGCAAGTCAACTAATGCAATTGAATATATCCACAAGAGCAAGACAAGAACAGCACGATCATCTCAATAGATGCAGAAAAAGCATCTGACAAGATCCAACAGCCCTTTATGATGAAAGCTCTGAAGAAGCTAAGAATCCATGAAACATTCCTCAACATAATAAAGGCCGGTATATGACACATTTGCAGCCAGCATTATACTTAACGGTGACAAGTTAAAGCCTATGTTTGCATAAGCAGTATGTTCAATATATTACTGTGTGTTTTGAGTTGTGTCTGACATGATCTGTCCATGCTTTTCTATCTATGTCCTTTTATGGGCAACCAAAGCAAGTGTTCTAAAAACAGGGACACCTTGATACCTGGCATCTGCCAGGCCTGGAGAGAATGGTGCTAATTATGGTTGCAAGCAAAGTGCTCAAGTGAAGCTGGAAACTATCCTGGTTTTGACTTACCTTGTGAACTCAGATCTTAAAGGCTTACCGTGTTACCGTGAAAGGTCATATGTTCTATTTGCTTGCTTTGAGGTTCAAGGGCCAAAGCCCCAAAGGGAATCATAACAGAGAGGAAAAGAAGTACACTCTCTCTAAGCTCTTCAGGGAAGGCAGTCTAACCCTTCAATCATTCACCTCAGTGCACAGTTTATTGTGTTGAGCGACATTCCTTCGATAGTGGTGTGTGTCCCTGAACATAAGAAGTGAGAGGACGAAAAATAGACTACTTTCTTTTATCATTGATGTTGGCATTTTTCAGGATACTAGTCCTACTTTTGTTGGCTCCCTTGTGTAGTGTGAGGCTGATCTGTGATCAGACTGGCCAAATGGAGACTACCTGGGGTTGCTTACCCCCAGGGAAAGTGAATCTTCCCATCTGAGCTCCTGAACTCTTTCTTCCTGCTTTGGCAGCAGAACAAACGCAGTCTTTACTTTTAGGTCCAATAGGGAATCAGATGCTAGATGGCAGAATCGGTATGTGATGCCTGCTTCCATGACACCCTACACAACTTCCGCAGGCAAAGTTTGTGTGGTGGGTGTTTGGCAGAAAGAATGCAGAGTACTTCAGTGGTTAATCGGGTAGACTGTCTTCCAGGCAGACTTGGGTTTTTATTCTATTTCTTTTGCATTACAACCCTTGCAGCAAGGATCAGATTACTCCTTCAGTCTACTGAAATGAGAATGTTAGGTTTTATTCTTGGAATAGTATCCTATAATGCCCATTGTGATAATACACATAAAGTGCTTAGCATAGTCTCTTGAATAATGTAAGTAATTGTGAATTTTTCTTTTTATGAGTTCTTTGTTTTCACTATTTCATATATGCATTGGGTTAGAGCCCTCAGGGAAGGAGGCTACCTGTGGAAGTAAAGAAATCGGGAGACTGAGGCTGTTGATGGGATTCTTTGCAATGGTCCTGAATCTTAGTGACATTTTTCAGATATGTTCAGTATACTGAGAGACAGAAGCCATCATGTCCATTCACATTGGGATGATGCATATCCAGTATCATCAATTATGAACAAAGCTTAAACCAGTCACAAACTAGAACAGGTCAAGCAGGCATTAGATGTGATCCTTAGCTTTAAGGAAAACTTGCTATATGAAGTAAAATCATATGGAGTTGCTATTTTAACAGGCAAATATCTTAATTTCTATTGGAATATAGAATTGCTATTCTATCAGACATAAATCTCATGAAACTTCACAAGATTTAAACTAGCACTTAGATCATGTATAGACAGAAAAATCAGTAAGACTGAAGAAAACTTGAGCTATTTCCTAACTAAGTACTGACAATACATTCAAGGAAATGACTACCTAATATATTTTGGAACAGTACAGAAAAGTTTATATAAAAATTGATTTTAATTGAGCCCCCTAAAGCTGAGACCCCTTCCCTTTCCTTCTTTTTGTTTTCCATCTCCCTTCCTTTTCATTTCTGTTTCCTTCTACTGAGCTTTCCTTTCAGTGGTATCAACAAAAATGTAAAACGTTTAGGAGAAAAATAGACTTGAAGTCATAAAACAAGGATTTAAATGCCAGCTTTACTATTTTCCACCACGAACTTAGGTTAATCTTTTTAACCCTTTGTTCTAAATGGGAAAAACACTAGTTTTGTTGAGGAAAGAGCTGAATGTTGTAATATAAATGGAAGTTTGTAGCAATCACATACTCATGTCTTTTTGTTCTGGACATAGGTTTTGGTTCCAATTATGCATAATAATAATAATACAAGTGCTGCTTAAATGATGGTACTGGCCTTTTAGAATGACTTCATGACTGCCCCAATCACTTTGCCTCTCAAGCAATTGAAAATAAAAAAATAAATATGTAATAAAAAAGACTGAATAACAAGAGAAGAAAGTAAGTAGACCTTTGCTAGAAGTGCTGAATTCATCAAGAACAAGCCCTACAAAGATCTTGAATAATCTTCCAGGCAGAAGAAAAAGAAACTACATATAATCTCAAGGTGGAAAAGATCTTGGCAGGTTTCAACAATATCAATATAGCTAGCAAATCTCAAAACTACCAGTAGATCTGGGTAATCTGATTGTTCTGAATATTGTGTCAAAAGAAGGTCCAGGACAGTTAAAAATAACTGCAGAGGAAGATGGCGAAGAGACAGCTACTGCTTTCATCTAGGCAAGAGATAATCATGGCTTCAACTAGGGTCATAGTGGGATTTTTAAAAAGTCTCCATTGTTTTTAATTTATTGTAGACCATTCAATCCAGATGTTGATAAGGTAAATCCAATTATATTCTAGGGAGCAAGAAAATGGAATGAACAGAAGCACTTGAATTTTTCCCTGAGTAACTTCATGAACATGATGCCACTTAGAGAGATAAAGTGAAGAGGTTTATTAATCTCATTGTTTGGGAGAGTGAAAAATCTATAATATTGTGATCTTATGTGGTAATCTTCTGTGAGAGCCTTCTGAGAACATCAGAACATGGCATGTGCCTTTCCATGCCATGAAAAAGAGTTCACATGGCAGGAGAGGGAAGAAGACCAGGGAAAGCCTACGCTGTCTTTCATAGTAATCTACCCTCAGGGTAATTAATCCAGTCCCACCAGAGTTACATTAATGCTTTCTAAGACTGGAGCCCCTATAAACAAAGGACCTTCCTCAACACTCCACCCGGCTGAGGATCACATCTCAACACTGTCTCACTGGGGACCAAGCTTCCAGAGCAGAAACCATTGAGAAATAAAACATAGCAATTTGGATTGAAATATTTTTTCCTTTGTTATCCAAAGGATTATTTAAAGTAAAGCTGACACTTCATGCCATTGTCAGTGGAACTTACGGTTTCATGAGATTTTATTGTATCTTTCCAAAGCCAGAGTCTGATAACAGATAGTGTCCCTAGTATACCAAGGCCAGAGAGCTGGCTCTCCTGTGCTTCCGTTTCACCCTTGGCTAAGTGATTTGCTTTGGCATACCACGTGATCAGCTTCCAACCAAGTATTTTATTCATTTAATGTAAAAGTGATCTGGAGCTATGACCTCTCAGCTGTTTAGAATGTGGTTCTTATAATCCAAATTCACATCACTTAAGTTTTAAAGAGAGAAACGGTTCTAAGGGACTATAGACATATTCAGTCACTTGGGAAATGTTTATTCAGATTCAAAATTAACAGCTATGGATTAAGAACATCTCATAGAATAGAAATTTGGCCCATTTTACAAATCATCTGAAGACTAGTGCCTATGGCTCATTCCTGTAATCCTAGCTACTCAGGAAGCTGTGATCTAATGATGGAGATTCAAAGCCACCCTGCAGCAAAGTATCTGAGAATCTTATCTCCTATTAACCACCAAAAAACTAGAAAGTAGCATTGTGGCTCCAAGTAGTAGAGTTTGAGCCTTGAGCACAAAAGCTAAGGGATAGTACTGAGACCCTGAGTTCAAACACACACACACACACACACACACACACACACACACACACACACACACACACACACACACACACACACACACACACACACACACACACACACACACACACACACACACACACACACACACACACACACACACACACACACACCCCATGTCGTCTTCCTCGGTACCCTTTAAGATCAGTTTTTAGCTTTACTTTGTGAAGGTGAATATCAGCCCCAAGCTCACAAAACAAGCTGGTTCTAAGTGACATTGGGGGAACTATTATACCCTTCAGCTTCTTTTCCATAAACCATAACATAAAGAGCAAGAGCAGGTCTTGCTGACTCTGAGTACAGAGAACTGTCTTTCATGTCTTTCCTCCTCTTGGATAGTGAGACACCATCCCAGAAAAACTCACACACTACTTTTCCTCCAAACATATCCCACTAAACTCCTGGCACTCAACTCTCCTAAAGCATGTCACCCAGGATTTTTAACATGCTAGATTAGAATAGAATATTCAGTGTCAATTGGAAATTAGTTTCAAACATTTGAGAAAGAAAAAGGTCAGGGAGATATTTCTACTTCTCTTGAAGTTCCAGCCATAATCTGCTGTCATCTTCCTTCCACATCAGGCCTATGCTTTCTTTTCTTTTTGTTTTCCACTCATGCCTGGCATTCTACCCCTTGAGACACATCACCACTTCCTGTGGTATAGAAGGCAGGGAGAAGCCCACAGGCTTTCTGGCCTATCATAAGCCTTCAGTGAATACTGCTGACTAATGGCTACTCTCAGCCCCCCTTTTTAAACACTGTAGATAAGTTGTGCTCAGGTATTCATTATATGGTCTGAAATATTATTAAATTCATGCCTGGAGTAGCTGGGATGCACTTATCTCTCTGATATATGCTCCCAAAGTTCACAGGTACTGATTCAAAAGGTCTGTCTCTTTTACCTCATGTCTCCTTCATCTTTTCTTCCCTTCTTCCCTATCTTTCTTTTCTTCTCTTCTTCCCTATCTTCCTTCCTCCCCATCTTTCTTCTTTTCTTCTCTGTAAAATGGTTTGCAAATTAGCTGATTAACGACAGAAGGTATCACTACGATATATCACATAGGACAATGTTCTATCTTTTTCTGGCTTTTCTGGGTGTTTTCTCCCTTCTAAAAGCCAACCCTCTTACCAAAGTTTTTTTTTTTTAATTCATAATAATTCTGCCCAAACTACTTTCCTGTGTCTCACCATCTACTACTAAGAAGGAACATTTTCCTTGCTAGGTTGTTCTTTTTGTAAAATAAATGCTTGAGAATGTGATTGTCTCTCTACTATTATAAATATGGTTATCATTTCCCAGTGAAAAAAAATTTCTCAAACTGGAGAGGAAATTAAAAAGTCTTAGTTGGCCAGGCACCAGTGGCTCACACCTGTAATCCTAGCTACTCAGCAGGCTGATGGCAATTCAAAGCCAGCCTGGGCAGAAAAGACTCTTATTTCCAATAATCCACCAAAAAACTGGAAGTGGCTCTGTGGCTCAAGTGGTAGAGCATTAGCCTTAGAGCTGAAGAGCTGAGGGACAGCACTCAGGCCCAGAGTTCAAGCCCCATGACTGACCAAAAAAAGTCTTGGTTCCAGGCAGGTAGGAAGGTGAAAGAATAAGTTTACTTTGATTTTACCATCAACTTCCAATATTGTAATTCACATTTTATTGAATTCTTTCTGCACTAGATACTGTATCCAGCTTTTTCTACAGTTTCCAAACATTCAGAATGGCTTCAAAAGTGTTGGCGAATTGCAAGATTTTATATATGCAGATTATGATTTTTATTCAGCCAATGCAGTAATAGTAAAACAAAAATCATCATAAAAGTAATAATACTTTTTACTTAGTATTTTCTTATTTTGTGTTACCTTTTCTCATGTTTTTACCAATTTACAAGAGTTAGATATCATCATCTTCAAATTAAAGATGAATAAACAAAGACACAGGAAGCTGGTGACATTAATTTACCAAAAGATTCACAGCTAAACTATGCAGGGTAGGATTCAAGTCATAAGTGTCCAAATACAGGATCTTATCCATCCTTGAGATGGAAAAACTGGCAATACACTATTTTTGTTTTAGAGGTACCGTTTGAACTTTGTGTTTGATGGCTTACTATGGAGTTGCTAAATTTTGAATTAGTATTTTGTCTGACTATAATTATGCATTCACATCAAAGCAGATCAGAACCAAAAAGAAGTAAGATGAAAAAATAAATAGATTTTGTGTATATTCAGTGCACATATCTGTTATGTTATGACACTTATGGTGAGGAATGAGAAACTACCAGGAGACAAGCCTTCACACATTCAGAAAGGAGAATGCCCCGTAGTTCTATTGAATTTTTCCATATATTTATCGCACAACTAAACTATCTACCGAAAATAACTCTGAGTCATAAGAAACATGTGAAATTATAATCAGAATTTTTTCTCTAGTTATCCTCCCCACAAATCCTCCATTGTTCTCAATATTCCCCACCAGTCAGGGCAGGATAGTCTGTGAGGCTCTTATTCCCAATCATTCACTGAAATATCCAGAAGTAGATGTGTGGCTCAAATGATATTGTGCCAATCTTAAGCAAAAGAAGCTCAGTGACATGCCCAGGCCCTGAGTTCAAAGCCCTACAACTGGCAAAAAATATATATATTTAATATCTGAATTTTGAGGAGTGTAAATGTAATACTCATACAATTGTCACCTACATCCTACATAATGCTAAAAACATAAACACTGTCCCTAAATATGTCCTTCCTGTTTCTATTTTAATATTGAAGTATAACAGATGTGAAAAAGTGCAAATATTTAGTGCATGAATCTTGATACCTAATCTAGTTTTACATTGCAGCTACCACATACAGAATATCCTACTACATGATTTGTCATGTGTTAAAATAAATGATGCAAAACAAAATAACTTATTCTTTTCTCCTCCTCAACTGTGATAATTTTTTACTGTGATCATTGTGATTTAGTGACTTTGAGGAAGTCATTTGAATTCTCTAAATGCTTCCTTATTTGTAAATTGGAATAATAGTAATACCAGCAAACAAAATGTGTAAGCAGATTTTTAAAAAACAGATGATAAATATAAGCTGATGTCTCATGGTCGATCTCAGTTAATCTTAAACTCTTTACCCCATTCTGCCCCTAGAACATAAAATTCTCAAGGGCAAGCTACAACCTTACTCCAGGCCTGGGAGCTCAGAAAGCATCTAAAATATTTGCTGGTTTTATCAGTATCCATACTAGAATTCCACCTCTTTAGTCCAGAAAAAGATAATGTGATGCTCTTTTCATGTCCCTACCCAATCAAGATCTGGTTTATTGACTGCTAGTTACAACCATTGAGGTAGCATGATAATGAAATGATAGACCACAAGTACCTTTCCTTTCAAACCTAGAGGACACAAGAAGTCTTGGCAGAGGTGTTTTTTCCTAGCAAAACAACACTCAGAAAACCAAGTCTATCTTCTAATAGCATTTTTTTCTAGTAGATATTAACCCATTGTTCTTAAGTAAGTAAGCTTGGTTGGTTCTACTGGTAAGATACATTCAGAAGGACCTCCGGCAGTTTTCCATTACCAATAAGATAAAGTCCATGGCTTTTATAAGACACATAGCCTGTGGCTCTCATAAAGGAGTTACAGAGCAACAGTTTGCTTGGATTACCACCATTATCCAAGGATAATTTCAATTAGCTCAAACCAGCAGTATTAAATGAAGAGGATAAAAATTCTCAGGCGTAAGCCTGTTTTCTTTCTTTCTTTTTTTTGGTTCTTGCCAATCTCATCATGCCAAAGAGTATAACTTCCCTTCTCAACCTGTGGAAACTCTGGGGTTCTTGTTTTCACTTCCTCTTTGTACTCACTTTGAAAGTCAATTTTGCATGGTCCAGGAATGGTCCAAAGCTACACTGATCTTAGCAAGGGAAGATTTTAATAGTTTATCAGAAATCTCCAGTGGTAACACACACACTAAAAAAAAATGTGAAGTACAAAAGTTAATAAATAGCATCTTGATATATTATGGCCAAATAGTAAATGAAATGAACTGTGGGGTAAATTACAGAAGTATTAATGAAATCCAGTTGGGGAAAGAATGGGATAGGAAGTCTAAAGTTTCCATTCTGCTCCTTATGAGTTCGAAGCATCTGCTTTAGAAAGTGGTTTTAGCTCCCTGATTTTCCACTTGGTCTCTTTTGCTTACAGGAAACCAAGAATCTTCTTAGGTGGAACACACACACAGAGGGAAACAGAGACAGAGAGCACCCTAGTGAGTAGGCAGGAACACACAAATCAAATCATATCTGTAGTCGCTCTGATCTCCGGACCCTCCCTGACCGAAGTACCTGTACAAACTCTACATTCGACCCCTTTTGAATGAATGGGTGAATTGCACCCAAGTTTTCTAAATCCAGAACCAATGCACTGTATGGCTTGTCCCAGGTAGGACCTCATCACACTGTCTCTTTTTTTGAAAGTCTCACCCTTCTAGGTTCTGTGCTTTGGGTGGGGAACACCAGTCTCTCTGTTTTCGTAGTAGTAATAGCTCTCCTGCTAATACTTTGGTGTTACCATTTAGATTAATAGAGCCTTTGAGATGCAGCCATTCCCCATAACTAGATGGCAGAATGTGTTGCCATGGCTTGCAAATCATTCTCTATTTTCTTTGTGACATAAAATATTGTATTCATGCATATTTTAATTATTAACACATGATCTATTAGGATATTTCATGAATTTAAGGGAATGTAAATAATGTACATTTTTTTTTGGGGGGGGGGTCCGGTCATGGGGCCTGAACTCTGGGCCTGGGCACTGTCCCTCAGCTCTTCAGCTCAAGTCTATTGCTCTACCACTTGAGCCATAGCACCACTTCCGGCTTTTTTCATTTTGCTTATGTGGTGCTGAGGAATTGAACCCAGGGCCTCAGGCATGCAAGGCAAGCACTGTACCACTGAGCCACCTTCCCAGCCCCTGTACATTATTATTTTTAAGTGTTGTATATTTTCATGAGTTCAGATCATTGTGCGGGGAGGAAGGACACAGAAGGGTCTAAAGCAGCAAAGACTGAGTGTATATTATGCGTCATATCAGTAAAAGATTGATGACACGGATGCAGCACTTTACAATTTGCAAAGTACCTTTCATGCATTTTTTATTAACTCCTCAACCATCAGGTGGGGTTGATGTTATTAATTCTGAATTTTTATAGGAAACTGAGGCTAAGTATGATTTCAGTGACTTGTCCAAGATCTCATAGCTATAAGGTTCAGACTTTTTGCTCTCCAAACAAATCTTGAACAAGGACAGCAGAATAGTTAAGGGTATATCCTCTTAACCAATATTACTCAGTATTAACAACAAAACTGGTTACTTACTAGCTATATAAAATAAATAAGGCAAGTTACTTAATTTGTATTACCTTAGCTTCCCCTTACAAATTGAGATGAACCTACCAAATACAATTGTTGAGGCAATTTAATTAGTGCCTGCAAAGTTCTTAGAACCTGGAATGTAGGCAGCATGTAAAAAGCACTAGCATGTGTGTGTGTGTGTGTGTGTGTGTGTGTGTGAGTGTGTGTGCATATGTGTGCATGTGAGCATGTGTGTATACACGTACAAGTATATGCATTCATACATGTGTTTCATGCATGCCTTTTTCATCTCTGGGTGTCTGTCACACATTAGCCCCTAAAGTATATTTCATTTCCTTTATACAAGAGCTGATTCCTAGTGTCTGCCTGATTATAAATTACGTGTAATCTATTTATAAGGAGATTGAGAGCATGCATCAGGCCATCCATTAAGGAGCAAGTCTAATATGTAGAAGAGGAAGAGAAAAAAAATACTCTGACCTCTAATGTAATCTTCATTACAGTGCAGCTCAGATAAAATTTCTACACTTCTAGAGCTGATTGCCACTGTAGCCCTGCAGCCTGCTGAACATAATGTAAGCTGGAATCTTAAATTTCATGTGGGAAGGAAGCATTATAATTTTCACAGAGACTTTAGATCAAACACAAAATGAGACTTGACGTCTACCCGGTGCATGAAGCATGGAACCAGGAAGTGTGGCTTTTGAATTCTTTCATGGTCAATTCTATTGATTAAACATCAAACTTTCTAATAAAAGGAATGTTGCTTGGATGTCTAGAATCAGCCCTGGACAAAGTGAAGACACAATCTAAACAGAGAGTTTGAAATATCAAATGATGATTGTATTTACTTTACAGCCACTAAAAACAAGAGACTCAATGGAGACTAGGAAGGTTTTCAGGTCACATGTGCTAAATTCTAGCACTTGGCTTAAAGATGCCACATAGGACTCTCTGTTCCTTCATTAAGGTAGATGTGTTTGAGGATCTGCTCTCTGAATAAGGCAGGTGCGACAGTCCCAGACCTTTCTGGGCTGGTTCAGACAGTTCTTACACACTGGTATAGGGGCAGCTCCCTGTCACTCTCATCATTTTCCTTTCTTAACAGCTCCATTCAAACAAGGCCATGTGACAAAATAACCATCATTCCACCTGAGATAATAGTGTGGGGTTACAGAAGTAACATTCCAGGTTCTAAGAACTATCAGATCTTGGAGAAGTCACTGAAATGATACTTAGCTTCAGTTTCCTATCAAAAATCCAGAGTTAATATCATCAACCCCACCTGGTGGTTGAAGAGTTAATGAGAAAATTTATGGCTAAAGGTTTACAGTTTGAAGTTAAAAATGGAGTTAATATTATCTTGCGATGTGGTTGTGAGGATTCTATGAGGCAATAATTGAGACAATATTTGGCACATAGTGAGCACTTAAATGTTAATTCTGACTAGGGGGATAGAAAGTAGAAGGCAAGGTTATTAACTGGCTTTTAGAGTGGAACTTCTGGAAAAATCCAGGTGGTTGTCTGACTTGTTAATAAAATTTTAATTTGACTGCGATCAATGAAAAGCCTCATGTGTTGACTACAAATACATACTCATCAGCAATCCCAAGGAAAATCCATCTGGGTTATTTCCTTTCATGAAAGAGCAATATAAATATTGATCAACTCTCCTAATTGACCTGTAGTTTGCTTTCATACATTAAACTTCTGCTCTGCACAGAGGGCACAAATCTTCCAATTGCCTTCAGTTCATAATTTATTATGGCACATTATAGGGTAAACATGCACACTGAGTAAAAGCACCACTTAAGGAACACTTCTGTTGCCTTCTTTGCCCCCTAGCTGCCTAAGTCTCACATGACCTATGTAAAAGCTAGGGGAATCTATGTACCTGTCTGAGATCAGCCAACCTCTCACATCTGAAATCAAAGCACTAGCATGGCAGGGCCGAAAAGCAGCCTCTTCACTGAAGACTAGAAATGAATAGCACACCAGCTAATGAAAAGGGAAGATTAGGTTTGCTGACACAGGAAGACTGGAAAAATGCCAAGGCAAACATCTGTTGTTACATAAAGATGGCTAGAGACATTCTAATCATCTTGTTAGTAGTGGTCAAAACATTGAAGTTATTTCTTTTAAAGGCATTGGCATTACATTCTGCCTCTTGAACTTGAAAATGAAGAAAATATTTTGAAATGTAGACTCCAATGCCCCCACCAATGGCTAGGCATGACTCTATCTCTTTGAAAAAGCAATTCCTCTTTGAAAGGCCTTTGATTTAACATAAAATAATGCATTGTTAACTAAATGTTTTCTTGTCAATTCATTGCCAAATGAATGACTGGCATAAAAAGTACTTCGCACCTGTAAGTCTGAGGGCCTTAATGCTACGGCTGTTCCTCTCTTGCTCTCTGGCTTCATTGCTCTACATGATTTTGTTTCTCTTGACTAAATAGGAACACTTACTCTGCACCTTTGCCTCTTCCTCTCCAGGCAAAATGCTTTGTCACCAGCTCATGCTGGAAATAACTATATATACCTCAGGTCCTGGGAATCTGGCCTCCTTAAATAGTTATAAAGATGGTGGCTGCTCATATGAAATGTGATTCCTTCTCTTCAGATTAGTTTTTGTGAATCTTCATTAACATAAAATACATAGTGTGCCTAAATTCTGAGCAAGTTTTTTTTCCTTTGTAAGCCTTTGTCCTTTAATATAAAACAAGAGAGGTATCATTTCACAAAGCCAAAAAGGTTTCTTTTCTATTATTATTGTGACTGAAATCATGGGATCGCAGTGGAATAATCTTCCAAATTTGGTGGCACTGCAGAGGTAAACGAGAGGGCAAGTCAATACAGAATTTTGCTCTGTGAAAAGGTTATGTATTGTATTGTACCTCTATATCATTTTCTTTTTCATTCAGGTAGATTGTTAACAGAACAGAATACTACAGGCTATGAAGTGAAATGCAATTTACCAGCTATAATGTTAGAACTAGTTAGTTGGTATTTTACACATTTGCACATAAAATTATTGAATCTCCAATATTGATCTCAAATTAATTCTTATAAATCATTTATAGAAAATGGAGAGCTGGGAGAGGTTCAGAAGGCTAAACTGGAAGGATTCCTTGTGCCCAGGCACAAGCCTGGGCAACATAGCAAGACACTGTTGCAAAATAAAAACAGAGATGGCCTCAAGATCACCCAGTGAAATAGTGACCAGGAGTAAATTAATTCTAAGTCTTTTTCACCTCACTGTGTTAATCCTTCCCCAAATATATATATTAACCAGGAAATTAAAATAGGAGGAAGAGCTTAGTGACCGAAGGAAGTAAGGATGGCAAATCCGAGAGCTACCACTACTGCCATGCTTGACTGATCTCCTTCTTTCTGGTGACCTACACATTCAGCCTTACAAGTGTCCACTACCCAGTGTTTCAATTGAATAACGCCGGCATACAATATGAGGTGTATTTCCTATCCCTGATTTAGCAATTAAATACTAATTGGCTTGCAGTAAGATTAAGCAGCATTCAAATTCTACTTCCATCTTTTACATGCTGTGTGAGTTTCAATATATGATTTAACTTCTCTGAGTCCTGGATTGCTTTTACAATATAATTCTAGCTTTTTCTCAAGGTTGTTATACGATGGGGCTAAAATGTTTACCACAGAACATGGAACATAAAGTAAGTTCTCACAGTGGTCCAAAAGAATCAGCTACTTTCCTACATTTTCCATTCTTCAATTTACTGCATTCAATTTAATCAAATGTGTGCACAAAGAGTTCTATAGAGCTTTCTGATGGAATCTTAGGCTTTGATTCCATATTCTATACTAAAGTGTAAATTGGTCTAGGAAAGTCTTTAATTCATTCAAGGTGCTATACCAGAGTACCATGGATTCAGTACCTTATAAGAATAAAATTTATTTATTTACTTCATTATTTAGAAAGTACTTGACTTGTTTTCTGTAATCTAACTCATATAGATAAAACCTTATATTTTTGACACACTATGTTAACTCTGTATAAATGAAAAAAATTGAGTGTAATGATTCTAGATCAATATGGCCATTAACTTCCATATAATGCCAAGTCAACAAGTAAAGTAAGATACTTTTTTTTCCAAAGATGACAGCATAGCTGAAGTTTCCAAAAATTCAGTGTATAAAATTATATTCAAATTTGTATGAAGATCATTAGTAGCAGTATGTTATATGTCCATAGCAGCCACTGCTCTTCCAATTCCAAGTCATTTGAACAAAATTATAAGTATCTGGAAAGCTCTACTCAATAAAGCAGAAGAAACAAAAAGAAATGATAAAAACAAACCAAAAAAGGAAAGAAAAACTCCCTGCCCCACTCCTTTGGCCATAACAGCAAAGATCTGTTACTGTTGTGGTACTTCATCATAAGCTTAACAGGAATTTATTCCTCACAGTTTATTTCTTAAAGGCTGAGAAGTCCAAGATCATGTCACTGACTAAGGTAGTGTTTAGTAAGTGCCAAACTTCTGGTTCATAGAAAGCATCTTCTCATCAGAAGGAGGAGAGAGTTAGCTCTGTAAGTATACTAATCTCATTTATATGAGACCCAAACTTAAAACCTAATCACCTCTCAAAGTCTTCACCTTCTTACACCATATATTGGGAATTAGGATTTAACACAGGAATGTTGGTAGTAAGCATACATTCAGTCCCCAGCAAGACTCCATTTGGAAATATCTAGACAGAACCTATTGGGTTCATTTTCAGCTATGTCCTCCAATGTAACTCCAATTCATCTGTTGCTCCCAACTGCAGTTCACCTAAAGATGGCTCATTTAGCATCTAAGGAAATATGAAAAAATTTTAGAATGTAGTATTGAATCCATGCCAAACATGAGTTCGGAGATGGCATGTTCTTACATTTTATCCCAGGAACAAAAGGGGCAAAGGATGAACAACCCACACAGTGCTGCCAGGCCTGAGAGGCTCTTTCATGAGATGTCCTCTCCAATGACACCGCCAGGAAGAAGCTAAAAGCAGTCAAGCACATACTTGACTGAACCAAAAGCGACGTGTGCATTGAAGCTCAATTGGGGCCTGTTTGCAGAGCCTGAATCAGGCAGAAAAATGGCTTGCTGCAGCTCTTAATGCATAGTCTTACCACATATTTAATTTGAGACCCATATTAAAAGTGAAAAAGAGTTGTAGTCATTCTTAGGCATAATTATTTTTTCATGGTGGTGTTATCCTGCCATGAAATTGTCAGATGGTTGGATTGGATTATGACAGAGTCATAATCCAGGAGCAATTCACACAGAGCCTTTTTAAATATTTCACTAACACAGTAGTAAAATATTTAGAAAGTGTATACTGATAGTGCTGTTTATTATAGTCACATTCCTTTTTATTTCCAATAAAATGCATGATCTTCTGAGTATAGGTAGTCAAGAGCTCTCCCTAACATACCATCCCTTGTAATAGAAGCTTCTTATTTATTCTTGCAACCAGGGAGTCCTGGTAACCTGCGGAAGTGCAAAAGCAAATAATAATAATAATTATTATTATTGTTAATTTTCTTTTGGGGATATAAGAATAAGCCACAGAAAAATTCTTGTGTGTACTTCTTGGTCTCCATTTCCTAAGATAATGAATTAGTCATCCAGAAAGGTGTGAACATTCCAGGCAATTGAAACCTCCCTGGTTGTCTGGGAAGTTTAATTCCCAGATACTTGCCATTCTGAGCAACTGTAAAATGCCTCCTCCTGTCTTTGTCTCCCGTTGTCTCCGGCTGCTAACATTTTATCCTCCCTTCTGCTCTTCCACTTTTTGAGTGAGGAAAAAAAAATGTGAAATCCATATTTTAGCATGTTACCTACAGTCTTTTTCTATGGATATTGCATCATTATTGAGGGAATAGCATCTTATGCATTTTCAAATGTTGGCTTCACGTTCAATTTTTCTCCATTTACATAAAAAGTCAATTGAAACAGAAGTCTTTGTTGTTGCCTTAGTGGAATCTTCACACAGGATTTCGCAGAGATTATGTGCTGAGAACCAAATGTAGAACATATATATATATATATATATATATATATATATATACATATATATGCATATATATGCAGAAGGTTTTGAAATATCCTAGTCCAATTCAGTTTATTCCTGTCACATAAATAATTCTTTTCTAGGTAGGTTGACTGCTGGCCCAGCATCCAGTCAACTGGGAAAGGAGTATATTTATAAATTCAATCACTTTCTCAATGCTTAATCACATAAAAAGTAAAGGTGAATTTTTTTTAATATCATCCTTTTAGAAAAATAAGTCAATATGGTAGAATGGAACAAAACACAGGTGATGAAACAGAGCTGTTAGTAGCATATGACACCAGCCACATCCTTTTAGGGAATCTAACAATCCACTGCCTCATCTACAAAAATAAAAAAGTAAACCTTCCTTTGTAGAGTTGTTGTGAAGCATAAATGACATGATACACCACAAGAACCCAGCATAGCTCTCAGAATATAAATAGTAGCTCTTATTATATTTTAAGTGTTTTTGCTTTCAAGCCAAATGGTCTCACAAACAAGGGGCACTGTGGCTCAAATGATAGAGCGCTCACCTTGAGCTGAGGAGCACAGGGACAGCACCCAGGCCCAGAGTTCATGCCCCAACACCGACCAAAAAGCAAAAAACAAATATAAGGACGAGGATTCATGTCTCAAATGCCTGCTTGGGAGAGGTAGGAGGATTGCATTCTAAGGCCAGCTTTGTCAAGAACTCAAGACCCTATCTTAAAAGAAAAACCAAAGCAACAAAAATTGGGGGTATGGTTCAAGTCGTAGAACACTTTCTTAGCAAGCACTAAACCCTGAATTCAAACCTTTGTCCCACCAAAAAATAAGATGGAAAAGAATTTTTGGACCTGCCTAAGTAGAAAAGATTAGTTTGAGTTAGTAATTATGCAACACTTCTGTTGCAAGAAGAAAAAGAGTCTACACTGAGAATGGGTCCATGGTCCATAGTACTTCCTAGAAGATGGGCCTTCAGGCAGACATACTCCTGTGAGGGTGGCCAGGCAGCTCCTATGAATCCCTCAAGCCTAGGAGCAGCTTCTTCTGTAAACTGCATGAGGGAGGAAAAGCTGCTTCCTTATTGGTTTTATTTCATTGCTCAAGCCATTATTTCATTTATTTCCATCTAACATCTGTGCAGGTTCACATGTGGCACTTTTACAACCTGTGGGAAGCTAATTAATAATAATTCAGATAAAGTGATGGTTTTTCTTTTGGCAAGGGCATTGTCAAGCAATTCAAGTCAAATGTATCCAGCACTGTCGGAAGAATCAACTCCTTCATAGCATTAAAGAGATTACAAAATCCACAAATGTTGTACAATACAAATGGGCTCAAAGACAAGTGATTGAACGCCTCTACTCTTTCTTATTACAGGAAAGTAGATTTTTAGACCTAAGTTTAGTTCAATTTTTTAAATTACTCCTACAGCAAATGAGACATGAGTTTCTAAGAGACTTCTGTCCTAGCACAATCTGAAATGTCATTAAAATGTCATAAATGTGCAATGAATCTGTCAAGGCCAGATTTAATTGCCTTTCACAGTACCTTTGTGCCTTTAGAAATGGTTTCAGATCTTGTCCCATTTGACCCAGAGCAGGAAATGGAATAGTTATTAATATTCCCATTTGGAAGATAAGAAAACCAAAAAGATGGAAAAGATAATAGACTTACCCAGAGTTACCTAGACAGTAGCAGGGCATATTAGAATGCAAGTGTCCTACCTCCTAGGGACAATAATGTCCAGTATGTAAAGACCTTCCAAGAAATGAAGCCTTAAATGCCTCCTATCAATGTCATATTTTACTTAGAAGGACATCTCATTCTCTGTTAGCCCAATTCAGGCAACAAGCCAACACCAGTAACCTTTCTAACAGCAGTAGGTACCTACAGTGTTCGTGATAGTCAAGACAATGATGTGGAATTTCTTTTTTTTTTTGTCGATCATGGGGCTTGAACTCTGGGCCTGGGTGCTGACCCTCAGCTCTTCAGCTCATGGCGAGCGTGCTACCACTTGAGCTACAGCACCACTTCCACGATGTGGAATTTCTAGAAATAAGCCACATGGATTCAGCCTTCCCAGGTTCTAGGCTGCTTCTGGTCCTGTGGTCTGAACTCAGGGACTGGGCACTGTCCCTGAGCCTCCCTGTGCTCAAGACTAGTAATCTACCACTTAAGCTTTCTCATAGTAGTATATTGGAAATAAGAGTCTCATGGACATTCCTGCCCTTGGCAGCCTTTAAACTGTGATCCTCAGATCTCAGCCTCCTCAGTCACTAGGATTACAGGCGTGAGCCATTGGCACCCAGCTCTAGGCTGTGTTTGAATTGAACATATTGTTAGTAATACCCATAAATCTGACCTTCATAACTATAACTAACATCCAATATATAGTCATTACAGTCAGAATATGCAATGTATTTAAATTTAGTTTCAATATTTAATGTTGTAAGTTACATATGGTTCCAAAGTCAAAAGGAACAAACATAATAACATTTTCTTTTCAACTTGCATCTCCCATCTGCCCATCTTTGAATTCTTACAAAGCTTTTTATTCTCATATAGGCAATGATATGTTTAAAGTATTTTCATATGTAAATAAATATGAATCTGCATTTTGAACCAGTTCTACAGATGACTCAAATACAGGCGGTTTCTCCAAATTGTTACTTAACTTCTCTGGAACCTTCAAAACACAGGAATTTCTAGTGGAAATTTCAGTCTCAAACTTCTTAAACCATTGTATATATGTGCAGAATTTGTTAAAACATACCTTTCTGGCACCTTCTACTTTAAGAAACAGCACTCTTGGGCAATCTGAGACTGATCAAATATGCTCACTAGGAGGCAAATACCGCTCTCAGAGATTTTTATATATTAATTTGTTAATGTATGGTTATTACTCCATTATATAGAGGGAAAAGTGATGCAGATAGATTAAGCAATTGCCTTACTCTCATTCTGTCAGGTGATAAGGGATAAAACCAGCCTGACTTCAGAACCTTGGGCTTCACCATCAATCTCTGTTTACTACATTGATGACCTAATACATACTTGCTCTATGTTGGTTTATTTTTTATTTATTTTTATTGTTATTGTAGACATGATATACAGAGGAGTTACAGTTACATAAAGTTAGATAATTAGTGCATTTTTCTTTCTTTCTTTCTTTCTTTTTCTTTTCTTTTCTTTCTTCCTTTGTTTTTTTGCCAGTCCTAGTGCTTGAACTCAGGGCCTGGACACTGTTTCTGAACTTCTTTTACTCAAGGTTAGAACTCTACTACTTGAGCCACAGCACCACTTCTGGCATTTTCTGTGTACGTGGTACTGAGGAATTGAACCCAGGTCTTCATGCATGCTAGATGAGCACTCTAACACTAAGCCACATTCTCAGCCCCTCTTTTATTTTTAATTTAATTTTATTGCAAAGGTGATGTGCAGGGGGTTACAGTTACATAAGTAAGGTAATGAGTGTATTTCTTTTCAAAGGGTTACCCTTCCCTTGTTTTCTCCCACTTTCCTTCCCACCTGACTTCCCTACCACCCAAGTTGTAAAGTTCATTTTCAACATAGTGTCTAGTGAGTATTGCTGTTACATTGGTTCACCATTCATCCCACCATTTCTGTGATTCCTGTTCCATTTCCCCAAATCAGATAAACTTATATGCAAGACAAGTTATACCAAAATCAGAAACAGTGGCCACAGGGAATAAACCAGAGGAAAGAAAGAAAGACAAAGAAATAACTGCAAAGAGTACACATTTTAAAAAAAGCAAGAAAAAGAAAAACCTAAACAACCACACAGAAAAAACCTCTTGTTTCCATATCTTGGAGTTCATTTCAATTAGCATCATCTTGTATGGTCATAGGTACATCATTATTGAGCTATTGTGAACCTCTTCTAGGACTATCCTAGACATATTCTAACTGTTACAAATGAGGGAAACCATGGGACCTATGTTTCTTTGGGTCTGGCTTACTTCACTTAATATTAATTTTAACAAGTCTTTCCATTTCTTTACAAATGGGGCGATATCATTCTTTCTGATTGAAGCATATAATTCCATTATATATATATATACATATTATATATATACATATATATACATATATATATAACATTTTCTTTATCAATTCATCTACTGAGGGGAGATCTGGGTTGTTTCCATATCATCATTGGTATTTGCTCAAGGATCAAATTAATATTGGTAAATTGTTTTGAATAGTATAGATTATTTTAATGATATTGACTATTCTAACCTATAAACATGGGAAGCCTTTCCCCTTTTTTGTGTCCCCTTCAGTATATTTCATTAGTAGTTTTATATTTCCGTTGGAGGTGGGGGAAAGAGAGAGAAAGAGAGAAAGAGAGAGAGAGAGAGAGAGAGAGAGAGAGAGAGAGAGAGAGAGAGAGAGAGAGAGAGAGAGAGAGAGAGAACATGTATGTGTGCTGGTACTGAGGCTTGAACTCAGGGCCTGGGCATTGTCTCAAGGTTAGTGTAGTTCCACTTAAGTTATAGCTCCACTTCTGGCTTTTTGATGTTTAACTGGACATACAAGTCTCACAGACTTTCCTGCTCCAGCTGGCTTTGAACTGTAATCCTCAGATCTCAGCATCCTGCATAGCTTGGATTACAGGCATGAGCTCCTGGTGCCTGGAGCTTACAGTTTTAATTAATTCTTTTCTAGTTATTTCAATCCATTTTGCACCTGTTTGTGCTACCACAAAGCTTAAATTTGAGATATTTCCAATTGATTGGCAGCTTTTCAGAAATAGTTAATTATAAAACAATGCATACTAGTATTTTCAACAATGCAATCTTATATTTGATAACATATTTTGCATAAAATTGTACTTATTATATAAGAAGTAAAACCCAAGAAGCTGACTAGGGCAGCAAGAAAGTTACTCAATTTTTCAGAGGTGGCTCTGAAAAATCCAAAGGCTAAACTAGCTATGACCATCTCTACCATGTCTACCATGTCTCTTCCTAGGACAGGATAATGACCTGATTGGCCTCTTGTCAGCAATCCTGTTGATACATTTACTTCCTTAATTGTTTTAGAGCTCCAATTTCTCTAACTTGGAGAAGGAACATAGCCTGCTTCTATGAAGTATGAATTCTCTAGAATAATATTTTTCTTCTATACTCTTCTGTTGAAAAAATAAGAGTGGGTTCCACTCATCATTTAAATTAGAATCACCAGAAAGTGCTTATCAATCAATCAATCAATCAATCAGTCAATCAATAAAAGATGATTCATTCCGGATTCCCTTCCTGGACCTTGTGAATCACACCTCCCCGTCCTGTTCTCTCCTAGATGATTCTTTATTCACTAATGTCAAAGACCCTACTTGCTTTAAGCCAACACTGGCACCACTGTAAGGCATCTACTACCCAGAATTCTACAATGAAATAAAACTTTTTTTAATTTTTATTTATTTTTTATTGTGAAAATACTGTACAGAGGGGTTACAATTACATGGGCTAGATACGCATTGTAGCCTCCTCCTTTGTTTCCCCTTCCCATCCCTTCCCAGCTTCCCCCCGCCCCTTACCCAATCCACCCCCCCCACCAAAGTTGTAAAGTTCATTTTTGACATGACAACTTGTACTTCTCATTGTTGCAATGGGTCCACCTGTATCCTTATTTAAACGACTTGTTTTTCCCCTTCCCCTCCACAAATTATACCGACATCAAATACAATGAAAGCAGGGGTTATACTGTGGGGGAGGGACATACAAAGCAACAAAGAAATAATCTTATAAATGAGTTAGAAACAAATGCATGAAAGAAAAAAAACATTTGAATACATATCTTAGGGTTCATGAAATAAAACTTATAGGACAAGAACTATAGCAGGGACAGAGGGAGGGGGAGGAAGAGGGAGAGACTGATTTGAGAATTGGCTCATCTAATTATGGAGCCCTAGATGGCCCACCTTCTGCCATCCACAAGCTAGAGAAGCACAATGTAAGGCAATCTGAGACCAGAGGCCTGAGAACCAGGACACCCTATATCTGAGCGCAGAAGAAGATAGGTAGCTCAACTCAAAAACACACAGAAAAGTTTGCTTTTTGTTCTCTCAGCCAATTGAACACTGCCCGCCCAGATCAGTGAGGGTGGATCCATTTACTCAGTTACTAATCAAATGCCAATCTTCCCAGAAACAACCATAAATAAAGTCTTACTAATACTGTCAGTGTCTTTTAACCCAGGCAAGTGGACATATAAAAAAAAGTAATCACCCTGGAGTTCACTGCAGCAATACTGACAGTGGTTAGTGTGATGGGGAAAAAATCAAAGAAGAGAATCTCAGGTGTGAAATCTGGGATAAGCTTTTACATAAGCTTATCTAGACAATTCTACTTACATAAAAAAAAAAGAGAGAATAACTCCTGTAAGTTGGTCTCACTGTTAGAATAGGCTTGTTGGCGAGGGTAAGGCATAACTAAACCACAAGGTTCCATTGTCAAAGAGAACTGTGCTATTCCCCAATTCCACAGTATGGGAAGTGATTTGTTCAGTCAGGCAGGTTGTGACACACAGGGAGAAGGGTTGGATATGGAGAGAAAACTGTTACTTTAGTAGACAAACTTGCTAGAAGTCTAGCTTTCTTATATCACGGGTTTCCAAAATGCTCCTATTCTCCGCAGACAATTTTATCTAATTAAAATCTATTTTCCCTCCTTTACATCGTAATCAGCCTTCAGTTACCAGATCCCAGCTGCTGATGCTAAAAGTACTGAAAAATCAAATTCATACAATAAGTCCTTAGATGCCCCCACCGGAGCCTAAACCAAGACAAAGAACTGTTTATTTTTTACTTGTATCTCTTTCTTTTATTGATATAACTTACATTTCTTTTTTTTTATAAATTTTTTCATGACTTTGGATCCATTCTAGGACCTGATATTGAAAGCCATAGGGGGAGAAGATGTATACAAATATACACAAACACACACAAACCCTAACACAACAACAACAGTTTCAAGGGGCCAGTGATGTAGCTCAGTGGGAGAGCTCAAGCCACTGGGTAAAATCGTTAGTGACAGAAAGAAAAGGGATTTGGTGGGATTTTTCCAATCCAACAGTCTGAACGCTATCCCTGGGGTTCTTTTGCTCAAGGCTAGCACTCTATCATTTGAGCAACAACTGTACTTCTGGCTTTCATGGTAATTTTTTTTGGAGATAAAAGTCTTACAGATTTTCCTGCCCAGGCTGGCTTTGAACTGCTATCCTCAGATATCACTTAGCAGCTTAAGATCATAGGTTTAAGCCATTGGCTCCCAACAGGAAAGTCTTTTTTAAAAAAAATAAAAATAAAAAGGAAAGAAGTTTGAAGACTATTTCACCTAAAGTGACATTCATGTGTCTATTAACTATAGAGAACTTTGTCTTCCAGAGAGAAATATGGTCAACAATCTTCACATTTCCTTTTCTTTCTTTTTCTTTCCCTTTCTTTTCTTCTCTTTTTTGCTAGTCCTGTGACTTGAACTCATTGTCTACTATGTGTTATCCTTGAGCTTAGGTGCTCAAGGCTAACACTCAACCACTTAAGCTACAACTTCATTTCTGGCTTTATTAATGGTTAATTGCAGATAAATCTCATGGACTTTTTTGCTCAGGCTGGCCTTAAACCATGATCTTCAGATCTCAGCCTCCTGAGTAACTAGTATTACAGACATGAGCCACTGACACCCAGTGTATCGGCACATTTCTTTTTTTTATTTTAATTTTATTGTCAGGTGATGTACAGAGAGGTTAGTTACATAAGTAAGTAGTTTCAGTTACATAGTAAATATATTTCTTGTCTAACGTGTTACCCCTCCCTCATTTTCTCTTTCATTCCCTCCCCCCCAATTTGAACAGATCATTTCCCACACATTGTCTTGTGGGTATGGATGTTGCATAGGTTCCCCTTTGTCCTAGTCTCACCATTTTGTTGTTCCCCTTCCCTAATTCAGATAAATGTATATACCCCAGGGCACCGAAATTGAATACAATGACAACAGGGGATAAACCACAGGGGGAAAAAGACAAAAGACAAAAGAAGTCACCTAGTGTGTTAAGAACAACAACAACAAAGTAAAATCTCATGTCCATGTCTTGGAGTTCATTTCACTTAGCATCATTTTATATGGCCATGTACTATCGAGCTATTCTGCTCATATGCTAAGATTATCATAGATGTATCCTAATTATTACACATAAGGGAAACCATAGGACCTATGTTTCTTTGGGTCTGGCTTACTTCACTCAATATGATTTTTTTCCAAGTCCTTCCATTTCATTACAAATGGGGAGGTTTCAGTCTTTCTGATGGAACCATAAAATTCCAGTTTGTTTGTGTGTGTGTGTGTGTGTGTGTGTGTATAAAATATTTTCTTGATCTACTGAGGGGCATCTGGGATGGTTCCATATCTTAGCTATGGTAAATAATATCAGCACATTTCTTAAAGAGTGTTATTTGACATCCAGGTGCTGGTGGCTCATGCCTATAATCCTAGCTACTCAAGAGGCTGAAATATGAGGATCACAGTTCAAAGCAAGCCCAGGCAGAAAAAGTACATGAGACTCTTATCTCCAATTAACCACCAGAAAACCTCATGTGGCTCAAAGTGATAGAGTGCTAGCCTTGAGCACAAAAGTTCAGGGACAATGCCCAGGACCTGAGTCCAAGCCCCACAACCAACAACATCAAAAACAACAACAAAAGAGTGTTAGTTAATATAGTCAGTAGAACCCTTCTAAATTAACCTGACTTATACTGATTAAATAACTAATTATTTCATTATTTTATTATATTATTATTTCATTAATTATTAAAGTAAAATTTTCATTTTATAAAACTATTTTTGATGTCCAGTATGTACATTTTGTCATTTTGTGTTTCTGACCATCCACTTTGAGTAAGAGATAGAGAAAATTAGAGGGCAAGAGGTAGGGAGCAAAGTAGAATAAGAGAAGAAAAGAAGAAAGGAAGAAAAGCTACAGAGGGGCAAACGTAGAAAAGACAGGGAAATATAGGGGTACACAAGGCTGCAATGAGCATGGTTGTACTGGTATTGTTAATGTGGTCTGGTTTGTGGTCTATGAAAAAAAAACCCAGTAGTGGAATTGCTGGGTCATAGGGGAGCTCTATGTTTAGACTTTTGAGGAACCTCCATACTGCTTTCCAGAGTGGCAGAACAATGATATATTCCCACCAACAGTCTAGTAGTGTTCCCTTTTGGCCACATCCCCATCAGCATCTCTAATTGTTAGTTTTCTTGATAATGGACACTCTAACTGAGGTGGAATCTCAATGTTGCTTTGATTTACATTCCTTTTATGGCTAGAGATATTAAGCATTTTTTTAATTCTTTTGAAAAAGTTTCTCTTTAATTCATTTGCCCATTTATTAATTGCATTGCTTCTTTGAGGGTTTATTTTTGAGGTACTTAATTTTTTAGCTCAAAGTATATTTGAATAAAGTGTTATTCATTTCAGTGATTATATCTTTGCTTCCAGGGCATAGCACTATAACTATGATTTTTCATTCATCTATTGCTGATTCCAGGTCCTTGATTATGAATCCAAACTCCCAATTATAACATTGTTCACTCGAATTTTAAAAAGGTCTGCTCTACAAAAGTTCTCACATTGGAGTTCCAAACAAGGATTGAAAGTCAAAGGCAATAAATCTCCTGAGGCATTAATGGAATTCATGAGCATCACTCTTGCCACAAAAATGAGACACAAAAATCAATGCTGTTTACTCAATGTTAAAATGCAGACACCTGAATCTTAACAATCTTCTGGCCATAAAAATGACCAAGGCCCCCAAAAGGAAAGAGAATCTGCTCAACTTGAGTCTCAATCCTCATACACCTAATTTAAAAATTTTTAACAGGATTTTTTAAATTTTTTATTGTCAAAGTGATATACATAAGGGTTACAGTTGTATAAGTAAGGTAGTAAATACATTTCTTGTCAAACTTATACCTAAGTCTGGATTAATAAATTAGGATTATTTTTTTTGCTGTGGATTATTGTTGAAAAAACTCCATTAGTTTTGACACCAATACACAGAGCAAGAATCTTTACACGAGAACTCTTAAGCTCATGCAAGGAAAACACCAGCCTAGGACAGTCAGGGAAGAGAGACTACATGTCCCAAGGATGGTGGCCATGTATCTGCCTTTGGCTGGAATTGACCGTTTCTCATTGTATTTTGTATGAATTTGCATCTAGGTGAATAGTGCTCTGCACATCCCAGAAGTTCAATGTTTAAATACTACATTCTCAGGTCACTCTACTTATAGAAAACTAGATCACCAAGAGACACAGCATAATTCCCTCACTCCTTGAGTTTTTCCATGCTGAGAACATGCCATGGAAATGAAGCCTAATTCAAGATTCTAAGACCTTGATGAAGCTAAAACTGATCAATTCTATAGTAAAGGCTGCTGATCGAATCTATAAAATGTAAGGAGTCTCAACATTTATTTGTCTTTGTGTCTCCACTACAGCAGTTCTATATTTTTATTCAGAGCTAGGAAGAGGACGTTCACTGACAGGCCTGAGTTAATTGGAATCCTAGTTCTGCCTATTACTACTGGAATGACCTTGGAGTATTTGCTCTGGTTGTCTGAGGCTCAGGTGAATATTCTGTTCAAGGTGTAGGAATAAAATTGCTACCACCCAGGGCTGTTTGTAACCTAGTAACTAGAACTTGGAGCCATAAAGAACTTACTCTGAATCCCATTTCGACTGAATCCCATTTCAACTGCTGCTTTTCTGTGTGATCTTCTACATATATATTTAAACCACAGCCTCAGTTTTCCATCTATAAAATGCTAATGTGACCCAGGCATTGGTGGCACAAACCTGTAATCCTAGCTACTCAGGAAGCTGAGATCTGAGGATCCCAGTTCAAAGCCAGCCCAGGCAGGAAAGTCCATGAGACTCTTATCTCCAATAAACTACTCTTAAAAGACCAGAAGTAGAGCTGTAGCTCACATGGTAAAATGCTAATCTTGAGCAGAAGGAGTCCAGGGTCAGCACCTGGGCCAAATTCAAGCCCAAGACTGGCAAAAAAAATTGCTAATGTGAAAAAGTTTTATCTCAGAGGAGGTTGTATTGATATAAGGCATTAATTAATTAATTAATATATTAATTAATATAAGGCATACAAAGTTACCGTGTCTTAAATAATTTCATTATGGTCATTATTTGGAAATACCATATAGGAAAATAATCGTAGACCTCATGCATACCATTTGTTCCAGAACTTCTTAGGTAACCTTGCTTGTGTCTTCTAGCTACATATTTCAGCAGTACCAGTCCTAATTTAAAATAAGTTTTCTTGTCTGAAAGCCAAACTAGACTTTACCTGATTTGAAATACACAAGTGAAGGTTTTGTTAGAACATTGCCTATGGATTATACTTTGGATTTGGGTGGGCTGAAGCTTAAAATGAATTAATTCTAGGGCTGGGCATTTGGTGTTATGGTAGAGTGCTTGCCTAACGTGCATGAAGCCCTGGGTTCATTCCTCAGTACCACATAAACAGAAAAAGCTAGAAATAGCACTGTGGCTCAAGTGGTAGAGTGCTAGCCTTGAGCAAAAGAAGCTCAGGGACAGTGCCCAATCCCTGACTTCAAGCCCCATGACTGTTCAAAAAAATTGCTTCTATAAAATGGTGAGAATCACCATGATTCATTTCTTTATGTCAGGTTTTTAGATTGTCTATGGGCTCTTTCATGTTTTATTTGATTTCCATCTATATTTGCAATCATAAAAATTTGTTTGCTGAGCCATTTATTGGTTTTTCTTTCAAGACAAATGTATCTAGATGAGGCTAAGCAGTGTGTATGTTGCATGAATGCAAACATAATATTTAAGACAACAACTAGAGATTAGGTTTCAATACTGAGATATTTACCTACCCTACAAGCAATTAGTGTTACATCATAATATGCCATCAAGGCAAATATTTATGCTGAAAAAATAAAAATAAAAACAGTTATTTGAAAAAAATAAAAAATAAAATTTGTCTATTTACTATTGATACACATAGGATTTCAATTTTCATTATACTGAGGGGGAAAAAAGCTCTTTTGTGTTGGAGAAATAATGCTTCAAAAAAACTATTAGTAGAAAACCCCACCAGTATAATGTTTTGTCCTTTCAATGGTAGCCAAGATTTGGGAACATACTGAGGGTGAAGTCATAGACATCCACAGGTGAAATGTTCACCAAGCATGTATTTTATATTTTGTTGCATTGTACACTACAACTAAACCAAGGAATCAACATATATTAAGTGTGTGTACTGTTTCTAAAAACCACAAACTGGGAATGATAAATTATCAATAGAGTTTAGTATTTGCTAATTTTACTGTACTCTTATGTATATGTAGGGAAGTCATAGGAAATATAAATTCAATTTGAGTAAAGTTTAAAACCATATATTTTTATGATAAAGGGCCTTTAACTTAAGATGGCCAAAGCAATGATATTATATATTTGCTGTAAAGAGAATTATGAGTCTTATTTTTCTGATATTAAAAGTTACTTACTAAAGACTTGTTTCCATTAACTTGAAAAAAAACATTTAAGATAACCTGATTCCCTATGCTTTTAGAAATGTTTACCAAAATATAAATAAATTTGAGAACACTTATATGGTATCTTCCCTCCCCTTCTATACTACATATGTACAGTGGTACATATGTAGTATAGGTATAGGTAGGTGCCTACTAAACCACACATACATGTTTAGATATATTGCTAACATATACAAAACAAAGCTCTTAGCCCTATGAACTTAAATAAAGCAAAAAATCAGTTTAAAAGATTTCTATGGTACTTCCTTAGAAATAATTTACTTGAAAGACAGAAAAATGTTAGTAATTATTCTTTATGTAGCAATTTATCCCAAGCAATGAAATAAAAAAAGAGATGTGTGTTAGAAAAACAGAATGGAATGGCAGTCAAGATGGTAGAGTCCCCATCCCTGCATTTTTTTAAATATGTGAACCAAAACCTTGTCCTTTCTGCTTTATAGTCAACAACTTTTAGTAAATGTGAACAGCCCTAAACCTGTCTTTAATATGTTTTCCAGAGTGTGAAATACAGTCTAATGTTATACTCAATATTTAGAGAAAATGAGTCCATAAGAGTTTTAAAATAATAGTTCCCTGAAAAAAAAGATTAATTTTTAATACCTCTCTAACCCTGAATATTCTTCCCAAATAGATTCTTGAAGATATTTTATTTGGAATATAACATTAATTTGTTTCTATTATATATGCTCAAATTACCTCTCAATTATTACTTCCCATTTGTGTTTTCCATTTGAAATCAGCATATTCTGTCTTTAGGTGGTTTTAAAAATAATATGAAACAAATCATGGTGTAGGTACACACAGGGGTTCAAAAAGACAAATGTAGGTAATGTGCTATTGCTACTGTACTTCACTGTGCTTAGTACAAGAACTCTGTCTATCAAACCGCCATTATATGTGAAAAGATCATGGACACAGAACAGCTGGATTGGGGCATGTGGCAGCTCTCTTTGTAGCAGCTCTGACTTGAGCCCTTTCTTTCCCAATGACTTACATGACCACATGACTGAGTGGCTAATTAAATGTCAGGTCTGGTTCATAAGGACCCTTCAACTGTGATCCTTTTTGTCTTCCTGGAATGGAGGGGACTTCAAAGACTTGGAAGAGAGTGGAAACTTTAAAATCCAGCCCCAGTCTCTCAATGTCTTCATGGAGCAGAACTAATAAACTTCTTTCATTTTAAGCTACTCAGATTTATCTGTTACAGAAGCTGGTATGAATTTATATTTGTTTCATTTCCAGAGTGTTCCAGAAGGGATTTAAGACAGCTATCTTATCTAAACAGCTTTAAACAAGAAAGAAGCTAAAATGTCTAGGTGCCTTCAGCACCAACTAATTAAAATCAGGTAATCCGCAGAGAGTAGCCTTTGTTCATGAATACCAGCACTTCAAAAAGTCCATTTCTTCATGGGAAAAAAATAGATAAAATTCAAGAATCTGAAAGGAAAACTACTAACAGAATTTTCTTCTGTCTGATCCTATTTTCTTGAGAAAAAATTAATAACCTTTTAAAGGAGGAGTATTGGTTCTTGGCACTCCATGTTTCCTTCAGATTAGCCTGGGTGGATCTTGAAGATGAGTAATTATCACAAAAAGACAGCCAACTTTTTTTTTTTACTCTAGTCAAAGCAAGGCACATATTTCATATCTCTGCCTGCCTTCTATAGAGAATGTAAGTAATTTCTGAGAAGAATTTTCTTGCCCTGGGTTCTATCTTAATTTTTTCATCTGTAATATGAAATACTTAACCAACTTTGACATCTACCACAAGAGATTAATGCAGGAGCTAAGGATTATCTATTTTCTAAGTAACCATTTGCATTTTAAAAGAAAAAGAATTTTAGGGATGTCTTCAGTTCAAAGACTTTTGGTTCCATTTGAAGCATCTTCCTTTTTCTAAATGTTAAAAAAAAAAGTGTGGTTAGGCAGTGGTGGCTCACATCCTTACTCCTAACTACTGAGGAGATGAGATCAAAGGATCACAGTTCAAACCCAACCTGGGTAGAAAAGTTTGTAATACTCTTATCTCTAATTAACCAGCAAAAAGCCTGAAGTTGTGGTATGACTCAAGTAGTAGGATACCAGCCTTCTTCAAAAAAAAGCCAAGTGAATATGTGAGGCCATGAGTACTCATACACACACACACACACACACACACACACACACACACACACACACACACACACACACACACACACACCATATAAAGGATTTTAGTTACATGATCACATTTAATTCTTATAAAAAGCCTTGTAGCATGCTCACTATTGTTCTTGCTTTTGAGGTAAGATAAAGTAGAATATCAAGGCCTAGATTTGTAGGCATATCTGTGCTCTAAGTGCCTGCTTGTTGATTGGAAGCATTCTGTACCACACTTTTGAGGCCACCAGGCATCTGAAGCCAACTAACCTCTAATTAGTAATGTTAATTTCTAAGTTAAACAAAAACCACTTTCATCTTTTAAAGTTGCAAGTAATATAGACATACTCTTTGTGTCCAAATATTTCTATGTAGGCCAAAAGGAGATTTAGAACTATAGGAAATAATTTTCATTTCAAAGAGATCCAAATAAACACCAGAATGGCGAGCTCTCCAGTTGCAAGAAAGATTAAACAGAAACTATTAATTAATGATTAGGACAAGCTTTTCTAATTGTTTACCAGTTATTTGAATACAAGATGAACTCGTAATTTAAAATAGATACAATCTGGTAGAAAACTGATTCTGAGTCATTACAAAAGAAAAATAAAGAAAAGAAAAAAAAATAAAAAGATACCAAAGCACAGCCCCAAGGGAATAGAGAAAAGTGTACACTTTCTATTTAAAAAATATGCTCTTCAAAAATAGTTCTATCTTTTTGGGATAAGATTTGTATAGTAATATGTGTGTGTGTGTGTGTGTGTGTGTGTGTGAGAGAGAGAGAGAGAGAGAGAGAGAGAGAGAGAGAGAGAGAGAGAAAGAGAGAAAGAAAGAGAGAGAGAGAGAGAAAGGATGCAGGAAGTATAAAAGTTAAGAGCTCAAGCAATCATGGTTAGAAAAAATCTTGGGCATCAAGAGATCCTGGTTAAAAATACATTCTCCAGTAGTAAGGCTGTAACCCTAGGCAAATGACACATCAGCAAGAAGGGTGTTTTTTTTTTCCTTCTGAAGTCAAGAGATAAGTACTTCAACAGGATTAGATGGACTCCTCAGTAGTCTCACCCTGTAGCAAAAAGTCCGTCATGCCTCCTGTCTAGCTCCTGCCTGGCAAGAGAACACATATTAAGGAGCTGTCTTCTTTTAGGTCAGAGTAAAAAGAGTTGTTGCTCTATTGAGAGCTTTTGGGTTGTTGGGGTTTTTTGTGGGACTTTTTTTTTGCATTCCTAGAATTTTTCCAGTTGAATAACTATTTCTCACATCCTTGAAGACAACATTCATGAGAGAGCATGGTTTCCCCTTGTTTAAAGTGGCATCTCTGAATAGATAGGAGTCCTAGAGACTCACCAAGTCAGAGATTCAATCATCAGGCTCAAAGGGAACTATATAAAATGTCCCTTGATTGTATTTCCTGAAAATCCCAAGAGATTACTACATAAAAGTTGTTAGCTTTTAAAAAGAAAACCCATCAGTTCCACATAATACTAATGTATTTATGACAGAATTAAATAAAAACTTTCTTAATCTACTTACCTCTTCTGAATAAATTATAAAGGGTCAGCAGAGAGGAAAAAATAAATAGGTGATATGACTATATGTCTGATTTATAAGATATATGCCCATTTTATATCAGTTTACAAAGACTTTATTGCATTGTCATTTTAACAGTTCCTTTCAATACAAATAGAATCTTACGATATTTATATAGGTTTTAAACTACATAGTAATTGCAAGTATCTAATAGTTTCTACAAGTACTATAACTTCATATCCAAATGCTCTCTTAAATGATTCACAGAAAAATGCAGACAAGAATCTAATGTATATTCTACAAAATTCACAAGAGTAAGGGAAAGGATAGGTAGGAGAGGGATTGGTGAAAATATTGAACATAGTGACATTAATCAATATATATATATATATATATTACATTCACAAACTGCTTTGTTAAATCACAGCTCCCTTGTAAACCTACTAAATGATAATAAAAAATGATTGACAGATTTGGTCATAGACCATGGATAACTGAAAGGTATCATTATAAATGGTGGGTAACTTTTCTCTCTAGTCTGAACCACTGAAAAATTTTTATTGTTGCGCTTATAAATTTTAGTTTCAGAACTATGTTTATAATATAAAACTCATTTGGTGTTCTCCACATCTGGCTGTCATGGTGACTGTAACCATTTTCTCTTGAAGATTCTCTAAATTGAGCTTCAGTATTAAAACTTTCCAGGTGACAGGTTGAATGGAAAACTCGTTGTATAGCTACTTAGAGATAGTTTTTTAAAAAATGAAAAATAAAACTTCCATTTTTTAAGAAAAATGGAATCAATGCTTTGAGGGTAATTGTGAAGCATGGAGAAGGAGAAATTTAATTTCTGTAGAGAAAGAGCTCAAGTCCAATAGTTTCTGATGGATTTGGGATACTGGGTTTGATCTCAACTTTCCTTACATCCTTCAAGGAACTCAGGTCCCCCTGTTGAGTTTCCAGATATATTCACAATAGAATGGATTTCTCTGATTCCAGTGCTTTGTACAGATTTCACAAGTGCTTTCGTGGGTTTTGGATTTTGGTGTTTGGTTTTTGTCAGTCAAAGAGCTTGACCTCAGGGCCTGGGCCTGTCCCTGAGCATTTCTGTTCAAGGCTGGTGCTCTATCACTTTGAGCCACAGCTCTGTTTCCAGTTTTCTGGTGGTTAATTGGAGATAAGAGTTCCATGTCCTTTCCTGCCTGGACTGGCTTTAAACCATTATCTCAGCCTCCTGAGTAGCTCAGATTACAAGTGTGACCAATGAGCACCTGGCTCACACAGGTGTATCTGATTTTTGACACAGTAGCATTTCCAATTTAGAGTTTTAGACAACTATAAAGTTTGATGATATCAGATGAATTTGGAAGCCTTTGATCATTGCATCTTTTGTTTCCTTTTCTTCCCTACTTCTTTTATTTATCACTACTTCTCTCCATTTTGGGAAATCATTTTTTGGAGGAGAAAATCCTATTATTAACTAGGATGAAGGTTTAAGATTTCCATGGTGTCCATTTATTGTTTTGTGCCCTTGTTCAGTTGCCAGAGAACTAAATTAACCATAGAATTCCCAGACTAAACAATATATCATTATGTACTATCCATCAAAGCAGTTATTTCCTTTCTGAATTTTTCTTTATAAATAATATACAACTGTTACCCCCTTTCTTACTGGTGTTCTTAAATATTATGGCTACTTGGAATTCTCTATTTCTCTTTCTTGATTGTAGCAATCTGTCCACTTCTGGCCAATGTATCAAACCCTGGAAGATCTCTTTCTTCTGAGCTGTCTTGTCCTCAGTAGAAATTCATGTCTTTCTTTGGCTTGATATTCTGTTCTGACTGACACCGCTTCAGGAAGCTAAACCAATTCTCCCATTAAAACATGAGGAAAATAAGTTATTAATGTGTGAGGCACCATACATATACCATCTTTAATGCTCCCATTTATTCTCTTTTATAATCACAAAATAACGTGTATGTGAGAACCTTATAACTTATTGAGCCAGGTAGAATTTTTTGCTGTTTCTGTCCTCCTAGGTTGATTTTCTTTTTCATACAACCCCTGATGCTTTTGTTTGTGTTTCTTCCAGTAATACGATACATTAAGTTGTAAATAAATACCAAGCTTAGAGAAAATGTTAAGGATGAAAATGTCGAACTTCACACACTAGGTTTAAAAAGTTACTAATCACTATCCTGGTGAGTCCATTTGATCAGAATTAATGGAAGGGCCCTTGTATGCTCCCTATATATTTGAAATTTCTGCTTATTCTTAACGAACAAAGTTCATCCTGTCAAACCTTGGTCACAGTTGGACATTGGAAGCTTTGATTGTAAGACTTCTACTGACAGTGAAAGCTAAATGGAATCAGCAGTTTGCCCTGCCAGAGTAAAACCAAGGAATATTTGTGGGGAGAATAGTAAAGTATAACCTTCCTCCACAGTTTCCAAGCTACATCAACGAACTCAGATGCGTTATGGTTCCAGGTTATCTACTTCTGCTAGTAATCAATGGCTGAAGTGTTCCTGAGCTGAAGATAGCTTGCCTGCTGCCTGCTAGCTGAGTACAAACCATTTGGACAGCCCATCACTTTGACTTCAGCCAAAATAACCTTAAAAATATATATACTAGCTATTGAACTCCTTCCCAGGTTAGCTATAGCAATGATTGGATCACTATCTTCCCAAGTGTACTCTCCTTGCCAAATTAATGGATTTAATAAAGAACACTTTCCTAAAATATTATTGAAACAAATCAGAACCAAGATGCCAATTTTCTCATTATCTAACTGGTTACATGTACATTAAGCAAATTTTTACCAAAGATAACAGTATTCTTCAGTGGAATTTTTTAAAAAGACTCACTTTACCAGTTCCAAAGAAACTAAAAATGTATAAATGATATAAAAATCTTTTCATCCATAAAGACCCATACAAATATAGTCAAAAACATATTTCCCTGTCATAATAAAGGATATGTGAATATATAAATTTGAAGACTGTTATTCTTTTTATACATTTTGTTAACCTACTATGCAAAGAGGCTTCATAGTGATATTTACATAAAGGCATAATAATGTATTTTGATTATTTTCTCTCTATCTGTATTGTTTATTCTTCCAACCTCCTTTTAACAATATTTAGCTAATTATTTATATTTTCCTTACTAAATTGTTAACATCAGTCATCTTCAACACAGCATTTTTCACATGCATTCAGACATAATTCTTTATTCTTTAACTATATATTTTATAGCAATGTAACATTGCTTTATTAGTTTTACTTCCTATGTTTAAATATACAATACTGTTTTCATTATGTTTTCTTACTTTTTCTGATTATTTTACCATGTTTATTTTTCAAACATAATTTTGTGGTATACTGATATCATAACTTATAAAACCAAGATTATACTATATATATGCACTATACATTTCCAGTCTTCCTCTATAACAGATAAACAAAAATAAACTTAAAAGGAAATACATAGAACTAATATGATGTTTACTAAGCACTACTATGGAATCCAACTAATATTAAGATAAATCTTTGACAAACCTTTGTATTTTGCTTCTTTACTTCCACTTTAGAATTAATTTTCTATATTAAAATATTTTGTAATGAATGTTTTCATTGAGCTTATGTTATTTCATATTTCTAACTATAGAGTTTGTCCTTGTTTAGTAAATTTTATTTTGACTTATCAGTAGGATTTAGTAATTGTCATATTGCTTCTATGCATTTCTTAAGTTTATTCTAAGAACTTTGATATTCTTTAGTAATGATATTAACTAAAATAAGTTTTACAACACAAGTAAATATATATATTTTACTTTGCAAACTCTAGATTGCTTATTTTCCTATTTGATCAAATAGTTTTTGAAAAGTTTTCCCATCTTGAATGATGGAAGCTTGTAAGTATTTATACCATAGTCATCAAGGTACCTTGATTGTGTTTCATCTCTATAAAAAACACACAACCAACAGGGAGACAATGAAGGCAAAATATTGGTTTGCCTCAAAAAAAAAAAAAGGTGTGTGTGGAGGGTCCTTCCTAAATCAAAATTTCACTGACTTCTTACCAGAAGATTGCCTTAAAATCAGAAGTCCTTTTTAAGGGAATATATGGGGGGGGCGGGGGGGGGGGGGAGGTGGAGCAGAATCTCAGCACTTTGTAGTAAGTGTAATTTTTTTGCTTGGCATGTTGGACCCACTAGCCTGATGTTGAATGAAACTTCTATTAGCTTCATTTTGAATAGAGAATGAGATCTCAGACATTACAGATGCAGACTGCCATTCCCACAGAACTGCTTTCCTCTTAGCTATTGACCTCTGATTCTCTCACTTGAATTTAAACGAAAGCATGTGAATTATATGCTGTTTTACCTCCGTCTGTTCCAGACACTAAACTCGTCTTGTTAGATTTGTCGAACACTAAATTTGTCATGCCAAGTTCTAGGAAGGTATTACAATTACTAACACCATTAGAATACTACCTTACATTATAGTCATAGACGAGAGATTCTCAAAGTACAGAGAGCCGAAATAACCTCTCCAAGATCATGTGCTCCGCAGGGGGAGCCCTCGGGCATAATCCCAGCTCTGGTTCCTCATCCAGAGTCGTGTTTCCTTTACCCATCTGTTGATGTCCCTTATGTATGCTCTAACTCAACGTCTCCTCCTTCTTTTTCCCTGTCTCTGCAGGCCCGTGACCAAGGTGTAGACTAAGAAGTGGAGTCATGCTTCACACAGCCGTGTCATGCTGGCAGCCACTCCTGGGTCTGGCTGTGGTGTTCATCTTCATGGGATCCACCATCGGCTGCCCTGCTCGCTGTGAGTGCTCTGCCCAGAACAAGTCTGTTAGCTGCCACAGAAGAAGGCTGATTGCCATCCCAGAGGGCATTCCCATCGAGACCAAAATCTTGGACCTCAGCAAAAACAGGTTGAAAAGTGTCAACCCTGAAGAATTCATATCATACCCTCTCCTGGAGGAGATAGACTTGAGTGACAATATCATTGCCAATGTGGAGCCGGGAGCATTCAACAATCTCTTTAACCTGCGTTCCCTTCGCCTGAAAGGCAATCGCCTGAAGTTGGTCCCCTTAGGAGTATTCACGGGGCTGTCCAACCTCACCAAGCTGGACATTAGTGAAAATAAGATTGTCATTTTACTGGATTACATGTTCCAGGATCTGCATAACCTGAAGTCTCTCGAAGTGGGAGACAATGATTTGGTTTATATATCACACCGGGCTTTCAGCGGGCTACTTAGCTTGGAACAGCTCACCCTGGAGAAATGCAATCTAACGGCAGTCCCCACGGAAGCCCTCTCCCACCTCCGCAGCCTCATCAGCCTACATCTGAAGCATCTTAACATCAACAATATGCCCGTGTATGCCTTCAAAAGATTGTTCCATCTGAAACACCTCGAGATTGACTATTGGCCTTTACTGGATATGATGCCCGCCAATAGCCTCTACGGTCTCAACCTCACATCCCTTTCTATCACTAACACCAACCTGTCCACGGTTCCCTTCCTGGCCTTTAAACATCTGGTATACCTGACCCACCTTAACCTCTCCTACAACCCCATCAGCACTATTGAAGCAGGCATGTTCTCTGACCTGACCCGCCTTCAGGAGCTCCATATCGTGGGGGCTCAGCTCCGTACCATTGAGCCTCATTCCTTCCAAGGGCTCCGTTTCCTTCGTGTGCTCAACGTGTCTCAGAACCTACTGGAAACTTTGGAAGAGAACGTCTTCTCCTCCCCGAGGGCTTTGGAGGTCCTGAGCATTAATAACAACCCACTGGCCTGTGACTGCCGTCTCCTCTGGATCCTGCAGCGACAGCCCACCCTGCAGTTCGGTGGCCAGCAGCCCATGTGCGCTGGGCCAGATACCATCCGGGAGAAATCCTTCAAGGATTTCCACAGCACTGCCCTTTCTTTTTATTTTACCTGCAAAAAACCCAAAATCCGCGAAAAGAAGTTGCAACACCTTCTGGTAGATGAAGGGCAGACGGTGCAGCTAGAATGCAATGCAGATGGAGATCCACAGCCCATGATTTCCTGGGTGACACCCCGACGGCGTTTTATCACCTCCAAGTCCAACGGAAGGGCCACCGTCTTGGGTGATGGCACCTTAGAAATCCGCTTTGCCCAGGATCAAGACAGTGGGATGTATGTTTGCATCGCTAGCAACGCTGCGGGAAATGACACCTTCACAGCCTCCTTAACTGTGAAAGGATTCACTTCAGACCGCTTCCTTTACGCAAATAGGACCCCTATGTACATGACCGACTCCAATGACACCATTTCCAATGGCACCAATGCCAATACTTTCTCCCTGGACCTTAAAACAATACTGGTATCTACAGCCATGGGCTGTTTCACATTCCTGGGAGTGGTTTTATTTTGTTTTCTCCTCCTTTTTGTGTGGAGCCGAGGGAAAGGCAAGCACAAAAACAGCATTGACCTTGAGTATGTACCCCGAAAAAACAATGGTGCTGTTGTAGAAGGGGAGGTGGCCGGACCCAGGAGGTTCAACATGAAAATGATTTGAGGGTCTACCACTGATGGGCACTACTGTCTCTGTGTCGTTGTTGGTGATCCATAAAGCAGTCTGGCACAGAAAATCCTTAGTTTGAGAAGCAGCTGCCCCCAGCTGCCCCCTGTGTGGAAGCAGGAAGAATTCTTATGGAGACTCTCGATGTATAGAGGCAGGCAGACATGTGTCAGAACCCTTCACTCAGTGGCATACTAATTGTTTGCATTGCAAATACTGGCATTCTGGGGATCTCAGTCATGAACCTGAACCTTTGGCTCATGCTCATGGACAATAATTCAGCATTTTCTACCACGGCAAAAAATGAAAATTAAAATAAATTAAAAAGAACAACCTACAGTGTAGGATTTACATATTTAAAAAGACACATTTGTTTAACACATACTCTACAGAAAAATTTGTATCTATAATTCTCATTTGTTAAAGCCTTGCATCATACCATACTGTTGCTTCTGCACCAAAAACAGATCAATAGATTATTTTCCTTTTTTGGTTTTTTTTTTGAAACATATATGCTGTATATGTTTTGAAGCAATATGAATGAGAGGTTGTGCTTTTTAGTTACTCACCACTATAGATCCAAGTGTGATTTCATGTTCCTTTACTACAGATAAACCTGAGATTAGATCCCTGGAGGTAATGGGTGGAAATTTGTTGACAGTTGTGTATGTCTGGTAAGAGGATGCTAAGAAACAGGACCCAAGGCAAAACTGCTCAAGTCTGTTCACTTCTGTTATTATAAATAAAGGCATGTGCCTAGTTTTGATACAGAATGGAATATTTTTTATACTTGTAATATCACACCGGACCAGTTTACTGTAACAAAGCCCTGGGTTTCTCCAGGAGGAGGTATGCCACTAGATGTACCTTGAAAAATGCAAGGTAGGTGTTATTAATTAAAATAATCCCCTTAGTCACCCATTGATATTAATTTTACCAGTCACTGCTAATGGGCTAATTTAAAATGGAAAAGGAGGTATAAATATATATATATATGATATATACATATATACATATATATATGAAAAATATATATATATATACACCAAGGATTATTTTGTCTGAAAGAGCCCTGAATATGGTTTTATCAGTTGCCAGTATGAACCAGGGTCATCTGTGCAAGACAAGATGGTGATGCACCTAAGGATCTATTTAAACCATGATAGCTACTGGAATTCTAGATTAACCCCAGTCAAAGGGAATATATATCTACTACCACTCTGATGTTCTCTATTCCAGTGCTATATGCACAGTATTATCTTCAGAAATTCTCCCTACTTTTTTCTATCAAGTAGATTTATGGGCTTTATTTTGAAATTTATCTTATACAGATCAGAAGAATGTGTTTTGCTTTTGAAGAGGTGAAGGGAAAATGGTGGATTAAATGACATTTACTGATTATCTTCTTCCACTGAGAAAATAAAATAAAATTATATCTGTAAAATTCTGCTGATTCTTTTACCCTCTTGACCTGAGGATAGTTGCCCAACTCAGTTGGCATTAATGTTACTTTACTCAAGATTTAAAATTCCAGTTTAAAAAAAAATAACATCATATCATTACCAGAAGTGATCTGGTTTAAAGGACTGTCCTTCTTGACGTATAAAATCAGGATCTGATTTTTAAACCACTGGCTTTTTTTAATACTTGAAATTTCAAGCAACTTTAACAAGATTAATTCAAACCCAATACAAAAGTGACAAGTGCAGAAATTGTATCACCACTTGAATAACAGCACATCTCAACCCATTTCTCCCTTAATAATAAATGGAAAATGAGAAAGAAAAATCAAATAATTACCCATTTGAGTCATATTTCATTTGACTATCTCGATGATTATCATAGATATTTTAGAAGTTCTTTTCTCATCTGTGAACTTATTTATATCTAGTAATACAAATCACACTGTGCAGAAATTCTATCAAAATTCTAAGTCCTGTGCAAATAAATAGATTCTTTGGATTTAAAAGAAAAACTAAAGATAAAATAGAAAAATAGCCTTTCAAAGAAAAACTACTTCTTTTTAACTTTGGAATCTTTTATGAAGAAATATTTTACCAACTACCAGAAAGGGAGAAAGACAGAGACAGAGGCAGAGGCAGAGGCAGAGACCAAGCAAGGACCGAGCAAAAACTGAGCTAATAAATGAGTTTTGCTACTCCTTCTTTTCTGTCAAACTAAAAGTTGAATAAAACCTCCCAAGTAAAATGAAATTAAATTAAAGTTAAACCCATTCATGAAAATATTTGGTTAAATGACTTGCATATTTCATTCAAAGAATTCAGACTGGATTCAAGTTTCCATACTCAGATCCATGGAATGGTAAAGATCGTATTGGCAATCTTTAAGAGCTCCACTGACCAATAACTGGGTAAATATTGCATTTCTATTGTCTTTCCTTTGAAGTCTATATTAGTCTAAGAAACCCTCTGAAAAGTTCTGTAAACAAGAACCATGCTTTTTCTCATACACTATTATTGTTATTATAAAGGTGATGTACAGAGGGGTTATAGTTATATAAGTCAGATAAAGAGTACATTTCTTCTTGGACAATGTCACCCCTCCCACATTCTTTCCCAGTTTCTTCCTGCTGTCCCTATCCATAAGTTGTTTTGTTCATTTTCAACATAGTGTCTAGTGAGTACTGCTGCATTTGTTCCCCCTTTGTTCCTCCATTTCTGTGTTCCTCCTTGCCCGCCCAAAGACAGATATGTGAACAAAGAAGACAAAAAGAAAAAAACAAAACAGTTACAAAGAAAAAGTCTCTTATATAAGTTTTTCTTGAATATATATACATATATATATTCATATATACAGACATATATACATATACATACATATATATACATATATGTATGTATGCATACATATATATATATATATATCACTTGTATAAGTATTCAGACCCCAACAGTATATTGACCAAATGTATTTGAAATAATTGGCTATATTTTGCTTGAAGCAATGTGGTTATGGGCTTATAAGTAACTGAATAGCCCCTTACCTTTTCTATATTTTCATTATTTATGTGAATCTTGCTTTTCTTTTAATATCTGCAAGGCTTTGGCATTAAATGTCATCTGGAACGTCAGTACTCAGTCTTACAAAAGGATTGCATGAAATTTTCTTTATGCTTATAGATGACCTCTGTTTGACCAAACTAGATCATAGTATAGAATAACAGTTCATTCCAACACACAGGCCAATTTTTACCTTAGGTATGACATCTCTGAATTATCTTCTTCCTACAGGGTGTGTTTCAAAGTATACTATGAAGAAATATAGATGTTTGGCTCAGCATTTTGTTCTAGGTTGACCAGTAGTATGTATGATATTAAATATTTTAGAGTAGTATTTTTTCTCTATAGCCATTAAATTTCTATGAGAAAAGAAATCCTTGAGCCGAGCCCTAATAGTATTAGAAAATTGACACACAAGCCCACATGTCTGAACAGCATATTACTAGAGTAAGACTAGAGTAAGACTCACCCACTTTGGTCTAACATATTCATATATAGCAGTTTCTACTTTTACACATTTTTCAGAATCCTCACTTTTCCAGGCTTTTCATTTACATGGTATTTACAATCATGTGCTTTTCAAATGTAGTCCATAAATTTCTAAGACTCATACTTCCTAAGCTCCTCAGGAAATTGTTAAAACTCTGATTTTGCTCAATTTTCTCAGAAAGCTTAACATCAGTTCTCTTGTAGTTGAAAGGTATTCAAATTTGCTCTATAGTATTTAGGGTGGGATTCTTTTTTCATTGTCATATCAAAAATTTTGTTCTCAGAAATCTGTGTCTCTGTTAAAAAAAAAGAATAATTGAAATCTCACCTCTGTTGAAGCTTGACTTTTGTAACTTCCCATTACTCTAGTACTAGATAAAGTATTTTTATATTAGAAGTACAAAGAGAAGATGTGATCTTAGAGAAATAAAATTAAGTAGAGTCTAAGGATCTTCCTTCAACTCTATATCAAGACAGTTCTTTTATATTCAGGACCTGTTCATAGAAACTTTGAATATCACAAAAGGTGTTTTGAGGCTCTCTAGAGGAGAAAAAAAAAATAGTCCACTTACAGCTTGAATAAGACTTGCAAAAAAGACATATCAAGACTTTAAAGAAAGGTTGGAGAACACTCTGGGACTTGTTATTTCTGCTTTTTTGAGGGGGGTCGGTCATGGGACCTGAACTCTGGGCCTAGGCACAGTCCCTCAGCTCTTCAGCTCAAGGCTAGCACTCTACCACTTGAACCACTTCCGGCTTTTTCTGCTTATATGGTGCTGAGGAATTGAACCTAGGGCCTCATGTATGCAAGGCAAGCACTCTACCACCAGCCCCATGATCTTTCTTTTATTGATAATTTTTATAGTTGTATCTGAAAAAGAATCAGTGATCATAGTCTTTTCTAACGTTCATTGGTTTATGAATTTATCCTCTAACTCCTGGACACTATAGCTTACATCCAATTTCAAATGGATCTTGTGACCTGTGAACCAGTTTAAAAAATCTGTTAACACAATAGCCATTCATTGCACTTGGCACTTAGGTAAAATCTTATCCTTTTTATTACTAAAATTAACATTTCCTGAAAGACTAATACATCATTTTCTTGGTTATTTCTATTGAGATTCCTTCTTTACAATTCCTTTTGGCTAAAATCCTTGATACATTTCTGGTGAAAGAGATTTACAGTTATTCTGTCTTTTGTATATAAAGCGTTGAGAAGTGAAATGTTATTTCTTGTTTTTGTTGTGTGCTGGTCCTGGGGCTTGAAATGAGGCGCTGTCCTTGACCTCCTTTCCTCAAGGCTAGCTCTATAGCACTTGAGTCAGAACTCTACTCCCAGCTTTTTGCAGGGTTAGTTTATTAGAGATATGAGACTCACAGACTTTCTTGCTCAGGCTGTCTCCTGATTAGGTAGAATTATAGGCATAAGCCACTGGCACCTGGCTCTTGCCTAATATTTTTAGAATTTCATCTTTTCATTAGGCAACAGAGTGTTTGAAGGCACTATGACAAGCAAGCATTTGATATGATGCTCTCAGTGCTTTGCTCTATCATTCACCCCTACAAAAGCCATTCCCAAGAAAGTCTCATCACTTTCCCCCAAAAAAGGTCTATAACCAGTGGGGGGTCAGGAGGAAGCGTCACAACTTTGTCCTATAGGAGGAGGTGAGAGCTGATTTGCTGTGATCTTTAGCTAACTTTACCTAATAAACATTGGGCTCAGAGAAAATCTATGCCTACAAGGCTTAGCTAAGAGAATTACATTGTAAATCAATCATGAATGACAGGCATTCAAATCTGAAATTGGCTTGTCTATTTAGAAGTAGTAAAAGTAACTGTATGTTGTTGTTGTTGTTGTTTTTTTAAACCACCACCACCAACAAAACACTAGGCACAGGAAACTCCTTATCTTATATGAACTTCTCAACAGATGGCTTCAGGGAAAGTACTACCCCTCCCTGGAAAAAAAAAAAAAAGCAGGTTATATAAATGTGTTTTCATTTTAAAACAGAACTAGAGCTGATGTTCCTCTTCCCAAACACAGAAATGTGATCAGGACATGATTACGTATGTCCTAGACTGCCCTCCTTCAGTTTACCCAGGTATTTAATATATCTTCTCCTTCCTATTCCTCCAGCTCTCTGAAAATATCATCAATAGGTTGGAGGACAGTAGCAGTGACCACAGTAGATTCCCATCCCACCCCCATGGGGATAAATTCCAAGACTGTCAGTTGGTACTCAGTAATAATATCTAATCCTATATACTGATATATACTGATTTTCCCCCTACAAATATGCCTGTTGGCAAAGTTTAATTTCTAATTTAAGCACAATTATAGCAATATACTATAATAAATGATATGTGGATGTGCATCCTCTGTGCACTACACCCCCAGATAGTCATTTAGTATTTTCCAATGGAGAATGATCTTGGCTAGCTGGAGCAAGTGAAGCAAAATCATGGTGAAGTGTGGGGGTAGGGGTGACTGCAAAAACTCCCCTGAGACAGCTGTGGAAGACTTTGGTGTTTCCTCACACTCCTGCCTGCTTTTCTGCTGCCAAGATTGAAGTGATCCTTCATTCTCCTGCCTTCCCCGTCACCACTGTCACCTCTGAGCAGCTGTCATGCCCCTTCAATGAACGTTCTTGCACAAGATAAGTCTTCTTTCATTGGTACTCAGAAATTCTTGAATAATTGTTAAGCTAGATCTTGCTCTTAAAAAAATAGCCCTAAAGCCTATCTCACACAACACTTTAAAAGTGAAGACTTTCCATTCACATAATCACAAGCTGACAGCAATCTGCAGACTGAATGATTCTGAGGTGTTTTTTTTGCCTCTTCCCAAAGCAGGTGGGTTGATAAAATGCCGACCTTAAATAGACAGATTTATTTATAGCCTAAGCAAAATGAGAGAAGAGCTGGCATAATCAAGAGAGCACTCCACATTTTCAGGAAGGATCTACCTTTAATAGGATAAATTAGCCATTAGAAGGTAACAAAATGCAAATTTGTGTCTAAACTGATTAGCTCTATCAATTGTAGTATAGCCCACAAGGTAACTTTCTTTACTGAAAATGGCTTAAAATTTTTTGTGTCTGATCTACAAGGGCCAAAAGAATCAGAAATGTGGTTGCCATCTTACCTTTATTCATCACTGCACACCTCTAATTCTAAATTGCTTTAATATTCTTAATCTATACTGCAAAACAATCAATTCAACCCATAATATAATACAGTCAACAAATAATGATTATGCAGAAGACTAACTCAGCCTTCCAAAAATATCTCCCATTCCTTTCAGCTGTAGGTCTAGCTACATCCAGATTCAACTATGTATGTATGTGACATTAAGAAATGGAAAAACGAGTCATGAACATGTTGTATAGACACATGGAGGCCACTTGGAAGAAAACTTTACTCCTCTGTAATAAAAATCAGGGGCACCGTACATAGATGAGTTTCTTGGTACATAAAGCATTTGTCTTTATATGTTTTATCTGTAGGGTATGGAATACCCTTCATCATAATCACTCAAAAAGGCATTGTTTATATAAACATATATAAATATATAGGGGAGGATGGTTTGATTTTTTAAGTGTTAAAATGTAACTCTTATGAACATTGGTACATCTAAACAGAGGGGGAGAAACAAAATGTATGTTTGTATTTTCTTTTTCTTATTATCAAAATCTTACTCTGGAAATACTCCACCATTGAAAATTACTCCACACTAACCATTTTTTTCTTTCAAAATGCCTGAAAGTTTGTTTTTCTTCTTTAAAACATTAATATCAAAGAAAAAAGATTATGATTTAGGTTTATGTCTCACTGACTATTATTGTTGGGTAATTGTTGTGAGCATTTTTTATTGTAAAAACAAATTATCAACATGTAAAATAAGTTAGAAAACATGTTGTCATTGCAGATGATAAGGGCTTATGCATCTGTCATCTCTGTAAAAATCTATTAGGTTATTAAGAAATGAAATATAATAAAAATGTAATTTGAGTCACATGGATATATTTATTTCTTTATTGAGAAATAAGGTACTTTTATTTCTCAGTAAGGAAATGAACTTCTCAAAGAGCATGAGGTTGTTGAGACAGCATTAGCACCGTATTCATGAAATAATACTCAGAACTGTCAGAGAAGGGGCCAGTCCTATGGCATGAATTCCATAGGGGAATGAGTAGAGACTACTCAAAAGAATGAGAGGCAAGCTTGCCAGGCTCTTAATCTGAAAAATTACCTGCTGGATATGGGAATCTATGCAAAATTAACCATACTCAAGATATTCTACGTTAGTGAAGATAAATCTTTCTTTTAAAAAAAAAAAGGAAGATGAGTTGACAAATCATTTGACTTGGAAGGGTTCAGAAAGACACACATAAAACATCAATTATTTTTTAGGAGTTAGCTTTCACTGAACCAGCTTTTCCTGGTCTGAAACATGAGGTACAACAGAAAAGCACAGGAACTGAAAAAGAAAACACTCTTCTGTCTTCAATAAAATTAGAAGCAGAAGATAGAGAAGGCAGTCTTGTATTAAAAGGGAAAATGAATACTTTTTAATATTTTTTATTGTTTTAAAGGTGATGTACAGAGGGTATTGCTAAGGTATTCAGTACATTTCTTTTTGAACAGTGTCACCTCATCCCTCATTTTCTCCCAGTTTTTCCCTCCTGACCCCTCTCCTGCACAAGTTGTATAGTTCATTTTCAACATAGCGTCTAATATCACTGCCGACTTTGTTCACACACTGTCCCACCATTTCTGTGTTCCCCATTACCCTCTGCGAAACAGATAACTTTAGAAATAAAAGACAAAGGTACAGAAATCAAAAACAGCAACAAAGGAGAGAGAAGAAAAAGAAAAATAAGAAGAAAAAAACCTTTTTTTCTTTCCCTTTCTTAGAGTTCATTTTCATACACATCATTTTATATGGTCATAAGCACATAGCTATTGAGCCTTTGTGATCCTTTCCTAAGAATATCCTCCTTTGGCCTCACTGTGTAAATGTTTAGAGTCCTGTATAATTTATCATATTCAAGTGTAATTTTTTGTCTTTTACCATCCAGTGTGTTTACTTGAAAACTGCTCATGTGTAGTATTTAGGATGAGAGGAAAATTCTCTCCCTCTCCCTCTCTCTCCCTCTCTCCCTCTCTCTCTCTCTCTCTCTCTCTCTCTCTCTCTCTCTCTCTCTCTCTCTCTCTCTCTCTCTCTCTCTCTCTCTCTCTCTCTCTCTCTCTCTCTCTCTCTCTCATCTCTTTGGTACTTCAGGTTTAAAGGAGATGGGTTCAGGTATATCTATCATCAGCTATGCTATGAAATTCACCCCCTGACCCTGTAGCTCATTTGATGCCTTCCAATGAGTGTAGAGAATAGAGGTGAAGGAAGAAGTAGACAGCTAACATTAGTGATACCTGGAAGTTACTGTGTTATAGGATAATGAAGTCTTCACCTTCAGGCAGCAGCAAGCACATAGAGTTCTGAAGCTGCTAGCAAAAGATTTAGAAGGTTTTTCTAGTATCCTATACCTGCAAACTAAGATCTTGTCACCTGACTGGGAAACCCTGTATAGAGGCTTTCTGGGAACACCAGAGCTCACATATCTAATGATGGCCTTTCATTTTATACCACTAAGCCAGTATGACTAACAGAAACAGCTATTTCCAATTGACATAGTTTCTGCATGTGTTGAGTACACATCTCTACCAACTCCCATTACAAGTTAGTTTGTCCCGAAAACTCACTGATCAGGGATAAGGTGATCCCAATACTTCAGGACTTGTTTTTCATCCATGGGAAAGCGGTAATATAATGAAGCCAGCATTTTAAATGAAAGCTAGTTAATTTTAACTCAGTGGTCTGCCTTTGTAAAGACTTTTTGGTTATGCACTACATTATTAATTTAGAGGCTCATAGTTTTGCATGTTTATTTTGGGTATGTTTCCTCTTTCTCACATTTTGTAAGTCATAAACATCCTATTACAGATGGCTGACTGTTACTTCTGTGTGAGTCAATATAGTGGAAATAAAATTTAGGTGTTTCTACTTACTCCCTTACAAGCAAGTAAACTGATCAATCAACCCTGTGTTCTTAATATCCTCATTGTCAGTTTCAGAAGATGAATGTGGAATAAAGCCAAGCAAAGGAGAAGATGGAGAAACCTAAGGGAAAATCGCCTAGTATTTCTACCGCTGTTCGGTGGGAAAAACGATAGCTTCTAGGGCTTTTCACTCTGGTGCCTTTCATCAACTCTTACAAATAAGTAAATGCAAAAAGTATGACTCTTTAAGAACATGGATTGTAAAGGAAATCCCTTATTGTAAATCTGCAGGCATTGTTTCATTCTATAACACTCTCAGCTGAGTGAATTGGGAAATAAAACAATAAATCTCTAAATAGCACCTGTATTTTAATGCCAGATGTGTACACATGTATACATATGCACACATGCACACTCACACACACAGTACTAAGTACCATCTGCAGAAATTATAAGGAAAAAGAAATGACACAAAATATATGGGTGATTTGAAGATTCTTATTAAGTTTGGCCACCCAATATAGAAAATTAAGACCACGACCATTCAAAGTCAAAGTCTGAGATTCTAAGACCTTAGAGTCTCCATAAACATAAAATGTTGCTAGAGGGTTATCAGTTTGATGGGAAGATCTAGATCTTGTGTAGGATTGCAAAAGTTATATCTATAATAAATAATTTGAGAGCTTTTATTATCACAGCAAGAGATAAATCTATTTACCAGATCTCCCTCTAAGGCAGAGGTAACATTTATGTGAACCTTTTTCTAACTATAGCCTCACTAGGCATATTATTCCTTAGTGAGAGAGATCAAGCATGCTAGCACTGTAGCACAAAGGCAATTCACTACATTTAGTCTATTCCTTTAGCCATGGGCTATTAGCTGGATGTACAAGAGACTAATAGGTTACATCCATTATATACATACAGGGCTTTCATGAAAGTTAAACAAATACTTCTTTAAACACACTCACACACAAATCCATACTATGGCATCCAGAGTTCCTTAAGCCTCCCAGTGTATCAGTTCTAACAACCTACTGGGAATTAATTCACTGAGCACAGAACAAGCATGTAATGCAAAGAGATTACCAGTTCCAACACCTTGATTTATATAAGTTCTTCTATTTTAGCAATACCTGGAGAATCCAGTTGCCTGTACTTCAGCACTCTCAAGAGCCCTCCCAGGCACTGCTGTATGAAACTTGTTGGTATTAATGCAGTGCCAGTTTCAATATAAAGCACTGTTTTCTGCTGAGTCTTATGGAGTGCAAAAATAAAATGGGTTCACAGAAATAGAAAGGAACTGAAAAATGTCTCCTAGCTGCTAAGTGCAAAGAGTAGTTTACTGTTTAGGTAGTTCAACAACTTTTAAAAATAGTATTTGGTGCATTGGAGAGCACAGACTTTTTTCCAAGAAATGCAATGAGTGACTAGTCATATACCAGAGACTTTATCTACAGAGGAAAATGGATGAGGTCTATGTCTGTCTCATTGCCTCTGATAGTGATCTTTCATGGTTTGGGTTCCAAGCCAATAAGTAAACAAGTTCTTTACAGAAAATCATTGATAAATGGCTTTGTATTTATATCATTTTAAATGCTACCAGCATCATTTCATATATATATAATATAAAATATTATATATATATATGCTCACAGAAAATTCAGGATACTATTTACTTCGTTTTCATCCTTAATCAGAAAATATAACTAGATATTTTCAGCTTTTTTAAAGATACAGAAAATTTAATTTTCCATATATTCAAGCACAATCTCCATTCATTCAGCTTACTCATTCATTTATTTGACCATGCAATATGGTAAATGATACATCCATAAATAAAGTCAGAATCAAATTGTTGTTCCAATTTTAATTCACATGAACTCCTTTGGCTTCCATGTTGCTCACAATCTATATCTCATTCTGTCATCTAAACCCACGTGGTTTGAAGATGGGCCTTATTGTTCAACTGGCCAGGCATGCAGTCTGGTGTTAAGGACATACCTGCTTTAATGATCCACTCTCAGGGAGTCAGATTAGTTAAGTAATTAAGAGACAAGAATCTGGAGTTAAGAGTTCCCAAGGCTCTGTCACTAGATTCATGATTCTATACGGGCAAGCGAGTAAACATCTCTGCATCCCCATCTCTCAAGACCATAACACTAACTACCTCACAAGGGTGCTGTGAGGCCTACCACGAAGAACATGAGGGAATGATGTGTGCAATTAGAAAGCTATTACCAAGGTGCTACAGGATTGAGAGTGACTAGAAGAAATCAGTAACTATGGACCTCACCCCACTGGAAGCACCAGGTCTGGCAGGATATTATCTATGTCCTTTTGCATTTAAAATGCTATTGGCTACAAGTTGTCACAATTTATCTTTCAGCTCACTGATTCTACAAAACTCTAAAACAAATCCAACTGTCTCTTTGAAAAAATACTGGCTTATGAAAAAAATGATTAAATGAGTTTTAACCAAAAAAAGTGCAGAAATTATTTCCTGGCAAGTGCTGGGGTGGGAAAATAGTTATTTACTTTGATATGAACAAGAGTTTGAATGCATATCTTCAAGGGGATGCATTTTATTGGAGCAACTTTTTGCCTAGGGCTTTCTGTTGTTTTCAGTCTGACTCCCCAACTTTTCTGTACCATTGTTTTAACATATATCCTCTCGTATCAGAAGGGAAGCTAAAATCTTCCTGGTTTCGTGTGATTCCTTTCACTCACTCTGTTTTGCTCACACACACAAAAAAAATAATCTTTTCAACCACTATTGTAATTATTTTCTGAGAGGGCCAATTTTAATTGCTACATTGTTTAGCTAAGCCCTATTGTCTTGGTGTCCTTCAAAACTGTCAGTTGCTTTCAAGTATAGGGGTGGGAGGGGGGAGCCTGATAAGCACATGTTGTATTTGATTTGTATGTTTGAATTGTCTTATCAGAAAACAAGGTTATGAATTTCATCTGTTGAGACACAAAAATAAAATACTTTCCTAAAAATCTGTACTTAGTTTTGAATGCTCTGAAACAGTATTTATGCATCTTTATATTCTTTTGATGTTCCACTAATACTGTGCCATTATTAACAGTAGATTAGAGTAGAAACCAAGCCCCCTACATCCATTGACGCAACACAGTTCTTTGTTACATAGTTTAGGAAACAGTAAAATAAAACTATCCAAGACTTAGAATTGAGATAAAACAAGAATATCCCTCGCTAAGTGCCGGTGGCTCCAACCTGTAATCCTACCTACTCAGGAGGCTGAGATCTGACGATGGCAAAGCCTGCCCAGGCAGAAATGTCTCTATGAGACTCTTATCTTCAACTAACCACCAGAAAACTGGATGTAGAGCTGTAGCTCAATGTGGTAGAGAACAAGCCTTGAGCAAAAAACTTAGGGACAGTGCCGAGTCCCTGAGTTCAAGCCCCACAACCAACAGGAAAAAATTCCTACTCTGAAGGTTTGCCTTTAAGGTTAAACATAGTTTGTGAGATGGATTGGTATTTCAGGGTGTATAATAACTGTATCTCCAGTCCCCAGACAATGAGAAAACATCATGGCAGGTGACAGGAAGTGACTAGAAAATATTAAGATATAATTTCTGTTAGGAAACTTTAAGAAATGAGATGCAAATAACTGGTTTTATTTTAAATTACCCCCTCTAGGTCAAGATCCTTTCACAGTAATTTATAGAAACTAAGTATAAAACGACTACAAAATTCTACAAGGTAGCTGGTGTCTTCTTCATGTCTGATTGCCCTAGCAAAATACCACATTCTGGTGGCTTAGATAACAGGAATTTATTCCCCTACTGCTAGAGGCCAGTAAGTCGAAGGTCAAATTGCCAGAATGACTACTGTCAAGTGAGGGGCTTGGGTTGCACCCGGCATCCTTCTCGGTGTGTACTTATGTGGCCTTTACTTAGCACATGAGCACACAAGCACGTGCAGAGAAAGGTAGAGATAGTACTAGAAAAGGAAAGATGGGCAGACACAGAACTTCCTTCTATAACACTATCAATTCTGTCAAATTAGGGCCTACTCTAAGTACTTCATTTAACCTTAATTAACTCCTGACAGCTCTATTTCCAAACACAGCCACATTAGGGGTTAGGGCTTCAACATACAAATTTGGAGGGAGGGGGGAGGATAAAAGTCAATCCAAAACAGTTGGCTTGTGCACCTTCATCAAAGTGCTATGTCATCTTTATTTACCATGACAGACAGTATACATACTAAAGAAAACAAAAAGCCAACAGAAAGAAGATAGGAATAGAAAATTATTTGAAACACCAAGTCATACTTCTCACTCACCCTATTTTTACTAATTTTGTTCCTCCTGAACTCTTTAAAAATGCTGGTCTTTTTCTGCAGTTATGACTTTTCATTCTAATCAGTAAAGTCCTCCAAGAGCTGTCTGTGTCTTAGGATTTCTTATAATACATCACAGAACTGTTACCATTTCTCCATAACCTCAACCACTTAAATTTCCTTTCTTTTGTTCTTTTATTTTTTTGTAACATCATGAGGGAATTCATCCCTTTCTGGCAGAACACATTCCTCTGACATTTGTCTTTTAACATTACTCTCTCAAATCTAGTTAAAAAATATCATACTGCCATGCAAGGGTCCCATTTTATTTGACTTTTCCTAATTATAGAGGTAATATATGTTCAAGAAATTGTAGAAAATATGGAAAATACAGATAGGTCAAGAAAAAGTTTTGTGGTGTTTTTTTTTTTTTTTTTTTTTGGTTGGTCATAGGGCCAAACTCTGGACCTGGGCGCTGTCCCTCAGCTCTTCAGCTCAAGGCTAGAGCTCTACCACTTAAGCCACAGCCCCACTTCCAGCTTTTTCTGCTTATATGGTGCTGAGGAATCAAACCCAGAGCCTCATGCATGCAAGGCAAGCACTTTACCACAGAGCCACCTTCCCAGCCCCAAGAGAAACAGTTTTCATTTTCAATTTATTCAAAGGGAATTACAGTTACTATTATAGCAGAATATTTTAATCTGGTCAAATAAATAATTTTTTAATAGAGATGTAAAAAGTTTCATGGTGAGCTCTAGGACTCTCTCCTGTTTCTTTCTCCTCCATATCCTTCTCCTTCTCTTCCTTTTCATCTTCCTCCTTCTCTTCCTCCTCCTTCTTGCTGCTTCCCCTTCTATTTCTCCTTCTCTTTTTTCTCCTTTCCATGAACACTCCAGGCACTCCAGCAATGTACCATCAAAATAAAGCCTGCTTCCTCTGTAGAAACAATACACCTGCTCTGTTATCTGCATCCTCACAGAAGTGTCCTGAGAAATTCTCTGTTGTGGTCATGACCTGTATCCTTAAAAGTTAATTTTAAAAACAATTGTTTTCACTGACACCAGTCTTCAAATCCCTCTTTGAATTTACAAACCCAAATTTGAAGCCATAACAACTAATATCTGGCCCCCAAATCAGGCTAGATAACCTTTCCAGGGGTGCTTGAGGGTAGTATTCTTTTCATCCTGTTATAGACTCTTACCTCAAGTGACTAATTCCAAAACCCAAATCCAATGCCTTTGAATTCAACCATACCACCCTCCCCCAACTCTGAAAGTTCCCTAAGTGAAATAAACCTTGCAGCTATCACAGAACAAGGCTCTCAATGATCAGGGTTTCACAAGTGTCATTGGCTTCTGGAGTTCCCTTTGGTGTTCACTGAGATTCATTTCCTCTCTGTGCTTTCTTGCAACCATGGCTATTTATTCATTCCCCTGGTGTTCTTTTGAATATCCTTCCAGGTGAACTCTCTCATGGCCAACATGGGCCTAATGAGAGATGCGCTAAAAATCCAATTGTAATTGAATATTAATTAAAAACTAAATGGCAGTGCAGAGTAGTCTTTGGTTGGTTGACTATAAAAGCCTCTCAACTGTCTTAAAGGGCAAAAGAGGCATTTTTCTTGCCCTGACATTATCATCTTGTGATGCTGATAATAGCCACCACAGGGGAAGGGTGTCACTCCTAAACACATTCAAAACTCTTCTATTCTCCTGTTCATAAAGTCCCTCCTTGTTAGCTAGCTTAGAAAATTGATTGACAATCCAAAAGCAGCAAAGTAGCCTATTTTTCTTCTGACATCTATTTCTTTGTGTTTCTTTTTTTTGGTTTTTTTTTATGTTGTTGTTATTGTTTTTTGTTTTTTTGTCCATCCTGAGGCTTGTACTCTGAGCTTGGGCTCTATCCCTCAGCTCTTCAGCTCAAGGCAACCACTCTACCGCTTGAGCCACAGGGCCACTTCCAGTTTTCTAGTGGTTTATTGGAGATAAGAGTCTCTCGGACTTTCCTGCCCAGGCTGGCTTTGAACTGCGACCCTCAGATCTCAACCTCCTGAGTAGCTAGGATTACAGGCGTGAGTCACCGGCGCCCCGCTGACATCTATTTCTTGATGAGAATAAGATTGAGAACAAAAGTAAAAGAGAAGATAAAACTATTTTGTACCATCCCTCGGTAGAAAAAAAGAAAAGAAAAGAAAAGCCTTCCGCTTTTTATAGAGAATCATTTCTGGCTAATAAAAAGGGAGGCAAATCTTGGAGTAAGTGGAACAAAGGAGTGTGCTGGCCTACTTAGGATACATTAGGTATTGAGTAAGGCTGGGAGTTTCTGATAATTTGAGAAAGGAAGTCTGCTTGTTCTTCCCACAGATTAGTAACATCAATAGACAGGGAGTGACAACTTCCGCCAAAGCATCACTGCCCCGCTAGGAAGACAAGAACTCCTTCCCACTTACTTGAATGAATACTCGTGAACAGTGGCTGCCTGCTGGTGTTGAATAAAGCAATCTGGGCATGCCAGTACAAAGAACCTCATTTAGGGACAGGTATACAGAAAGGCATAGTGTAATTCTAATACAGAAAACGTCCTATATTATTTAGGTCCCCAATTAAATTCCTGTACACTAAACAGAGAAAGGGCTGAGTGTCCTTCCTGTGTTTGCAGTCCTTAGAGGGCACATGGCTTATGTTCCCTCTCATTTCTGGCATTGTGCCACCACACACTCTCATTTGTCAGAATTATTATCCACATAATGCCCTTTCCAAATTCCCTATATTTCCATGTATCCCTGATTCAGTATATGGAGAAATTTAGGAAAAAGGGCTCACCTTGGTTTCTTTCCCAGTGAGCTGAGATACAAGCACTCCAATAGCTGGTTTTATTCTCAATCACCCAGTCCCATTGTCCATTCAGTACCGAGTCTGTGTTGACCCATATGCCAGGCACTGGGGATCCTGCATTACACAGGCCAGTGAGCTGATTTACAAGCACACCTATAGCTGATTTTATTCTCAACCATCTAGTCCCATGGCCCATTCAGTACCTAGTCTGTGTTGACTCATATGCCAGGTACTGGGGATCCTGCATTACACAGGACCCCTGGAGAAGGGGGCCACCAGCTCCTGAATAGTCTTTACCACTTCTGTCTGAAGGTCACTTAGCATGTTGCTTTTAACTCTATCCTCTGTCAACTTGGTGAGATGAAAGTAAATGTTGGTGCCCAAGCTCTGTCATAGCAAGATGAGCCTGACAAACAGCTCAGGAACACAGTGAAAAGAAGACATCAGACTGGTAGATCCAAAGCTCAATCTTGCAGTCAAGCTTCAGCTTTCCTGAGTAAGAAGTCACTGTAGACAATCTGTCCAAAACAAGAGCGTGGAAGAGATTTCTCATTTTTGAACTATCTTCAAGAAATGGGAAATAAAGTGATGTGTAATAAAGTCCCTTCCCGGTCCTCTAGAAATGTTGACAATGGTGGTAAAGAGTTTGGTGAAGTCAACATCTCCACAGTGAAAGGATGTCAAACATGCAGTTCTGCATACAGTAGGGGCTCTGCATGTGCATGCTGAGTGAATGTGAGCATTACCTAAAGCGAATGTATCACAACCAATTCTATTCACAAACAGGGACTGGGAACCTATCCACACTGTTCACTCTGCTTGGGGTTTTTAATTATATAATCATATCTATGTAAGATAGAATCATTAGAAAAATGTGTAAGAAAACCAAAAATTTTAAATTTGTAATAACTCTAATATGAAGACATAGCTATGTCAACAACAACTATTTGTGGCTAAGACAACATTACATCTGTACAGAGATCTGTAGTGGGTATTTTTGTTGCACAGAATTCTTTTTTCACTCTGAATTTTACTATAAGTCTGTTCTTGTCATACACGTCTGTAAAACATTGCCTCATTTCATTGCATTATAACTTATATAAACAAAAACTTGGATATTTAGGCTGTTGCCAATATTTTTCCTGTGAACCCAACTTCAGAACTAAATCTTTATTCATGTTTAAATTTACCTCCAAGTTACATTATTGAAAATGAAATAGCTGTTTAATATTCATTCCATTTCACTATGGTATATATCAGTAATGATACACTGCCCTACAGAGAGGTACCCATTTTCAACATAACAAGAAGACTAAAAGTGATCTCTTTTTTCTGAATCCTTATAAGAACCATTCATGATTTTTTAATGTTTTTTTATTGTGAAAATCCTGGAAAGAGGGGTTACAGTTACATGAGCAAGGTAATGAATACATTTCTCATCAAGCATTGTTGCCTCCTCCTTTGATTTTCCCCTACCATCCCTTCCCTCCCACCTCTACAACTATGCTCCCCATACCTGCCTAAATTGTAAAGTTCCTTTTTCAACATAGCATCTTGTACATCTCATTGTTGCTAAACATTTAGTTTTTTCCCTTCCTCTCCCCAAATTATACCAACATCAAATACAGTGAAAACAGAGGTTATACCATGGGGAAGGGAGATACAAAGCAACAAAAAAATCACATGGTACCTTATAAATATGTTAGAAACAATAACAAGAAAGAAAAAAACACTTGTGTCCCTATCTTGGGGTTCATTTTGCTTACCTTCATCTTATCTGGTCATATTTACATAGCTTTTGACCTTTTCTACTTGTCCCAGACATGTACTAGTTATTGCAAATAAGGGAAACCATGGGACCTATGTTTCTTTGGGCCTGGTTACTTCACTTAATATAATTTTTTCCAAGTCTTTCCATTTGCTAACAAATGGGGCAATGTCATTCTTTCTGATGGAGGCATAGAATTTCATTGTGTATATATACCACTTTTTCTTGATCCATTCATCTACTGAGGGGCATCTGGGTTGGTTAAATATCTTAGCTATGGTAAACAATGCTGCAATAAACATAGTTGTGCTGGTAGCTTTAGTATGGTCTTGTTTGTGATCATTTGAGTAAATGCCCAAAAGTGGGATTGCTGGGTCATAGGGGATCTCTATGTAGAGTCTTTTAAGGATCTGCCAGACTAATTTCCAAAGTGGTTGATTCCCTCCACAATGCAGTAGGGTTCCCTTCTGTCCACATCCCCTCCAGCATCTGTTGTTATTAGAGTTCTTGATTCTAGCCATTCTAACTGGGGTGAGGTGGTATCTCAATATTGTTTTGATTTGCATTTCTTTTATGTATAGAGAGGTTGAGCATTTCTTCATGTGTCTATTGGCCATTCTTATTTCCACTTCAGAGAAGTTTCTCTTTAAGTCTTTAGCCCACTTATTTGGCAGTTGTTTCTTTGAGAATTTGTTGTTGGGGGATTTATTCTTTGAGTTCCAGGTATATTTTAGATATGAGACCTTTGTCTGTTGTATGGCCAGTGAAGATCCTCTCCCAATCCGTGGGCTTTCTATTGATCTTGCTAGCTATGTCCTTTGCTTATGCAGAAGCTCTGCAATTTCATGCAATCCCATTTATCCAAGCTTTCTTTGATTTGTTGTATTTCTGGGTCTCTATCAAGAAAATTTCAGCCTGTGCCAAGGAGAAGTAGGGTTTCTTCTATTCCATCCTGTAATGTTTTCAGGGTGTTTGCTTTGACTTCAAGGTCTTCGATCTATTTGGATTTGATTCTGGTATAGGGTAATATATAAGAGTCTAGCTTTAGTTTTCTACAGCACCATTTACTAAATGCCAGCACCATTTACTGAAGAGGCTGTCTTTCTTCCATTCTATTTTTTTAGCTCCTTTATCGAAGATTAGATGGCTATAGGTCTGTAGGTATATTTCTGGGTTTTCAGTTCTATTCCATTGGTCCTCAGGTCTGTTCTTATGCCAGTAGCCCAAGTAGCTTTGTAGTAGAGTTTGAAATTTGGTATTGATATTCCTCCAGCACTGTTCTTTCTGTTAAGGACCATTTTTGCTATTTGGGGTCTTTCATTGTTCCAGATGAATTTTTGGATTGCCTCTTGTATTTCCATGAAGATTGGGGTTGGAATATTGATAGGTATCTCATTGAATTTGTAGATACCCTTGGGAAGTATTGCCATTTTCACAATGTTGATCTTTCCAATCCAGGAGCATGAGAAGTTTTTCCATTTTCTAAGTTCTGTTTTGATTTCCTTTTTAGGTTTTAATGGTTTCATCGTAGATGTCCTTCACTTCTTTAGTTAAGTTAATTCTTAGGTATTTTATTTTTTGTGGGCCTATTAAAATAGAGTTGCTTTCCTGATTTCAGCCGCGCTCTTCTCATAGTTGGCATGCAGAAAAGCCATTGATTTTTGAGGGTTAATTTTATACCCCGCAACTTTGCCAAAGTTTCAAATCAGCTCCAGTAATGTGGGAGTGGAGTCGGTGGAATTCTTTAATACAAGATCATGTCATCTACAAAGAGGAAGAGTTTTACTTCATCTTTCCCCACTTTGATCACCTTTATGTTTACATTTTGTCTTATTGTTGTAGATAGGCATTCTAATACTAAATTGAAGAAAAGTGGAGAGAATGGACATCCTTATCTCATTCCTGAGTTTAGAGGAAATGGCTTTAGTTTTTCACCACTAAGTATAATGCTGGCTGTAGGTTTGCATCTACAGCCTTTATTGTATTGAGGAATTTTCCATGGATTCCTAATTTTTCCAGAGCCTTCATCATAAAGGGATGTCGGCTCTTGTCAAATGCTTTTTCTACATCTATTGAGATAACCATGTGGTTCTTATCCTTGTTCTTGTTGATGTGATGAATTATATTAATTGATTCGTATATACTGAACCAGCTTTGCATCCCTGAAATAAATCCTGTTTGATCATGGTGTATGATTTTTTGGATCAATTGTTGAAGTCGATTGGCCAAAATTTTGTTGAGAAGTTTTGCATCGATATTCATCAAAGAAATGGGTCTATAGTTCTCTTTCATTGATGAGTCCCTTTCTGGTTTTGGGATGAGGGTTATGATGGCTTCATGGAAAGAGTTTGGTAGTGAACTTTCTCTTTCAATTTCATTGAAGAGTTGGAGGAGTATTGGTATGAGTTCTGCTTTGAAGGCTTTGTAGAACTCCGCTGTAAATCCAACTGGTCCTGGGCTTTTCTTAGATGGGAGGTCTCTTATTGCTGTATCTATTTCAATATTTGATATAGGTCTGTTAAGTTGGTTTAATTCATCTTGGTTTAGTTTCGGCAAGTACATATTTGCTAGGAAAAGGTCCATTTCTTCCAGGTTCTCAAACTTATTAGCATAAAGTTTTGAGAAGTATTCCCTTATAATGTTCTGAATCTTGGTTGCTTCTGTGGTGATGATTCCATTCTCATCTCTCAGTTTCTTTATTTGGGTGTGTTCTCTTCTTCTTCTAATAAGATTTGCTAAGGGTCTGTCAATTTTGTTAATTTTTTCGAAGAACCAACTCTTTGTTTTGTTGATTCTTTCCATGGTTTTTTTTGGATTCTAATTCATCTAATTCTGATTTAATTTTAATTATGTCTTTTCCTCTGCTGGATTGGCATTTAGCTTGCTGCTCTTTTTCAGAAGGTTCAGATGTCTCATTAAATAGTTGGTATCAGATCGCTCCAATTTGTTGATGTAGGAGCTCAGAGCTATAAACTTGCCTCTGAGTACTGCCTTTGCTGTGTCACAGAGGAGCTGGTAATTTGTGTGCTCATTTTTGTTGAATATCGTGAACATTTGATTTCTAATCTCTTCCATGACCCACTGGTGATTCAACAGTGTGATGTTTAGCCTCCATGTGTTACAGTACTTTCTTTGGTGGCTTTTGGCATTGAGTTCTAATTTTATTCCCTTGTGGTCTGAGAGAATGCAGGGCATAACTTCAATGTTTCTGAATTTGGACATTTGCTTTGTGACCTAAAATGTGTTCTATTTTGGAAAATGTTCCATTTGCTGCTGAGAAAAATGTGTATTCTGATGCTGCTGGGTGAAATATTCGGTAGATGTCTGTTAAACCTAGTTGATCTATCTAGTGGGGATAGTGGTGTGTTAAAATCCCCAACAATTAATGTCTTTCGCTCTATGTGAGATTTGAGGGAAAATAGTATTTCTTGCATAAATGTGGGTGCTCTGTTGTTTGATGAATAGATATTTAGAATTATAATATCCTCCTGAAGGAGAGGTCCCCTAATTCGTATGTAGCAACCTTCTTTATCTCTTCTCACTAATTTTAATTTGAAGTCTATGTTATCTGATACTAGGCTTGCAACTCACACCTATTTATGGGGGTCGTTTGCTTGGTAGATTTTATTCCAGCCCTTCACTTTCAAAATATGTTTGTTTTTAAGGGCAAGGTGTGACTCTTGAAGGCAGCAGATAGAAGGATCTTGCTTTTTAATCCAACTAGACAGTCTATGTCATTTAATTGGAGAGTTACGTCTGTTAATGTTGAGAGTTAGGACTGGGAGGTATTTGGGAGTTCCTGCCATTTTATCCACCTTCTTGGAGGCAGCGACAGCTGGGTTCTTTCTATGGTTCTTGGATCTCAGTTTGGGTGTGGTTTCTTGACCTTTACTGTGGTCTTGTTGGGTTTTCTATGTGTAAGACATGTTTAAGTATCTTTTGTAGGGCCTGTTTGGTGGAGATATATTGTTTCAGTTCTTTTTGTTTGTTTGTTTTTTGTTTTGTTTTGTTTTTTTGCTATGGAATAAGTGGGCTAAAGACTTAAAGAGAAACTTCTCTGACATCTTCTTCCAGACCTTCCCCATTCTAGATTTCGGATGAAAATAAAAATCATCACTCTGTCCTTTTTAAGTGAAACACATAAGAGATACCATCTGACCTTCAGCGCTGTCCTACAATGATAGTTGGCCCTTTGTTTTCAATATCTTCATCCTCCTCTGTAATTTCAAGTTTTTTATATATTTTTATTGTAAAGATACTGTACAAAAGGGTTATACTTACATTAGTAAGGTAATGAGTACATTTCCTTTCTAGCATTATTACTCCTTCCTTTGTTTTTTGCCCACCATCGCTCCCCTCTCCACTTCCCCAACTCCTCCCTCTCTCCCCTTTCCCCTGCCAAGTTGTAAAGTTCATTTTCAACATAGTGTCTTGTACATCTCATCATTACAATGGGTCAACTTGTATCCTTGTTTCAGCATTTAATTTCAAGTAATATAATTTCAAGTTTTTGTAATGATGGTGTATATTTCTTATGGGTTTATTTTTTAGTATAGTAGCTTGTCTAGTTGAAATTCCACTTCTCACTCAAATGATGACAAGAAGACTCTGCTTTAAAATTTTGAGTAGGGTGTGTTAAATATCATCAATGCACTGGACACTATCCTAGATGCTTCTATAAAAACATTGAGACAATAAAATTTCTTTTTTTTTCTTTTTTTTTTTTTTTGTCAGTCATGAGGCCTGAACTCTAGGCCTGGGCACTGTCCCTTAGCTCGTCAGCTCAAGGTTAACACTCTACCACTTGAGCCACAGTGCCACTTCCAGCTTTTTCTGCTTATGTGGTGCTGAGGAATCCAACCCAGGGCCTCATGCTTGCAAGGCAAGCACTCTACCACTGAGCCACCTTCCCAACCCCTAAGACAATAAAATTTCTAACCATAAGAAACTTGAATTTCAATAGAAAAGAAAGAAAATACATCATCGAGATAGACTATAATATAGCTCGCTATAGTGCAACCTGTTGTTTTATTCGGAGACATTTGGGCTGAAGAGACATCTGAATAGACACCTGGATGAAGGGAATGATTGAACCTACTTCCATCTGGGATAAGATGTGGTCAGAAAGAAGGAATTGCTCGTACAAAGATTCTGAGGGTGAGGTCAGCCTACATCTTTAAAGAACATCAGGAATTTCATGATTTCCTATCACAGTAATGTAGGAAAGACAGATTATGGGGTCAAATTAAACTGAATAAGGGTCCAAGTGACATAGGATCTAGAGGACTTTAAATCTCCTTCTATATATGAGGAAGCATCTGAAGTTTTCAACAAGAATGCAATGCTTTCTCATTTACATTCCTCAAAGCTCACTTCAATTATTAGGGCGAGAATAGACTGAAGGCCAAAAGTGGACACTCGAAAGCTTTTGTGACAGTCTGAGCAGCTAGTTATTTCAAGTTTTTGAATCTTGTTTTGGAAGAATTCAGAAGTGATGTGAATATTCATGGTGAAACACAGAAAGCAGTCATTATGTGTCTCAGGGACTAAAGGATGCATGGTCCTCTCCTTAACATCCCTTCTACTTTCAAACTGGTTTCCTTACAGAGCAAGTTATGATCACTGCTAACACAAAAATGAATCTTTCAGCACAGACAATGCATAAACTATCATAAAAACCTGAATCAATGTGTTCCCCACAGGAAGAAATCAAATAAGCTAGAGGGAATATAAACAAATTATGAGCTGCCTTTTCCCCAACACTTGATCTGTCTTATTCTTAACCAAACTGGACTGTAGAATAAAAACTGAATTGGAAACACAGCATGACTAATATGAGAGCATTAGTTATTCTTCTATTTATAATCAAATGCCTATTTGAGTATAATATGGAAAGACTAAATTAAGAGTTTGTTTCTATTTCAAAAACTTGTTTAGTCAAGCATTCTCATTTTAAAGCTTGCTGGTTTTCTAAAAAGAATAAAAAGATAATATATAGCAATTTGCTCTTGATTTTTTTTCATGCTGGTACTGCGGCTTGAACTCAGAGCTGGGCACTGTTTCTTACTGTTTTTGTTCATGGTTGGTGCTCTATCACTTGAGCCACAGCTTCACCTCTAGCTTTGTGGTGATTAACTGGAGATAAGATTCTTACAGTTTCCTGCTTCAATTAGCTTCAAACTCGATCTTCAGATCTCAGCCTCTTAAGTAGCTAGGATCACAAGCATGAACCACAAGCTTGAACCATCAGTAATTTGCTTTAAAAGTAACACAACAATTTAAAGAATTCCTGACTCCACAATGATACAAGCTCAGAAAAAGTCTTGAGGAAACCAAACTATCTCAGTCTTGGGAAGTATGCCTTTTTTTTCTAAGTTTCCCTTTTTAATGCTCTCTGACATGAATGTGAAATGCTGAGAATATATGCTAATGAAGAATGTGTCCACAAGATGTATAATGCATGCCTTTTAATTAGTTCAGCTGCTATAATTGATTAACATTTTGCCTGTGCAGTACTATTACAAAGAATCAGCAGTGAAACACTGCAAGCATCTAGTCCCTGAAGGAGAAAAAAAAAGCATTGAACATTTCCATTGTATAACATCTGTGCTGCCAGAGGAAGCCTCAGTATTCATACTGGAAGTCTGTTGGGAGGAGCTTTAAGCAGCCTGGAAAGAAGCAGAAGAAATAAAAGACAAACTGAAAGGCCAAAAGGCCCAGAGGAATGAATACTGGAAATGTTATATGGGAAGAGAGAGAGAGATCAAGATGAACATGAAGAGTGTGAAAATAACCATAACTCCATAAGGAATTTCGGTCAGACAGAGCAGATGGAAGTAAAACTGCAAAATAAGAGAATGCAAATTGTGTGTGTATGGACATATGGATGCATGCATGGATGCATACATGAGCATATCTAATTGTGTGTAGAATAACAATAAATATAGGAGTTTGAAGCTCCCACATCATCACACAGTGATTCACCTAGGGCCCTGTGTACCTCATATGGTATCTAGAGTAATTTCATACTCCTCCTCCTCTTCTTCCACTTTTTCCTTCTCCTCTTCCTCTTCCTCTTCCTCCTCCTTTTCCTCCTCCTCCTCCTCCTTCTCCTCCTCCTCCTCTTTCTCCTCCTCTTCTTCTCCTTCTTACTCCTCAATTTATTGTTCATTCTTTTGTCACGTGTATTTTGTATACCATATGTCAACCCTAACCTAGAAAGGAGGGGAGGGATATCACTCAAGAAAGCACAGCTCTCTGCTTCAACTTGCTTTTAGTCCAATAGGAAGTAGGCAAAACAAACATAGGCAATATTTTGAACACAGAATAGAGCAGGTAAATACAGATGCCAGAAGCCTGACACAAACCCAGAAGGTTTCTAGCTGGATACTATCATATGAAAAGTAGTTGGGGAAAAGCATAGTCTCAGATTAGCAAAGAAGATGAACCTGTTTTGAAAGGATCAGCAGTCTGGGAAATAAGCAAGAAATAAGATTTCAAGGCGGAATTGCAAGGTAACTCTAGGGACAATGAGTTTAAAGAAAATTGAGCAAATTTACTTGTTTTGGAGGGGATAGCAATGTTCAACAAGAGGTACTCATTACCTTATGTATGCACTTTAACCCTTCTGTACATCACCTTGACAATAAAATCGTTTGTTGTTGTTGTTTTTTTTTAAAAAAAAAAAAAGACTTCTCATAACCAGGAAGTAAAATGAAATATGTAAATTTCCAAGTTAGGGAGAAAAAAGATAAAATTCTTAGGGTATTTTCCTCCATGCTATTTTTTTTTCAGAAAAATATATCTATTTACATATTAATTACTTAACAAAAGACTGTCACATAGTCTGAGAATCACTGGTTCATAGGAATCCATTTGAACTTATAATCATTCATAAATTACCCCACAGCTATCTATTTAGATACTATAAGTTTATAATCACTGTCCAACAGTCCAGTTCTCTCTTTTTTCCTCTTTTGGATTAGCTCACCCTTTCTTCCTCCTAACAATTCCAAAACGTCCTCTTTCAAACATATAGCCCTTTGCCCCATTACTACTCACATTCAGTGGGTAACTTCTACTTTGCAAAGAAATTAGGAAAAACAAATGGCAACTCCTCAGATTTCCTGCTGTCAACAACCCATCCGCCCTCCTCCCCACATCTCTATTCACCCCCTGCCTGTCATGACTGAGGCTCTGTGGCACTTCCTATTAATTTGAATTCCCTCCTTCTGTTGTTTCAGGAAATGTACACTATCCAGCATCTCTTCTCCCAAAAGTCTCCCATTAATCAATACTTCCCACAACCCCATTTCTTCCCAAAACTAATCTGTCCTCCTTGTCATAGAAGAATGTCTCAAATAATTTGTTATTTCCACTTTCTCTCTAGTTCCTCATTGTTCATTCTGTCTTTCTTGCACCCACATCCATTCCCCAAAGCATCTCTTAGTGAGGATCACCAGTACTTCTCTGATATGAAGACCAAATGACCTAAGAGTTTAAGCCTACTTTACCTTGAAATCTGAGAAAGGATTTTACTGGAAACCCCTTCTTTACCTCAACTTGTATTTTTTAAAAAATCTTTCCACGTTTCCTCCTACCTCTCTATAATCCTTTTCACTTCTTAAATTTCATCCTCAATTTCACTATTAACTGTTTACTTCTTCAAGGCTCAAACTTAGACCTTCTTTTGTCCTGACTGCATGTTCCATTCTTGAATAATACCTGTTCCTACACCTATAATTACATTGTCACCTTGAGGACAGACTCTAAAACTGTACATAAGTATAACCCACACAAAATTTGTTCAAGACAAATATTTATCCTAAACAAAGAACCTTGACTACTTGAGATGCTGGAGAAAGCAAAGGGAATGTAAATAATTAGTAACATGACATGAAATTAACAATGACAGTTATGTCCATATAAAACAAGTTACATTGACTCCCTCCTTGCTTATCCTATTCTATTCCCTCACTCTTATGTCGGATATGTTGGGATCAAGTTTCCCCTTTGGTTCATAAATTACAGAATCTGAGATGGATTCATGATAGAGCAAAAAGGCAAAAAGGCATCACCCACAAATCCTATATAAAAAGAACTAAAATACCATATTGCATCTAGATGCCTTCTGCAGAAAGACATTTTGGCACTTAATTCATTTATTCATCAATTTAAGCACAATAAAAACTGCAAATCTATCTGCAGCAGTCTCCAAATTGCTATGGCAAAAAATACAGTTTTCTGGTTTGATTTTTGAGATCTCACCAGCAAGTTACAGCAAGACTGCATTGCATTGGTAAGGTATGGGAACTTTATGTTTACTGTGCCCTTGCATAAGCAAGGACAAGAACTTCAGCAGCATATAATTATATTTCCTGTCTCCTAAATCACAAATGTCCTTATATGAGTGTCATACACTCTGTTTCAATTCTTGCATGTTTTATGGTTTGTGATTACTTCTGCAAGGAGCATAGCCTGAAAAGCCTGTGATAAATTCTAGCAAAATCTCCTTGCGTTTTTAATGAAAAGCAGAACTTGACCTGCAGGTAGAGATGAGAGAAACCAACATGTACTTCCCTGTACAAACTTCTGCAGTGTTCATATGTGTAGAGAAAATGCCATTTGGGTACTAAGATTTCTTCATAAAATTTTTTGTCTTTGTTAGAAAAATATGATTGCCCTTGATGATATTGTCTGCTATTCAGAAGTTTCAAAGGGAAAAGCAGGCATCTTGGTATAATAACTTTCAGAAATAAAAAAATGTAATTATGCCATTTGTAGGTAAATGAATGGAATTGGAGGTCACCACATTAAGCAAAGTAAATCAGGTTCACCTTCAGAAGGTCATATGTTTTCTCTCATGTGGAAACACAATAATAAACACATACAGAAATATACGATGGTTGTAATTATGGAACTGTTTGAAAGGATTCAAGGGAGCTGGAGATAAAACAATAATATGGAAATATGCTCTTCACATTTATAGAGATGACACAAAGAAATTCAATGAAGGCTGTTGAATAACAGACCATAGGAAGTATAGGGGGAAAAGCATATGTGAGAGGGTTGATCTGATCAAAGTACAGTACAAGCATGAGTGAAATACTATAGTGCAACCCCTTTGAACAATTAACATACATATAACAATAAATGATAGAAGTGTCAACGAGATCCTGCTGTCCAAGGTGTGGTTACTAGTGGGAGATGAAGGGGAAGTCAAGTGTTTGTAACAGGGGGTGGGCGGTGAATATGGTCAAATTATTTAAATATGCTTGTGGAAATGGAACAATGAACTGTTGAAATTGATTTTGAAAGGGGAAGTGAGATGAGAGAGATAGACAGGAAGTCAATATAATCAAGATAATTATTAGCTATGTGTGGACAGGTCAAAATAAAGCCCATTTAAACACTAACTGCTTCTAATAAAATTATGTCTATAAAAATCCAAGTAGAAAGTCTCCTTGAGAGAGTGGGCCAAATTGAAGATAGAATACCAAGGACTCACAAACAAGGTGGAAGTTCTAGAACAGTCAGATAATAAATAAAATAAAGATATGAATGGGACATATAAACCTCTGGGACACTATTATAAGAGCAAACTTACCTTATCATGGGCATAGAAGAAGAAATGTAAGCTAAAGGAATAGAAATCATGCTCAGTTGAATATTCCAAAAACTTGAGAGAGTTCCACTCAGGTACAGGAGATTATTAAGATATCTAAAAAACAAAAATCAGAAAAGAATCACAGAAGACATGACATCATTAAAAAAAGATGTCTGCATATTCATGTTTATAATAGCACTATTTACAGTAGCCAAGATAGGGTACCAGCCCAGGTGCCTCCAAACCAACTATTAGATAAAGAAAATACGTTACATATATACAATGAAGTATTATTCAGCCATGAAGATGAGTGAAATCATTCATTTGCCAGAAAGTAAATGGAATCGAAAATCATCATGTTAAGCATGATAAGGAAGACAAATAAATATCACATGTTTTCACTCACATGCAGAATGTAGACCTCAATAATAGTAATAATAATATGACACAATTGTAAAATGGGAGCTCTGGGAAAAAAACATCAGTTGGAATACAGGAAAGGAGTGGATGATAAAGGCAAATGGTATAGAAGTAATTTATATACATACAGATATATGCATTTGTATATAATATACATCATTTTAAATATATGTTATATATACTATGATTATATAGCATTTTTATCATACTATATATTTATATGTGTGTTATACTATGTGTGTATATAATAACATTCTTTTTAAAAAGGGAGCTAAGATAGGGTCATATAGAAGGGTGATTATTATCAGTCCATTATTTGAGCATATGTAAATATCATAATGAAATTCCTTTGTATAACTGATTCATGTATCAAAAGAAGAGAAAAAAATGAATCAAAGTGAAAAGAAAATTCCTTTGTAAGCAAAAGAGTTATTTTTAGACTTTGTCATTAATAAAAGCAAAGGAGAAAACTCGTCTAGCAACTGAGACCATAAGATATTCCAAAATGTTTGGGGACAAAAACAGTGGCATTCATTTATTGAATACCTGCTATGAATCAGACAAAACTCTGTAAGTTTTTCCTTAGATTATAATAAAACCAAAATTTACAGTCTTGAAAATGTTAATCGTAGCAGGGAGTACAAAATTGAAAATAATCTCCATGCCCCAATATAAAAGGACTAGCACAGTAATTCTGACATATCAAGCAAGCTAATATATTTTGCAACCAATAAAAATGGTAATTTTGAAGATTAAATAGCTTCATAGACTTATTCATGATGATATGCTACAAAAAAAGCTCAGAATCTATAAACAATGCAATGTAATCTACATTGAAATCAGAGGCCAAAGTGGCTGGCAGTGTTTTTTTTTTTTTTTTGTAAGATCCAGTGATATTAAAATTTTCTTTTAGCTTTTAAAATATTAAGTGCCATGCTTCACAATATGTTCAATTATAAAATTATAAACTACCCAATAATCACAAAGTACTCAAGACTAGAGAACACTGTAATTTGTAGTGTGGTCAAGGAGTATGAAATACGAATTAAAACTCTGCCCCTATGATTTTTGGTCTATATTAAATTAAAGAAAGCACATTAAAGTGGTTAGTGAATGATACAAGACCTTTGTCATTAAGCATTGAATTTATAGAAGAAATAGACAACTATAAATGATCAGAATGGATTAAAGAATATAGGCTATTACTTGGGCCTAGAAGATTCACAGAAGTCTGAATAAGCAGAAAGAAGCAGGTCATCTCAGGAACACCAGATACACACAGAACAAAGGCACTGACAAGAATTATGGCTGTACTGCCTTATCTTCATTTGTTCTGACAAGACATAGACATGGATAATGGGAGAACAAAGAGTACCCTGATCAAAGGGGAACATGAAGGATGATGTAGTGTGGGTTCTATATTTGGTTTCTGCTAAGACATAATATAAATAACAGAATGAATGAGGGTTTCTGGTATGAGTTAATTTATTATCTACTTCCCAACCAATACCTCTGTGTTTTTATCATACAGCCTTTCAGAGCCTTAATATCCAAGTAGGTACTCAATTGATGTTGGCTATACGAGAGCCAAGGTTTGTTGCAAAAAGGATCCCTCTCATGAAAAACTAGCTTCCTGGAGGATTTTGGTGGAGGCTTGTCTGCTTAGTGGTACTGGCACATTTGCTGAAGTTCATATCATCCCTAACACACATGAATGCATCCATGAAGCTGGTGAGGCCCATGAAGAAAAAACTATTGGCCTGTGGACAAAGGCTCCACAAACTACTTCGTCTTGCTCAAATTAAAAACACTATGTTCAATAAGACTTAAAACCTGTCATTTCCAGTAGGAGGTAGTTAAAAATCAGGACAGAACCTTGGCAAAACACTCCATTGCCCAAACTATAGTCACGTCAATCTGCCAGCCTTGGTGATTCCTCTTGAACCTGAAACTTCATTCCTTGTATTATTACTACCAATTAAAATGGTAGAGACTATGAGAACAGAGTGACAATGGAATGAGAGCCAAATGACCTTAGCACCTGTCACTCAAGAGTATTCTCTGGCAAGTAAAGAAGGCTACAGGCAGGCATTCATAGTAGCCAGACACCTGGGCTAGAACCTCCAAATGCCCAGCTGTTGAGGGCACTATCCCTAACCTGATAGCCACGTCCTAGACATTATGAAACTCCTAAAAGGAGTTAGCACTTGATTAACTTGTGTGGCACTAATAGTGGACTTGGCACTCTCATATATGCAGTTTCACAATAGCATAGTGATCTTGCTAATCCTAGGTCTTGAACTCTGGGTCTCTGTGCTGTCTTTGAACCTTTTTGCTCCAAGATAGCACTCTACCATTTGAGCTACCACTCCATTTCAGGCTTTGTATTGGTGTTTAATTAGAGATAAGAATCTCACAGACTTTTCTGCCCCACTGGCTTTGAACCACAATCCTCAGATCTCAGTCTCCTGAGTAGGAAAGATTACAAGTGTGAGCCACTGGTACCTAGCTCAATGTTGTTTTGATATGCCACTCCTTTATGGCCAGAGGTGTTGAAAATTTCTTCATGCATTTATTGGCCATTTTTACTCTTTTGAGAAGTACTTATTTATCTCAGATTCTTTATATAGCTGAATTATTTCTGAATAAAGTCTTAGAATATAATGTAAATGAGAACCTTCTATCAACTTGAACTACTAAACAAAATCTTTTTTTTTTTTGGGCTAGTCCTGAGGCTTGAACTCTGAGCTTCTTTAGTTCAAGGCTAGTGTTCTACCACTTCAGCCACAGTGCCACTCACAACTTTTTGGAGATAAGAGTCTCACGGATTTTCTTACCCAGGCTGGCTTCAAACCACGATCCTCAGATCACAGCCTCCTGAGGAGCTAGGATTACATGCATGAGCCACCAGCACCCAGCTAACATTTTATTCCTAATATTTTATTTCTGACTCTGAAAATTAGATATTACCTACTCCAAAACACCCTGACAAACCAAGTAATGACATTGTTTACCTTGAGTTTTAAGATCAAACTCATAAACGCATAAAAATAATGAAAAATATCACACCATGAAATGCTTCCCAGCCACTTAACAAGATTCCAATAGTAGTCTCTGAAGTAAATTTTCCTAGAAATTACAGATAAATTTCTTATTATTTTGTTTTAATACTCAGTGTTACCTTGTGAGATAGTTGTTCCTGTGCCTATTTTTACATGATTTTATCTTCAAGTAGTTGTACAAAGGAGTTGCCATTCACCAAAGCAGTTAATGAATACAGTTCATCTTGATCAGTGTCACCCCTTTCAACATTCTCATCCACCCCTCTCAACCTTCTCCTTCCCTTACTTAATTTTAGGCATGCATCGAATTTTTGACATTGAACAATACAGGTTATGTGTACCATGCATCTTGATCTGTGCCACCACTTCAAAAGCTTCACCCCTTCCACCCACTCCTTCCCTTATATTCTCAATTCTATGTTATCTGAATTCTCCTATCTTCCCCCTTTCATCCTTCTATCCCTTTCCCCTTGGCCCCACTCTCTCCTCTTGCAACTACTCATTTCCTGGTACTTATTTTATTGGTCTTTGACTTCATCCTTTTTACAGAATTTTATTATTTGCTCTCTCCATAGAGTCTATTACACTTTAATTAGTTCCTTTGTAAACCCTTTATTACCATCCAATGTGTTTACTTGTAAATTCATAAGCACATTCTAACTTCGACAAAGGAGGAAAACTGTGCAACCTATATTTCTCTAGGTCTGGTTTGCATCACTGAGTTTCTGAGATGGAGTACCTTGTATAAATCACACAACTGACATAGGATGGTGCCATGTTTTAAAACTATGGCAGTCTGTCTCCAAAGTCCAAAATCTGTGTTATTTTCCACTACTACGCTTCATCTTTTCTGTTTAAATTTCCAACCATAACAGAACTCCATCTTCTGTTTCATATCCAAGAAGTTCTGTTGACCTATTTCCTTCTTTGGTCTGTAAGTTGACTCTGAAACATCTGCAAAATACATAGTTTACATCCTATCAAGGTGTATGATCTTCTTACCTAAGTCAGATGCAGTTTTGTCCCTTGAAACATACTTATGGCTATCCTGAGAAAGTGGAGACCTTTGAGAAAGAGATGTGAGAAATGGAATGATATGACAGGGGGAGGTGGTCGCTGTACTTGGAGAAAGAAAGTGTCTCAGTATTGGCTAAAATGTTAAATTACTAGAGCAATTCAATTTTGCAATTTGCAATGATGCCAACTACCCAGAATTAACAAAGGCCTGCATATATCAGCAAACAGCTGAAGATAATTTTCAGCAATACTGTGCCCAAAGCAAAGAGAAGCATTCTAAAGATCTCATTAAACCTTTCGAGCCTGAATGTTCAACTGATTTCATTATAAGTCACAGACTTTGCCTTCTGCGCACTCCAAAGTATCTCTCACATCAACACTTTTTTTTTTTCAGGAAAACAATGTTAGAGTGAGCAGGTCTTGCTAAGTCAGACTGTACTATTCTCTCTCAGAGATTAATGAAACATTTCCTCTGTTTGTCCTGTGTGATAGTTGATGTTGTACAGCTCAGGGTCTGAACTTCCTTAGGGCCAAAACATAAAAAAGATGTTCCTTTGGGGATATTATTTTGTGGACACAGAAAACATAGACATTTGCTGATGCTGACCTACCACAGGTATAACATCTGCAGCATGGCTTGGTCCACTTCTGCCCAGCTGGTGACTGCAATTCTGGGTAATTCTAAATGCCAAAGAAACAAAATGGTCATGGCCCTGTTTTAAACAACAGTGACTAGTGAGACATAAGCCAATCTCCAAAATAATTTAAATAGCATTTGAAACAAATGGTAGAAGTTTTATTTGTTGGAAACATAAAGAAAGTTCCTATAATGAATGTAATTTCTTGTCTGTCATGAAACAAATGTGGGCTGTTTTTAATAAAAACTAATATTTGGAAATTGTGCAGCTTTTTTACAGTTGTTGATATTTTTCCTTTAAAGCATGCTCAGCATACACATAGGCAACTGACTCTTTTTGCCCTGGTGCCCACTTGATGATACTCAGGAGATTCTTATACTAATGGTCAAATCCGCAGGAAATTCTACAACTGAAATTGCCTTTGCTCCTGTCTAACCAGCTCTACTGTAAAAATAAATGTTTTTTATTATTCATTGTGCCTCTTCATGTTATGCTGATGGGTCAGAAATGCAGCAAGAACTCTCAACAATGATATCTCGAAGACCAACTTTTTTCAGAGACCCAACGCTTTATGTCTTGAGTTGAACTGATGGCAGGACTGAAATTATTAAGTCAATATTCATAACAATCGTAACAAGTTGTGAAGCCAGAAGACGATTTGAATTAAGCTTCATATATGTTTGCAACCTACAGATTAGTATCTTGTTTAGCAAAATTCAGAATCTGACCACTAATGGCTGAATTATCACCAAGTAAGTCATACAGCATTCCTTTATGTTGAGGTTTCAAAGGGAGAGTTTTCATATTAGAAAGAAGGTTAAAGTTTTGCTTTTCAAAATTCATCTAGTTGGAAAAAGTGTACCATTTTTATTTATAATAATTTTCAAGTGGAGCAAAAAGCTGGGTTCTGAATATTCCATCTGAGACTTATTTACAAGGTATCTGTCCTATCCACGCACAACCTTACTCATTTCTGACAAGACAAACACTCAGATATGAAGGACATCTTTTTTCATTCCATCCTAGTCTGTCAATTCTGTTGCCGCTGTGTCAGGGAACACGAGTGACTTGGAACTTCATTGTGTGTGTGACATGGGCAGGCTGTTAGAGACAGTGAATACAAAATGATCCTAGAGCCTAATGCAAATTCCCAGACATCCAAATTGAGGCTGTGGAAGTCTCTTTTAAAGAAGAGAAATATCAATAGAAAGAATTCTTGTCTTCAAGGCTTTAGGAATTGTATTTTTAATGCAGAGAGTTAACCAAAAGCATTACTTTTGTTTTAAGTCTTAGCTTCTTTGTGTCAATAAAGTATATTAGGCATAATTTGGCTGTAGGTGAAAAAGACCCAATTTAAAATATTTTCTTTGCTTTGATTTGATTTATATCTCAGATAAAGTGCCATATGTTTGCCCAGGTCAATCTTGGACTATGATCCTCCTATCTTTACTATCCAAATAGCTGAGACCATACGTATGCACTCATTTGTTTTTGATATGGAAGCCTCACTAACTTTTTGCCCAGAATGGCATTAAACCGCAATCCTCCTGTTTCCCTCTTCTGAGTAGTTAACTATTTTAAAATTCTAGAATATGGACTGTAAAATAAAGGCTCAGTACATATGCTTAGTGGATACAATAGGAAACTATTCTCTTCACCCCTTCACTTTCTCACTCTTTCTATTGGCTTCATTCTTGGAAAGGCCTGCCTCAAGTGAAAACAAAGAAGACCCAACACTCCACACTCCACATACATTCGAAAATAATTCTATAAAATCGGCCACAAATATGATAGTATAGGATACATTCCTTTAATGACTCACATAAGAAGATACAGACTGCCTGAACAGGCCTAGTCTACCAAAGAAAATGAACTGAAAGTCAATAACCTTCCAGGAAAAAAAGCATGAAGCCCAGATGAATTCATTCCTAAATTCTTCCAACTATTTAAGAAAGAAATCATGTCAACATGAGAATAACTTCTGCTTCTGTTAGACTTGAATTACCAAATTACTAAAAGCAATGAAGACATAGAACAAAAATATAGATGAATGTGTTGCTCAAATACATGTGTAAAAATTAACATATTGGATAAAATTCCCAAGTGTTTAAAAAGAAATCTCATGACAATGTGGAATTTTTTCCAGACATACAAGAATGTTGGTTTAATGTTCACAAATCAATGTGATGATCATCACATCAATAGACTAAAGAAGAAAAGTTCACATGACCATATTAAGAAAAAAACTGACCAAATCTAGTGCTTATTTACAAAAAAAAAATTCTCAATAAACTGAGAACAGGAGGAGACTTCCTCAATTTGACAAAAAATATCTAGATAAACATTACAACTGATTCCATATTTAATCACTCCCCAAAGATTTGCGTATATAAAGCTAGAAGTTTCCTCAATCCCCATTAATTATAGCATAAAACATATGATTTTAGTTAACTGTTCCAGATAACAAAAAAGGCAAGAAATGGAAATTAAACACATATATATTGGGGAGGGAGAAATAAAACTGCTTTTATTTATAGATGCTATAATTATTTATGTAAAAAAATCCAAAATAATCCACAAAAAAAGCTGAACTAATAAGCAATTACAGCAAGGTTGCTGTATAAAATCATGATACAAAAAAGTTAATTGTTTTTGTATAGTCTCACAGTGTGCAATTAGAATTTATCATTTACATGTATGGCTAGAAACAATGAAATATCTTCATAGAAATCTAATGAAGTATGTATGTGTATTTACATAAGGAAAACTATAAAACTATTAAAAGATGCCAAAAATGAGTAATATAAAGCAAGAGATATTCCATGTTCATGAATAGAAGGATTCAGTGTTGTCATCTTAGTCCATTCAGCCTAAGATCACAAAACATCATAGACTGGATAGCTTCAAAAAATATAAATTTATTTCTCATTCATGAGGAAGTTGAGAAGCCCAAGATGATAGTACCAGTAGATTTGGAGTCTAGCAAGATTGTGATTTTTGATACATAGAGAAACATCTGTCACTGTGTCCTTGCATGGTAGAAGTGACAAACAAGATTCTTCAAACTCTTTTAGAAGATACATTAATCCCCCTCCTGAGAGTTCCCCCAGGGCCTTATCTCTTAATATCATCTCCAAAATTAGAATCGTAGCATATTTTCAACATGAATGTTTTAGAGACAAACATTTACACCATAGCCACTGTCAAAATGTCAGCTATTCCCAACTTGATTTATAGATCCAGTGCGATTCAAAACATCATCCAAACAGACATGGGTAAACTGGTCCTAAAGGTCACATGCAGACTTGTAAAAGACCCAGAAGAACCAACACATTATAAGAGGATAAGAGCTAATCTGGAGAACTGATGCCTACCTGACCTCCAAACTAAATATTCAGTTACAGTAATCAAGAAGATGTGCATTTTTTAAAAAACACAAATAAATGAGTGGACCATAACACAAAGCATAGACCCATAGAAATATAGCCAACTGATTTTTTACAAGGGAGAAAAGATAAAACCATGAGAAATTATAATGTATTTCAACAAATGTCTCTTACAATCAGACATCTATATGGAAGAATAAATGAATCTGGGCCTGGACCTATTAACTTTCATAAAAATTAACTCAAAATGGGCCACACACTTAAAATTCTGAATGCAAAGTCCACATAGAAGAAAATATAATCTTGGGTTAGCAATAACTTTTAGATGTAATAAAAGACACAAACTATGAAAGAAAAAGAGAAGAACAAGACTTCAGTAAATTTAAAACTTTCTTCTATTGTGACACTGTCAATTAAGAAAATAAAAAAACAAACACAGACTGAGGGAAAAAAAATTGCAAAATACCAATCAGGCAGGAGCATTATCCAAAATATACAAGGAACTCTTCAAAGCCAACAATAAGAATGACATATGTGATTTTAAATGGGACAAAGGCTTCTACAGACCTCACCAAAGCAGTCATACAGATGGCAAACAACCATATAAAATGATTGGAGAGGTAAAGGGGACAGAGAATGTGGTCGAGAATTCAGTGTATAGCCTACAAAATTAAGAAGAGTGAGGAGGGGCTGGGTTAGGAGGGTTGGTGAGAATGTTGAAAGGGTGACATTGATCAAGATATATTACATTCCTGGGCTGGGAAGGTGGCTCAGTGGTAGAGCGCTTGCCTTGCATGCCTGAGGCCCTGAGTTCGATTCCTCAGCACCACATAAGCAAAAAGAAAAAAGCCAGAAGTGGCGCTTTGGCTCAAGTAGTAGAGCGCTAGCCTTGAGCTGAAGAGCTGAGGGACAGCGCCCAGGCCCAGAGTTCAGGCCCCACGACTGGACCCAAAAAAAAAAAAAAAAAAAAAAAAAAAAAAAGATATATTACATTCCTTAACTGCTTTGTTAAGTGGCAACTCCTTTGTACAACTACTTAAAGAAATAAATTAAGTAGTTTTAAATCAATTATTCCACAAATTATTAGGAATTTTTTCTAAGAAGTGAAGCACTTTAAAATAAATGGAGTTCTTTTGCAGGTTGAGAGTCTCACTTTAAGAATTAAAATTATTTAAATAATAATTTTATTCCAAATTATATCTAATTAGACAGATTCATACTTATTTAGAGAGATGTCTATTTTAATGTACTCTTTGGCTTTCTTCAAAAAATATTTTAGCAAATAAATAACTCATTAAAATTAATGAAGTTCTACTAGATATAATGTTGTAAGTAATTAAGGTATTTTATGAAATACGTGTAAATGCACCCATGCAGAATTTTTACTATTCTATATATTTTTATTGTCATTATAAAGGTGATTTACACAGTGGTTGCTGTTATATAAATCAAATAATGAGTACATTTCTTTTTGGATAGTGTCACTTCTTCCCTCATAAAATAAATGTTAATATAAAAAATGATTCTCCACATCATATGCCATCTAGGAAATGAAAACTATACTAAGGAGATACTACTATACACCTATTTGAAAAGCTAAATACAGAAAATTGACATAACTAAATGTTGACTAAAAATAAGAAGCAATAGGAACTGTCTTTCACTGACTGTGGGAACACAAAATGGTATAGCCACCTGGGAAGAGAACGTTTCTTACAAACTAAAATACACATATTAAACTAGATCTAATTGTTCTTGGTATTCTCCCCAATGGATTGAAAACATGTGTCTACACAAACATGCGCATAGTCATGTTGGTTCACACCTGTAATCATATACATGATGCTGAAGCAAGAGGATAGCAACAGAAGATTTTGTCTCAAATTTAAAAAATAAAACAGATTTTTGTAAGGGCTTTATTTATAATCATCAAAATCTGGAAATAACTAAGCTGTACTTCAGTACATGAATGCATAAGTAAAAAATGGTCCTTTTATAAAATGAATATTATTTACTGCTAAAAAGAAATGAACTATGGAACAATAAAAAGAAATGGAGAAAATCTGAATCTATAGTGCTGAATGAAAGCTAATCTGAAAAGGCCATCTGTTATATCATTTCAATTATATGAAACTTTCAAAAAGCAAAACTGGAGACACAGGTGCCCCAAAACCAATGATTGGATGAAAAAATATGTCTAACCCATACAAGGGAATATTATTTAATCATAAAGGAAATCACTTAAGGAAAATAGGTGGAACTGGAGACTCATGTTAAGCTAGATGAAGCCAAGCTCAGAAAAGTGATAAACATCACATGTTTTCATTCACGTGATGAATATAAATCTAAAATAATGATATGATTGTTAAAAAGAAGCTGTGCAGGGAACTAGCAGATGATGGAAGGGGGAGGGAGATGATAGATATGAAAATCATAAAAGAGAGATCATAGAAGATATATCTATCTGCATAGATAGATATATGACAATGGCATGATGAAATCCACTAAAATCTTAGAAAGAAGAGGGATGTCAGAGGAAAGTTAGGAAAAAGTAATATAGGTTGGGTGAGCTTGATCAAAGCCAATATTTGCATTTATGTAAATATCACAATGTAGCATCTTTCTAATATCTGTCTCTTCTGCTCAAACATCCAAAGATTCTTCACCAGTTGGCCCTTATCATCCCAATCAACTGCAAGGGTGCCAGAGAGATGTCTGAGAGGTGGGAAGGTCTGGAAGGCGAAGAGCTAAATATGTTCTGGGAGAATCAGATAACGAACACAACAGGAGACTGCAATAGAACAATAGTGATGAAAACTAGAATCAGAAAAGTGACTGCACTATCATTTCTTTTGTATTATTATTATTGTGAAAATACCATACAGAGGGGTTACAATTACATTGGCAAGATAATGAGTACATTTCTTATCAAGCATTGTTGTCTCCTCCTTTGTTTCCCCTTCTCATCCCTTCCCAACCACCCCCCTCTCCCCCACCCAATCCTCTCCCCCCTCTTCCCTCCCCCCCCAACAAAGTTGTAAAGTTCGTTTTTCAAAATCGCTTAAATAGGGATACAGGTGGACCCATTGCAACAATGAGATGTACAAGTCGTTATGTCAAAAAACGAACTTTGTACTATCATTTCTTAACGGGTCTCTAGAAAGCAAAGAGCAGACCACACTGTAGTTATATCTGCACATTTAAAAGTTTTTATTAAATAGTCAGTTCATCCTACAGATTCTATTCTTCTATTCCTTCTGCATTTCTTTGTGCCTTCCTTTTTTTTTTTTTTTTTTTTTTGGTTGGTCTTAGGGCTTGAACTCTGGGCCTGGGAGCTGTCCCTGAGCTCTTCAGCTCATGGCAAGCGCACTATCGCTTGAGCCACAGCCCCACTTCTGGTTTCCTGGTGTTTAATTAGAGATAAGAGTCTCACAGACTTTCCTGCCCCTGCTAGCTCTTTGAATTGTAATACTCAGCTCTCAGCTTCCTGAGTAGCTAGGATTACAGCTGTGAGCTACCTCCTGGCCCATGCCTTCCCTTTTTGATGTACAAATTATGGAAACAATTTAATCATTTCCAATATGTATTATGTCATTATAGAAATGTCTTATGGGAACTCCTTGGACTGAAATCTCAGACCTGGATCCTGATTCAAAGGATCTCCTTATAAAGTGGATCCAGGCTGCTTTCTCAGCCTCTCATAACCAGCCTTGTGGTATACATTACACACACATAATTCACAACAGAATGGTTTTGATCAATACGTGTTCCTTAGCTTTTAGGATCGTGTTTCATTTACTCCCTTTTTACAATATAAAAATATTTGCCTATTAGCTACTTCCTTCTACCCACAGATCACCTTAACAACATCTGGTATTTGATATGATTGCTTGAAAGCTTCTGATTTAGGACTATTGAGATGATGTCCCAGAACAAGGAAGAGAAGTTGCCCTTACCTGGTCAGATTTAATAAGACTGGTGAGTAAAGCATCTTTTACAAACAAAAGAAGTTTGCAAGTGCCTTCTTGCAAGTGAGAGCTGAAAGTAAATCAAAGGTCTGTCCCATTTGAGAATGAAGCGAATGAGACCTGGTTGAGCTTAATGACTTTCCCAAGGTATTGTTATTAATTTGGGCCAAAGCCAAGATCAGAATGAATACTTTCCATCTACTTCTCTTTGAATTGAAATATTAGAGCAGTGAGAATTCCAGTTAAGTTCTGGTTTCATTTTTAATGTTATTAGCATATATTAATTATGTAAAGGGACTTCATTGTATACATGCAAATATTGTACTTTGATCAAATTTCCATCCTCTATTCATCATTCTTATCACCCTTTCTCCATCCCCAGTTCATATTTTTCATAGCCCTCTCAATAGTGCAGAGGACTTGATGAAAGATGCATTAAGGAAGATGTTCCATTCTTAGGAAAATTCTCGCTCCTCATTAGGACTTAAGAGTCCTCATGGAAACTTTCGATAATCACTTAGTTACTGCTTAAGACCTTGAATGATGCTAAGGAGATCATTTTGCAAATTCAACAGAATTTGATTATTCATGGACTAAAATGACACTGTCCTTTAAAAAAAGACAGCTACCAAAAGTTTTCTTTAAAAAATTTGATATGGGAACTTTTATTAGACTCTGAAACTTTATTCTCTTTATTCTCTTTCCATTTGGGGTGGAAAGCCTGACTTATTAATACAATTTACTGAAAAATGTTGAAAGAAATTTATATGAAGAGCTACTTTAATTTTCAAATTCTTAATAATTTGAACTTAACGAGGTTAAATAAACAAAATCAGAGATACTGATGATTGAATTAGTGTGTCTAAACAAATAAGCCTTTTGAATGTTGCCAATTACATTAATTAACCAGCTAAATTAATTATACTAACCAAGTAATACTAATTTCACAGGAAAGGTTATCTTTCCTCTATGGTCTTTCAGCTTGATTTCTGAGACTGTTATCATGAAGACCAAATATATAACATGTCAACGGATAAAGCAATGGTAATTACTTATTTCGGATTGCTCTGATTTGGATATGGTTTGTGTGTGTCCTCCAGGGCTTTGTGTCGGGAAATTTAATTTCCATTGTGAAATATTAAGGCAATGGAAATTTAATCTGATGATAAAGTTTAGAAGTCGACTGTTGTGAGCTGATTAGGATTTGGTACAGCTGCTAGAGTGAAATCCCCATGTTGGAATCCTGGTAGCTTTTGAAGAAGAGGAGAGAAACCAGAAAAAAGACCCACATCCATGAGCACACTCTCCCCCTTTTATCCTGTCAGCAAGAGGCCCTTCACCAGATGGTGCCCCTTGACCTTGAACCTCTAGCCAGAATAAACCTCTTCTCTTTATAATTTACACAGTCTGGTACTTTTATGAGCAACAGAAAATCAATTAATAACACCACAAATGAAAGCACTTTGCATATAACCTTATTTGGGCCTTCTAACAGTTCTGTAAGAACAGCTCCACCCTTCTATAAGTAATGACACTAATGATCAGTAAAATTAAGCAAAGGCTACAAACAAAAGCTTTAACAGGCAAAGGCTTGTTAATGGCTACAAGTCTGGAAAGAATAAAGCTGAAATTTTAGCCCAACAACTGGTAGATATCTGCATTCAATCAACATGTTAGGCTGTATTCTCAGTCTCCATTCCTCTCTCTCTCTCTCTCTTTGTCCCTGAGCTTTTTATTGCTCAAAGCTAGTGCTCTATCACTCAAGCCACAGCACCACTTCTGGCTTTTTCTGAGTAGCTTATTGGAGATAAGAGTCTCACAGACTTTTCTGCCCAAGCTGGCTTAAAACCATGATCCTCAGATCTCAGCCTCACAAGTAGCTAGAATTAAAGGCATGAACTACTGGCTCCCAGCTTCTTTTCCTTCCTTTACTTCTCTTCCTCTCCTCTATTTGGGAAAAGTTGTGACTGACAACAGAAGCAAATCATCTGCTCTCTCTTCATGCTTGCAGTTCATCTTGATATGAAAGGTCAATGTTTCACAGACCAACTTTTGACTAACAACACACTCACCATTTGGTGAAGTGTCAGTCTTAGGCACCTTTGGTATCAAGGGAGCCCCAGTCCTGCTAAATAAGTTCTAGGAGAACAAACATGATCAAGCCACATTATCGAGCAGAAACTACCCTTTGATCTAGTCTGATCTGCTTCTGCTCATAGATAAATACAACTTGAAATAAAATAAAACTTCAGATACAACAAAGGATCCTACAAGGAAAGAAATCCTTTGATCATACTTACAGGTACAGAAACATGGCTACTATTGGCAAGTTTACACACCTATTTCATCTCTACCAAATATCTGGTGTATGATCAACTAGCAGGACAGTTTTCATGCCACTAAAACTAATTTGGAGGGACCTTACCAGTTAAAACTAAGAGTACATGAGACTTATCACAATAGTAAGAAGCATTCTGAATTCTCAGGAGAATTTTCCTCTATCTGAAGACATGGCCTGAAGACTTTATAGCCTTCCTTTATATTTTTTTTATTGTAAAGATTCTGCACAGAGGGGTTACAGTTACATGAGTAAAGCAAAGGGTATATTTCCTATTGAGCATTGTTATCCCTTCCTTTGTTTTTCCCCTATTATCCCTTCCCTCCTTCCCTCCCTAACACCTTCCTTCCCCCACCCCAAGTTGTAAAGTTCGTGTCTTGTATGTCTCATTGTTACAATGGATCAACCTGTATCCTTGTTTCAGCATTTTGTTATTTCCCTCTCTAAATTAGAAATATGTATATACAAGATGCAGGGCATCAGAATCAAATACAGTGACAACAGGGGTTATACCATTGGGGGAAGAACATACTAAAGAAACAAAAAAATCACTTAGTACATTAAAGACAACAGCGACAAAGGAAAAACCTCGTGGGGTTCATTTCACTTAGCATCAACTTATATGGTCATATGCGTATACCTTTTGACCTTTTCTGCTTATCTGGTGGGATTATCCTAGATGTATACTAGTTATTGCAAATAAGGGAAACCATGGGACCTATGTTTCTTTGAGTCTGTCTTACTTCACTTAATATAATTTTTTCCAAGTCTTTCCATTTCCTAACAAATGGGGCAATGTCATTCTTTATGATAGAGGCATAGAATTCCTGTGTGTGTGTGTGTGTGTGTGTGTGTGTGTGTGTGTGTGTGTGTGTGTGTGCCACATTTTCTTGATCCAACTTGTTCAACCACTCTGGAAAGCAATATGGAGGTTCCACAAAAGACTCCACATAGAGCTCCCCTATAACCCAACAATCCCACTTCTGGGCATTTACCAAAACTATCACAAACAAGGCCATACTAAAGCTACCAGCACAACTATGTTTATCGCAACATTATTCAACCATATCTAAGATATGGAACCAACCCACATGCCCCTCAGTAGATGAATGGACCTTTATTTTTTATTGCTCTTTCTTTAGGTCTACCTTTCAGTATTCCAAAAGACCTTCCTTGAATGTTTCTTTGAAACTTTACTTATAAGAAGTAAGGTAGTATAAGATGATAAGGTGCTGTTTCTGATGGTCCCATCAATTCAAAGTTCTTGATCTCAGATCTAAGGGTTTTTTTTAAATAAATATTTACTTCCCAATTCTTAAAAGTATATGCTGCATAAGACTGGAAATTAATTAACTTATGCTCCCTCATCTCTCATTTTTTGATCCAACTGATCTCATTACAACTGCTTTAGCCCAAACTTCTCATCTATCTCTGGAAAGCATTTCTCAACATTTAAAAGTTTCTTGATACTCAAAGAAAGAAATCATGGTTTTAGCAAATTTCTCCCTAGTAAGAATCCAAAAATAGGAAAGAAGTCATGCCCCTTTCCCCCATCATGCATACACAAGGACTCCCTACATGACCTGGCCTAAGCAATCTTTGCTTGCTCAACCTTTCCAATATGATAAACCCACTGAGTCCTATGCTCGAATGCCATGGCTGCCAAGAGCAGTGCTACTATTAGTATTCATGCTAGAAGGGCTGAGATGACAGACCTTAAGTCCTGAGGACAAAGGAGAAGGTGAAAGATAGATGTTCTTAGGAGCCTATAACCATCTCTAGCTCCTGGGAAAGGCTGATTCTGAGCAGTTAGATCTAGTAATAGATTATTCTAAATCAATAGGCCTGCTCTAATCTGCCCTGCATTAGTCATCATCATGCCAGTGATAAACCGCTGACTTGTATCTTGATACTTGACCCTATTTCCTTATAACTCATAAAGGCTATGGAAAGGAGAAGTACATACACACTTTACTGATTATAAACATGACATATTCAATCTTAAAATTGAGTTTTGATTGACATTAAAAGAAAAGACTCTCTCTTTCCCAGGCCCAGCATCCTAGAAAGCAGCTAGAAAAAGTCTAAGCAGTTTTATCCAGTGAATTTCTACACTACAACTCTTCTGTCAAGGCTTACAACTGTTTTGTTTTTTTTCTTTTCTCTAAACTCTTTACAGAAAACTGTGATGGAAATAATGTTTAAAATTTTTGGAAGAAAATACAGGAAATATCATGATAAAACTATAGGGAACAATATCTCAAGTAAAATTCAGGAAACATTAATTGCAGAACAATGGATAGATCTAATTACATTAAAACTAAGAGCTTCTGCTCATTGAAAGAACCCTTTGAGAAAGAATATGAGCCAAGCCACAATTGTGAGAAGATACGTACAATTTTGTGTCCAAGATACATAAATATAAAGAAGTCCTAAAACTTATTGAAAAATAGGCAAAATAACAAGCACTTCTGAGAGCAGACAATCCCATTTGGAAATAAAACTATTAAATGAAGTTCAACTTCATTAGAAATTAGGACATAGAAATTAAGACAGAGGGAAAAATAAAATTGCATTTCCATGGGTTGGCAGGATTTAAGAAATTTAATAGTATGGGCATAAATGTGCCATCAGTGGAAACTTATATAGTGATACTCTGCCTATAAATTGGAACACCCACTTTGGAAGACAATTCAGCATTTTCCAACTTCAATACTCACAGACCCTTTATTGTATTCCCTTGTTAAGCAGATACATATAAAATTCACTATCCCTAAGTACCAGAAAACATGTTCAACATGTAAGTAGCAGCTTTATTCACAAATATGGAAAAAACCGAAACAATGTAAATGTACCATATAAGCAAGAGAAATTGTACAGTGGTAAATCTAATTTCAGCCACGTGTACCGACATGGTAGAACCTCAGAAATATGATATTGAGCTTTCTCCCTAGTATTATAATGTACTGTTAGAGGCATCTGTGTGAATATGAGCACACTTTTTAAAAAATACCACAGAAGCTGAGTGCTAGTGGAACACACTTGTACTCCTAGCTATTTAGGAGGCTGGGATCTGAGGATCAAGATTCAAAGCCAGGTCAGGGCCAGAAAGTTCATGAGACTCTTATCTCCAATTAACCACCAAAAAAGCCAGAAGTAGATCTATGGCTCAAGTGGTAGAGTGCTAGCCTTGAGAAAAACAATATAACCCAATATAACCCAGGCCCTAAATTCAAGCCCCAAGATACAAACACACACACACACACACACACACACACACACACACACACACACACACACACACACACACACACACACACTCATACACACACTCACAGGAATGATAAAAATAAAAATTCCAGGCAAAAGGAAAAGAGAATGGGAAGCAATAGGTATCTGCAAAATCATATGAGTTCTTTTATAAAACGTGGGAATGGAAACACTTAGACTGACGATATATTAGGTTATGAAAGAGCTGTCATGTATGATTTAATATAAACCAGTACAAGGCTTTTCAAAAGATGAAACTCTCTCTTTTGTATAAATGTCTCTGTACATGAACAGATAAGAGCCTCGTGATTTTTGGATTTTCCAGTTTCTAGAAGCAAGCCGCGTACCCTTTCTCTGCAATGGCCCTTTGAATTGACAGAGCCCCAGAGGCCACAGGAGCTGCCACAGATGAAATGAAGAAGGCAGTGAGCCGTGGACTGGGGACCTCTCAGCTTCTGCTGCAAGGTTTTATTGTATGAATTTTATTTCCTGCCAAACAGGAAGGAGAGAAATAAAAGAGGTAGGGGAAAAAGTTCCAAAGGGATATGGGACATTAAAAACAGACAAACGGATTTCACCATGAAGTTACTTGAGATTTAACTCATAAAATGCATAAAAATGAAATTCCTGCCTTAGGTTTTCTACAGTAAGTTTTGACAGCAGAGATATTGAAAGATCACACACTTCAGCCTCCTCAAATTCAGCTCCATTTCTCTAGTCTGCTTTGACTTTCTTCCTATCAGTTTCCTTGCAAGGGGAAACAAGAGAGGAGAAGATGAAAGACATTCAACCCTCGTCTTCTGTCCATCTCTTAAAAATATTTATGAGGGTTAGAATGTATTTTCCCAAATATTTGCAAGGCTTGATGGTAGTTCTCTCACTGGTTTTTTTTTCTAGGATTAACTCTCAGACTTTTAATGTTCCCATACAGCTACAAACAGACATTGCTCACATCTTTTATTGAAATAAATATCGTTGCACAAGTAGAGCAAGGTGGTAGCTGCATATGATCCTCTGTGATCATCTCTTCATATATCCACCAAGCTGAGCATCTGTACAGCCACAAAACTACTTGGAGATCTAATGATATCACGTGCCACTCATCCAACGAAACGGGATCACCAGAGTGTCTGCCTTTAGTGTAATACCATGAATAGACTACTGAAGACAACAGGAAGAGTGGGGTTGCTACCTCACCTAACCACCCTATGTCAAGCAGCCCAGCATGGAGAGAGATACCTTGTACTTCCAGTAGTGAGAGAGAATTAAGTCCAGGCCTCAGACTTGAAACCCAAGACTAGGTTTGCCACAATAAAACACAACACTGGTGGAAAAATTTGGTATTGGCTTTCAAGTGCCTAAGATCTTCCTAGTGGGTATTTATCCAAAAGATTACAAACCAGGATACATAAAGCCACCAGTACAATCATGTTTATGCAGCACGATTCACCATGGCCAAGGTATACAATCAGCCCAGATACCCCTCAAAGGGTGAATGGATCAAGAAAAATGGAATTCTACTCATCCATTAGAAAGAATGATATTGTACTATTTGTAAAGAAATGGAAAGATCTGGAAAAAAATATTATGTTACATGAAGTAAGTCAGTTCCAGAGAAGATGCATGTTTTCCCCTTTACATGGAAGCTAGATTTAGCTTATAAACACATAAGTAAGTACATTGGGTGATATGCAAGTGTATACAGATGTATTGACTGAAATATCATAGATTGAAAGGAGAACTTAAATAGTTTAATTCCTAAAAGGGCAAAGTCAAAGTTGAGTAAAATAAAACACCAGGAACTGAGTACTTGAAAAGGGTAGAGTGGAGCCAGTGGGAAAGGAGAAGACAAAGGAAAAGGAAAAGAGGGGCAACTTTCAGTCACAAAGCCAATGAACATCCTACAAAATTAAGAAGAGTGAGGGAAAGAGTGGATAGGAGAGGAGTGGGTGAGAATGTTGAAAGAGATGGCACGTCATCAAGATATACTGACTTAATAAACTGCTTTGTTAAAGGTAACTCCTTTGTACAAATACTAAAAATAGTAAAATAAAAAATAAAACAAAAAACCATTGTCAAATCACATGTCTGATTAAAAAAAAACTTGTATTTCAAATATACAAAGACTCAACATTCAACAATAGAAATTTGAAAAAAAAAATGCTGGGCAAATTCCCATGATGTAGGGGGAGGAAGAAAAATGTTAGACAAGTTAGACAAGAAATGTAATCACTACTTTACTTATGAAACTGTAATCCCTCTGTACATCACCTTGACAATACAATTAAAATTTAAAAAACAAACATGATCTCTACCAACGAGATAATATCTACAGCTTTAGCCTTCAGAATTTCCTAAGGCCTGGCAACTAACTACACCCTCCTTACACCTCCAGTGGCAAAGCAGGGAACATGACTTGACCCCAAGGTAGCAGGGCACAAAATCTAGGACAGGGTTTTATGCTGGAACTCAATGACAAGACTGCCACAGTAATACCTAGGTCTTGATAGATACTCATGGCTCCATAAACATGCCAGAGCTCACAAATGGGGCTTCTAGACTGTCCCAGGAAACAGGCAGAGACCATGTGAAGGTGGACAGACCAGAGTCTGGGCCTGCCATTGCTATCCAACTTTGGAGTGGGTTTGGTGAACACCTTTATCCTTCAGAGATTGTGCAGGTAATGATGGCTGTGAGACTCAGGTATAACCCAGCTTAGTTAGCATCATTACAGATTATGAACAACCGTACACCAACATAGTTGATATTCTAGCAGAAATGGAGAAATTCCTAAACACACACACACACACACACACACACACACACACACACACACATTGTATTATTTTCCACACATTTTCAACATTAAAATACATTCACTTTATTTATTTATATATTTATGTTTATTTATTTGTTTTCCAGTGCTTGTTGTAGGGTTTGAACTCAAGGACCTGGCACTGTCCCTCATCTGTTTTTTTCCTCAAGGCTAGCGCTCTACCACTTAAGCCACAAGGCTAGCACTCTACCACTTAAGCCACAACTCCACTTCTAGCTTTTTTTGGGGGGGGGGAATGGTTAATTGGAGATAAGAGTCTCGTGGACTTTCTTGCCCCAGCTAGCTTTGAACCACAATCCTCAGAACTCAACCTCCTGAGTAGCTAGGATTACAAGATAAACAACTTGTGCCAGGCAACAATATATTCAAATTTGAACCATCTCCAAATAAAGACCTAGCCAGAGAACAACTTGTTTTGTTGGCTGTGGGGCTTGACCTTGGGGCCTGAGAGCTGTCTCTGAGCTCTTTTTGCTCAAGGCTAGCACTCTACCACTTTGAGCCACAGGCATATGTTCAGTTTTTGAGTGGTTAATTGGAGATAAGAGTCTCATGGAGACTGGGTGCTGGTGGCTCACACCTAGCTACTCAGGAGGCTGAGATCTGAGGATCACAGTTCAAAGCTAGTCCGGGCAGGAAAGTCTTATCTCCAATAAACCATTAGAAAACCAGAAGTGGCGCTGTGGCACAAGCAGTAGAGCACTCGCCTTGAGCTGAAGTAGAGCACTTGCCTTGAGCTGAAGAGCGCAGGGACAGTGCCCAGGCCCAAAGTTCAAGCCACACTACCGACAAAAAAAAAAAGAGAGAGAGAGAGAAACTCACAGGGACTTTTCTGCCTGAGCTAGCTCTTAACAGCAAATCTCAGATTTCAACCTCCTGAGTAGCTACAATTACAGATGTGAGCCACAGAAAACAAACTTTTAAAATAGAAAAAATTTGGATGAATATCTCTACAATGGGTTTAGTTAAACAAGATACATAAACGTACCTCACATACACATATACCACATACCATACATACATACACACACCACATAAATGCATAGTCATCACATACATGCACTTTACACACAGAGACACATACATACAAATATACACAACAGGGCTGGGAAGGTGGCTCAGTGGTAGAGTGCTTGCCTTGCATGCATGAGACCCTAGGTTTGATTCCTCAGCATCAGATAAGCAGAAAAAAGCCGGAGTGGTACTGTGGCTCAAGTGGTAGGGCACTGAGGGACAGCACCCAGGCCTAGAGTTCAGCCCCCACAACTGACAAAAAAAGGTCAAATATATACAACACACACAATGCATATACATCCACACATACACAAACCACACATACACATTCAACACTGAGACCATGCATCAACACCCATGCATACCAGATATCCCACATATGCACGTATACCATACACATAACATATGTGCACACATATACACACCCCACATTAAAGAGGGAGACACTCCTGAGTTTGAGACTTTTATCCTAGGTCAGAGGAGGAAGGATGGGTGAAATTGTTGGAAGGAATGACACTGATGAAGATGCATTGTACTCATAAACTGTTTTGCTAAATGGCAACTCCTTTGTACAACTAGTCAAAGATAATTAATTTAACATATTAAAGCTAACAACAGACTAGGTGACAATAATTACATATTTGTTAAGAATTTAACCTATCTACACAATAATGTTAAAAAGACACAGTTATTTTTTTCAAGGCCAGATATTTAAAAAAACAAATTATAAAAGATAAAAATTTAAGTTGAAGATAAATGAATGAAAAGCTTTTCTGCTCCTGCTCCTAATACAAAACATTCAAATGTTTCACCTATTAAACTGACAATAATTAAAATACTCTGAGAACTTAAATCACTGAGGTGTATGTTAAAAACAGAAATGTTCATATCCAACTATAAGAATGTAAATTGATAGTTTCTTTTTGAAAAACCAAATCTTATACTTTGTAAACTCGAACATATGCATGCATTACCACCTAGCAACCCCATTTATAGGAACTAGCCTAATGAAACTCTCATATATATATATACACAGGAATTGTAGATTCAGAACTTTAAATAAAGCAATGTTTTAACAGGAAAAATAAATGAAACAAAAAAATTATTTACAATGAATTTGTATTACTGAATAGTAGAAGTTATAAGGAAAATGTATCAGTGAAGATAGATTACAAAAATAGAATAAGATAGATTGCAGAAAAGTATGCCTTGTGTGATACTTTGTTTTCGTGTGTGTGTGTGTGTGTGTGTGTGTGTGTGTGTGTGTGTGTGTGTGTGTGTGTGTGTGTGTGTGTGCAGGTTCTACCACTTGAGCCACAGCTCCACTTCTGGCTTTTTGGGTGGTTAATTGGAGATAAGAGTCTCATGGACTTGCTTTCTTTGAACCAAGCTCCTCAGATCTCAGTCTCCTGAGTACCTAGGATTACAGGCATGAGCCACCAGAGTCCTGCTCAAAGAAAATTGTTATAACATTTTCTCTTCTATATTTAAAAATAAGACAAATTGCTGAGCATGGTTCCTTATGTCTGTAATCCCAGCTACTCAAGAGTCAGAGATTAAGAGGATCCCAGTTTGAGGTCCTCCTTGGCAAAAGACCTATCTTAACTAGTAAGCTAAATATGGCGGTCCATCTCTGTGATCTCAAGCCAATGGTAAACTACAGATAGGAGGAACATGAGGTATGAGACTTATGCTGGGGGGGGACGAGGGAGAGAAATTCTCTCAACAAAATTAAACGAAATAATTATTAACATGTTTGTGTGGGCAGAGATAAATGAATCAATAAAAGAACACATATTTTATTCATATAATATAATATACATATAATAAAAGTACCTATTAGTATGACATCTGAATAAGTTCCTATTAGATTGCCATCTGAATAACAAAGAAAGATAAGGAAAAGTGAACTGGCCACTTGATTCTTTGTCACTTGATCCCTCCCAACCGTATCTCCAAGTCATCTAGACAAGACAACACCAAGAATATTTAATTCACACAATAAACTATTGGCAGCTGCTATCACTTAGCTGGCATAGTGTAACTAGAATAGGATTTCTCTAGCCATGGAAGTATCATTTGGGCCTCAAAGCCTTTTGCTCACATGAATGACATAGACAGTGGCTAAACAGAGGAGAACTTAAGTCTCCACAGAGGGGTTCTTCTAACATTGGAGGTACTGCAGGCAAAAGCTCTACTAAAAAAATGATCTTTGAGGGACTAGGCTTAGTGATTTATACCTGTAATCCTAGGCAGGAAGATAGAGGTGCAAGACTGACCCTGAGCAAAAACATTAGAAAAATAACTAAAGCATCAAAAAAAAGAGGAATAACTAAAGAGCAAAGGGCTGGGAGTGTTCACAAGTGGTAGAGTACCTACCTAGCAAGAGTAAAGTACTGAATCCAGAAAGAGAGAAAAAGGAAACAATCTTGTGTGCAGAGACAGGAAAACTTCATGAGGCCTTAATCCAGGATACAAATGCTCATTGCAGCTTGGAGTTTTTATTTTTCTTATATGTATATACACTCCCTTATTCTTCATATCCTATTTACTTTTGAGGCATACATTTAGTGTGGGGTTATTAGATTCTGCTGAGAGATTTTTTTTTTCTCAAGGAAAACTCTGGGTCAAGAGAAATATGATATCTTCACAAAAAAGATCCTGCCTCCTCAGAACACCAGCTTATAGCTATACTCAGCTTCTTGGGCAAACTGACTGAAAGAGCCAAGTTTCAATTTCTCTGAGAACATATCCAATTTATAACAAAATTAAGGAGTAATCTTTCTTCTCATAGTAGCTTAAACTGAGCATTACCTCTGTACTTATAATGAGAAAGGTAATATATCCCGACATGCTACACCTTCAACTCCCCGGGAACATAGAAACTCTCCCTGAGGAAATTTCCTTGCATATCATATGTCTCCCAGTCTATGTAAAGCACCCTTGGCTCTACTCCCACAGCATCCTGTCCAACCCCATTGTTACCATTTTAGCACCATCGCCTGCTTGTTTGTTCCACTCCACTAACCTGTGAGTCCTTTGAAGGGTGCTTGTCAGGTTCCTGTCTTTCTTCTCTGGACTTTAACCTTGTATAATGTTCACTCACTAATAGTTACTAAATGCCAACTAGCTGGTAGAGTTTTCCCTTATGCCAGTCCCAATAGGACAGAGACTATGGTTATAAATATAGTTAGTCCAGGGGCTAGAAAAGTGCTGGATTCTTCTCTTGGTTTCTATTAGCTTAGTGCCTAAGACAAGGGATTAGAAGGTAACTTCTGTTCTCATTCTGCCAGACAGCAAACTCTCTGCATATAGCTGAGGTTCAGGCATTTGACTGTATGCTAATGACCCTTGCATGCATCTTCCTCCTCTGGGAAGCTATGTGTCTCTCCCTACTAGCGGCTGTTTCTCCTAAGTCATTTTTCACTGTCGGCAGTGGTCATAATAGCAATCTGTCAGAACCCAGAACTTTTACCAGGCATGCAGAATAAAAGGCTGAAAAAGTTCATTTAACCAACCATAGACATTTAACTCACAGTGATTAGAACCTTTCAGGCTATACCAATATTGTTTTGCTTGGGGAAAAAATACACACACACATACACACACACACACACACACACACGCATGCATCTATATGCATATATATGTATGTATAGATGTATATACATACACACACATATACATATACATTTTTTTATTTTGTGTATTATTCTACTCTGAGTATTTAAGAGAGTCCTTTCTTCCAAAGAACTGTAGATACTTTTAAAGTTATTTGGCTCTCTGAAAAGACTAATAATGAAAATAATTCCACAGAGGAAAAGGTGAAACATGTAATACATTTTAAACTATATACTTACAAGAGTCAATTATTAAATCATGTTAATATTTCCAATAAAATCACTCATTGCTAATTCAAGAGCAAAATGCATGCACAAGTCATTATTTCTGGTTTGGCTTGTCTTTCAGCTACTCTAGAGCTGTCCACATTTTTTTTACTTAATGTTTAGAATCATCTAGGAATGATAAGACACAAAATAAAGGATTCATAACAATATTTTAATCATATTGAGTTTGTATAACACAGTTTACAAGCCACAAATAAAGGGTTAATAACAATATATTAATCATATTGAGGGTGTAACAGTTTATAAGCCTATACTTTTTCACTTATTATAATACTTAAAAGGAAATGGTGAATTTTTTTTGAGATGAGGAGAGTTACAGGATGTCCTGGGTAGTTCCAGTCAGGACATGATAAATGCAGAGATTTACCAAAGGATTCTAATTCCCAAGGGGAGGTCTTCCTTCTAATCTCTAAGGAAATCCATGGTTATTTTATCTACCTATCTAAGTTCCTCAAATCTCCCTGTCCCTTTTAAGGAAATTGTATTACTTTTTTGTCCATGCAAAAAATATTGAAGTCCTAACACTTTCTTTGAAAATAGTCTTTAATGATCATGTGGAGGTCCTTTGTGTGAGCCCTATTGTAATATCTTTATCAAATGGAGTAATTTAGAAACAGAATTCTAGCAAAGGAAAGTGGGATGAAGATACAGGAAGACCCTGTCTTCAAGCCAACTGATGCCTGAAGTTACCTGAGTGTGAGAGGAAGGCCTGTGACAAATTTTCCTTTACCATTCTCCTGGGGGAAATTAGAGTTTTCTCTTAACAGGCTCACATGTTGAATGTTCTGACAATTCTCCTGAAGTCTGCCAATCTCTTCCACAAAGAGATTAGATGTAACAACCCAAGGGTATTCTATTGCACCATGTGATTTATACCAAAAATCTCTCCAGTGTTTTGGGTTGTTGTTTTTTTTTCCCAAGCAGTCAATATCCTTGAAAATCTTTATACTGTGCTTAATTCACCACTAGGTAATTTACTATCTGAGTCAGGCCTGATTACATAGTACAAGTGGGGGTAGGTCTTGTTACTACAGTAATCATAGGAGGTAAGTACACTATTTACTACTATCCTACTTTTTCAGAAAAAGAAACTGGAATTCAAAAGAGTCAGTTAGGTGTTATTTCTTGCCCATCTTTAACCTTACTATGTTTCATTGTCTCAGTTCTTTCTCCAAAGTGTCAGATGCATGAGTGATTTAAATTGTAGTACTGGTGTTGAGAAAAGGAGTAATGGCAGGATTTTCAAAGCAATTCTTTCATAAGTCACAAGATTACTAATATTTTTTCCTTTCAATGACATTGATTGAAGAATGTATCAGTTCGCCATAGTTCAGAAAACATATTTTTGATGATTAATTGGATGTGATTTTGTCACATATCTCAGAAACACTTCAGGTCAATAACACTGTTATAACAAAACCTCTTAGGCCTATGCATCATCTTCAGGGTAGATACAATGAAAAATTCCCAGAAACATTGTAAATAAAATAAAACGAAATTAAGCTTTACATCCCAGCTTGGCTTCTCCCTTTGCTGCCAACTGAAGAATCTAGTTTTATTAAAGAAAGTAGTAGTGCATATTAACCTTCTTTTAATGGGATTGTAATCAACTTTGACTGTGGGATCCAAGGGTTGCCCATGAATGTGGAACTGCTAACTTCCCAGTCTCAGCTATGTGAGACTAGACCTACACTGCTTTAGGTTCTTCCTCCCTTGTGTCTTTCAGAATTCCAGAGCTATAATGCCTCCCTCCAAACCCTCCCCCCCACCACACACACAGAGTGAAATCTGCAGCTGGTGGCATAAATCTCTACAATCACACCTATAACAGTTAGCCTACTTACCTCACTAAAAGCCCAGGAAAGGCTTTTGTTTTGGTGATAATTCAGAATTGAGGCAAACCCATGTCCATTCCAACACTTGTGCAATGAGAAAACATCTTCCACCTATTCCCATCCATTTCTCCAGCAGCTGGAAGGAGGGATCATGTCTTCCTAGCTAGCTCTCACTAAACTACTAAACGGGTTCAAAGTATAATTCATCCTGCTGACGATCATGATGAAGATCGCTCTCATGCTGAGCATAAGAAAACAGTAAAACTGAAGAATAAGTGCTTCTCTGTTCAATTCATACGTAGATAAGAGTCTCAAGTATTCTCTCAACAGTCAGTGATCTAGTGCAAAAGAATGTTACAAGAAAACAGATGGCCACATCTGCCACATGAGAAGTCTCCTGGGTGGTTTCATACTAACTCAAAACACTAGCTTGGGAATGGCAGTAAATGCCTATTATACTAGCTGTCAGAACCTGAAGCAAGGGGATCACACATTTGGCATTCTTTCCCCGAATTATGAACTGAGCCTCTATTTTACCTAATGCTCTTGTGTTTTCAAGTCTTGAGTGAGTAGCTGCAATAGTCTTCGCACACCTGGGAACTACGTCAAAAACGACAAGAATTCTCTACTCGTAGTGAACTGAGCAGAGGAGGCCAGAGGTCACTTATATAAAGTTCCACTTAGCTAAATGCTCATCAGGAACTTCCCAGGATTCAGTGGCCTCCTGGGGACATGAACAACACCTACAAATCTAGAATAAATGCAATCAGGCTACATAGGATTTTCTACACCATTATTTCCACATATCTGATCAGATCTTAATCTCTCCCAAACTACAGGCTAGCTTCACACTGGTAAGAGGGGATTAGTTTCCACTCCTTCAGGGCCCTATCTGACCCTAGACTATAAATCAAAGGATAATGACCCTCCAGAATCCTTGTCCTTACACCTTGCATCTGTTGTCATGAATCAAGAATTAAATAGCATCTTAATCATTTTTGTCATCAGGATATCTACATACATGCTTTTGATCATAGTACTATGATTTAATAACATTTTTAATAAGGAGGTCACAGAGGATCTTCCACTGAAAAATCTACCAGACCCTATCTCCAACATAACTAGCAGAAAGCAAGACTGAGGGACAGAGCTCAAGCAGAAGAACACGACCCTGACCATTAGCCGATTCAGAGCACAGCGCTTGCCACATAGTACATTTTCAACTGCATGCAAATCTAGGTATGTAAGCTGCTTTTGTATGTGCATACACTGCTTCCAAGGTAATCTTTGGTTGGCATGTGTGCGTTTGATTGAGAGACACATCAATTATTTTCAGTATTATAATGCTGAGTATTTATGATAGCTAGCTTGTAAGTAGTTGCCAAATGTTTTAGTTTAACATGAAAGGTGGGAAAGAACTGTAAAGAAATGCAGACAAAAAAGAATACTGCTGAGAAGGGGCTGGGAAGGTAGTTCAGTGGTAGAATGCTTGCCTTGCATGCATGAGGCCCTGGGTTCAATTCTCCGGTACTACATAAGCAGAAAAAGCCAGAAGTAGCACTGTGGCTAAAGTGGTAGGATGCTAGCTTTGAACTGAAGAGCTGAGGGACAGCGCCAAGGCCCAGATTTCAGGCCCCATGACTATCAAAAAAACCGAAAAAGCCAAACATGGTGGCTCATGCCAGTAATCCCTAGCTACTCTGGAAGGAGAGACTGGGGGAAACAAAGTTTAAGTCCCAGCCTAGACATGAAAGTTCACAGATCCACCATACAAGATGATGCTAAGAGAAATAAACTTCAAGACATATACACAAGAAGTTTTTCTTTGTTGTTGTTGTTTTTAATATACTATGTGATTTCTTGTTTCTTTTGTGTGTTCTTCCCCCTATGGTTTATCCCCTGTTGTCACTGTATTTGATTTCGATACCCTGGGTATTGTATATACGTTTATCTGAATCAGTGAACGGAAGGGAAACAACAAAATGGTGAGATAAAGGACATGAGGGAACCCAGTGCAACTTGGGGTGGTTAGGGAGGAGAGAAAGTAGGAGAAAAATGAGGGAGGAGGTAACAAGTTCAACAAGAAATGTACTCATTGCCTTGCTTATATAACTGTAACCCCTCTGTACATCACCTTGACAATAAAAAAATATGTTCACAGATCCTCATCTTGAGCAATAAAAAAACATGTAATTGTCATTCCAGCTCTTGTAGAAATATGAATTGGAGGACCACCATCCACAGAATACTCTATTTGAAATACAACAAAAGTAAGAATTGTCTAGGGTATGGCTAAAGGAATAGATTACCTTCATGGTAAGTGTAAGACTCTGAGTTCCATCCAACCTCAGGACCACCAAAAGGGAAAACATGAATATGATATAAATCCTTTGATATCAATAAATTTGAAATTTTAGACAGAATAAATACTACAAAAAAAACATAAACCCTAGCACTGACTCTATAAAGCACAACACTTTATACTATGTGATTACTGATTTGAATGAATAATTATAAATCTTTCCTATGAAAATAAACAAGGATAACATGATAAGGCAGATAGGTTCCAACAATTCTTCAATACTATTCATCCAAATGAAGGCAATTTGTGTGGGGAGGCAGGTAGAGGGAGAGGGTGGTACTGGGGCTTGAACTTCAGGGCCTCATGCTCTCACTTTTCTTTTCGTTTGCTCTACTACTTAAGCCGTACCTTTAGTCAAGCATTTTGCTAGTTAATCAGAGATAAGACTTTCATAAACTTTGCTGTTCTGGCTGACTTTGAACCTCAATCCTCAGCATTCAGCCTCCCAAGTAGCTAGGATTACAGGCACAAACTACCAGCACCCAGCTTCAGGCAAAGTTCTTAAGAAGTAATAGGAGCAATCCCCCAACAATTTTATGAGCCTATTATAACATTTGTAACATTCCTAGATATAAATAATATGGACATACACATAGAAATATATTTATTTCTACTTTGACTAAATCATTTTATTCTGTAACAGAAAACTCCTGTAGTGTGAAAAACCGGATTAAGTTTGAAAGCATCAGAGTGCATCCAAGGTTTGACACTTTAAAGGAAAAAATGATTTCAGTTCATATTTGTATACAGTACAGATATGAACATCAACATACAGAAAACCCAATACACAGAAAACATGATCCTTTAATTTTTATTTTTTAGTGTTATTGTAAAAGTGAAATACAGAAGGGTTACAGTTACATAAGTCAGGTAATGAGTACATTTCTTTTTGGACAATGTCACCCCAGGAAACACATCTTTAAAAATATCTGACACAGAAGAGATCAAAGGTTCTAGGTCAGCCTAGGCTTCATAGTGAGGTACTGTCTCAAGGAAAGAAAGCAGGAAGGAGGAAGAAAGGGAAAAGGAGAGAGAAGGAAGGAAGGAAGGAAGGAAGGAAGGGAGGGAGGGAGGGAGGGAAGCAAGGGAGGGAAGGAAGGAAGGGAGAGAGGGAGGAAGGGAGGGAAGGAAGGGAGGGAAGGAAGGAATACATGTGTACAAATGCTACATTAGAGAGCATTAACACATTATTTATTATATTACATTCCATATTATATAATAATTATTTATCACTATAATATAAATTACAGTGATATAGTTTTAATAACAAATTTCTCAACTTGAAGAATTAATTGTGACTGTCTTTACAATGTTGTTTATTGGTTTATCTTTTTCTGAATGGAGAGGTGTAAAATCTATTTTTGCATATGGTAAATCAGTCAATTATAGTTGATAATGAGCACTAACACTTCAGTTGCTATCTATTCCTCAATGTTTGGGATAGGACCACATCTCAGGAATCAAAGCAAGAACTGTGCATCTCTGACTTTTTTCCTTCTCAATCATGAGGAGGATCAGGGGAGAGGCTGCTCTATGTAAGGTATTTGGCCTGTACTATGATAATGTAAGGTTGGGATCACAGGATGTGCATGGAGATCACTCCTCCAAGACTGCTAGAGATATTGAAGTTTGTTTTATCTATTTTTTGGTCTATTAACTTTAAATTTATGTGCATGGAAAGACTTGGAAAAAATTATATTAAGTGAAGTAAGCCAGGCCCAAAGAAACATAGGTCCCATGGTTTCCCTTATTTGCAATATCTAGTATATGTCTGAATCAAGCAGAAAAGGTCAGATAAGGTGATGTTAGGGAAATGAACCCTAAGATATGTATTCAAATGTTTTTTTTTCATGCGATTGTTTCTAACACATTTATAAGATTATTTCTTTGTTGCTTTGTATGTCCCTCCCCCACAGTATAACCCCTGCTTTCACTGTATTTGATGTCAGTATATCTTGTGGAGGGGAAGAGGAAAAACAAATCGTTTAAATAGGGATACAGGTGGACCCATTGCAACAATGAGATGTACAAGTCGTTATGTCAAAAATGAATTTTACAACTTTGGTGGGGGGGATGAGTGGGGAGGATTGGATGGGGGTGAGGCAGGGGAAGGATGGGAAGAGATGGGAAGGGGAAACAAAGGAGGAGGCTACAATGCTTGATAAGAAATGTACTCACTATCTTGCCCATGTAATTGTACAGTATTGTACAGTATTTTCACAATAAAAAAAAAAGAAAACTGGAAGTGGCATTGTGGATTAAAATGGTAGGATGCTGGCCTTGAGCAAAAAGAGCTCAGGGACAGTGCCAGGCCCTGAGTTCAAGCCCCAAGACATATATATATATATATATTATATTATATATTATATATATTATATATACACATACATACATATATATGCACACATATACATACATATATACACATACATACATATATATGCATACATATATACACATACATACATACACACATATACCTGTGTATACATATGCATGTATACATACATACATGCACATGTGTGTATATGTGTGTGATTTAATCTTATCTTCTGACTCCTCTCCTATTTTTCAAAATCAAGAGCATTGTTTGGGAATCCCTCCATGTGTCTTTATTTAACCTGATGAGGAAACTCCAACCCTTTTGGAGTTGGAGTTGTACTCTACCCATTTCTCTAGCGATGTCAATCTCTAATCTGTAGTGCACAATTTTTATTGGACAAAAAGAAATTGATGCAGGATTTAAGCAACCTGGCCCCCACCGCCAAGCCCAAACTTCCTTATTTTTCTCTCCGAAGATCTAAGTGTGAGTAGTACTGACCCTAGCCTCAAGAAGGCAGTAGAGACCTGGAGCCTAATTTCTACAAAGGCTGTTGTCCCAGTGACTGAACAGAGCCATATCTCCTGCTCCAAGCAGACCATCACTGTCCGTGAACCATCCCTTACACCATGAGATTCAGGAGGTTCGGAGTTGGCCCCCATCCCTTTTTGATCAAGTACCACAGTGGACTTTCACTTATATTAAAGTTTGAGAACAATGCCCAATCCTTGAGTGGATTCCAGATAGCTTAGTTATTTTCATATTATTTTGTCTTTTATGGTATATTATTATTATTCCTCATAATTGTGAACATCATTAACTTTTATCTGCCAGTAAAATGTTCTTTTTCCTAGGTCTCACGGTCTTATTCTCTCTCATTCCCAAACCTACTTACTTAGCTATAAACTATTTTAGAGGCAACAGAGTGTAACGGAGGAAACACAATGGGTTTTTCAATCAGATCTCCCCAGGCCTCCTTTTTCTCATTAATAACTTACAGATAATGTACAATACTGTAGGAAGGAGGATTAATGAGATGATATGTGTGACAGAGTGATGGGATAAATGTGTGCTCAGTGAATATTAATTGATTCCTTTTCTTACTCCGCAGTAACCAGAGGTATGTAATTCATATCCCTCCTTCATGCTCAGCTAGGACACAGGCCTTGCTCAGTACCATATCACACACACACACACACACACACACACACACACACACACACACGTATATAAAATAAACCCAGGAATAGTTTTTCATGCAATTCTAGCTACTCAGGAGAGTAACATGAGAGGGATCAAACTTCAAAGCCAGCCTGAAGCAACCAAAAGCTAAATGTAGTGCTGCACACTTGTCATTTCAGCTACAGAGGAAATAAAAATAGGAGGATCATGGTATAGGTTGACTAGAGAAAAATGTGAGACCCTATTTGAAAATAATAAAAACAAAAAGAAGGGCTGCAAATGATCTCAAAGAAGGCCATACTAAAGCTACCAGCACAACTATGTTTATCTCAGCATTATTCACCATAGCTAAGAAATGGAACCAACCCAGATGCCCTCAGTAGATGAATGGATGAGAAAATGTTATGTGTGTGTGTGTGTTTGTGTGTGTGTGTGATATGTTTTATATATTAATAGAAGACTATGCTTCCATCAGAAAGAATGATACCACCCCACTAGGAAATGGAAAGACTTGAAAAAAAATCATATAAAGTAAGCCAGACCCAAAGAAATATAGGTCCCATGGTTTCCCTTATTTTGCAATAATTAGTATACATTTAGGATAATTTTATCTGATGAGCAGAAAAAGTTCAAAAGCTATGCACATTTGGCCATATAAGATACTAAACGAAATGAACCCCAAGATACGGACACAAGAGGTTTTTCTTTGTCATTGATGTTTTTAAGGCACTATGTTTCTTTTGTATGTTCTTTTCCCTATGGTATATCCCCTGTTGTCATTGTGTCTGATTTTCATACCCTGCATCTTGTATATACATCTATCTAACTTGGGGAAGGAAAAGGGAATACTAAAATGCTGAAACAAGAATACAGGATGACCCATTGCAACATTGATACCCACAAGACACTATGTTGGAAACAAACTTTACAACTTCTGTGGGGGAAAGAGTAGAGGATGTGGGAGAGGGAAGGGATAGCAGGAGAAAAACAAAGGAAGGGGGATCAATGTTCAACAAGAAATGTACTCATTACCTTACTCATGTAGCTATGACCCCTCTGTACAGCATCTCTACAATAAAATAAAATTTAAGAAAAAGAAGGGCTGGAAGTATGTCTCAAGTAGCAGTGCCTGACTTACAAATATGAGGCCAACTCTAAGTCCTAGTATGCCTCAAAAACAAAAACAAAAAACAAAAAAAGTAATAACCTACCAAAAACTTTAAAAGAAAGAGAAGGAAGAAGGAGTAATACAGACAGGTAAATTTGATCAATGTAGATCACGAACATGTATGTACATGTCAAAATGAAACCTTTTTGTTCATTAAAAAAATTCAAGCCAGACACTGGTGGCTCACACCTGTAATCCTTGCTATTCAGGAGTCTGAGATGTGAGGATCATGGTTCAAATCCAGCTAGGACAGGAAAGTCTGAGACACTTATCTCCAATTAACCATCAGAAAATCAGAAGTGGAACTGTGTCTCCAAGTGGTAGAGTGCTAACCTTCAGCACTAAAGCTCAGGAACAGTTTTCCAGAACCTGAGTTCAAGCCCCATGACTGACCAAAAACCATTTTTTTCCCAACAAACATAGGCACTGAATCTCAAAGTCATTATGGATCAATAATGACTCTCAATAACTACTTTTAATCAAAGCATAATGTACTGAAAAAGTAAAAGACTTTAAAAAGACAATGAAGGAGCAAAATCAAGATGTCAGTTACTGATTATTAAAAAACTGGAAAACAGTATTTGTTTAGAAGCAAGAAACCAGTGTGTTGGTGTGTTGGTGTGTGTGTGTGTGTGTGTGTGTGTGTGTGTGTGTGTGTGTGTGTGTGTGTGTGTGTGTGTGTGTACCTATGTGAACAATTTCTAGTGTGCTTCTAGTCCTTTGATCTCATCTTTGCTGGTGTCCTCTTACAAACACAAAGCAGTGAGTTTTTCATTTCAACATTGTGTTCTCACTTCAGAACATCCAGTTTATAATTTTTTAACAATCTATTTCTCCTGTTAGACTACTTATGTTTATCCTTTAGTCTTTGAACTTTTTTAATCCTATTTTAAAGTCCTTACCTGGTAATTCCTTCATCATGCAATTTTTGAGTCTATTCTTATTTATGTGTTTTTCTTCTGGTTATAGATTGCAATTCCTCTTTCAATGCAATCTGGTAGCTTTGCGTCATTTGCTGGAAATTGATTATTTTAATGCTAGGGAGTATCTGGACCTTGTTTTCTATTAGAAAGGATGAACGTTTTAGTTGGCACAGTTAGATTTCAGCTTAGCATTTTTTTTCTTTTTTCTTTTCTTTTTGTTGTTTTTGTTGATGTTGTTCTGGTATTGGGGCTTGAACTCGAGACCTCACACCTCTCTCTCTTAGTTCTTTGCCTACCACAGCTCCACTTCCAGCTTTTTAGTGGTTAATTAGCATAAGAGTCTCTTGGATTGTCTACTCAAGCTGGCATTAAATCAGGATCCTTAGACCTCAGCCTCCTGAGTAGACAGGATTACAAACATGTGCCACCAGCACCTGGCTCTCAGCTTAATTATTTCTTGGACTTACTTTAGACTTTTAAGTGGATCTAGAAGGAACTATCTAGCCCTGCTTTGGCTATCCTGTCTGTGTTTTCACTGAAACTAACGGTTCAACAGTTTTTCTGATCTGGTTGATCAGATTGAAACATCTACATAAGGGCTGGAAATTATTCCACACCCTTGCAGTATTACTTTCTCTGGCATTCATTCTTGGAACAAGAGTGCTTTCTAATAGCTCCAAACCTGTCCAAATCTAGCTTACATTTAGAGGTGATCAAAAGAGGAAAGAATTGAATTATCTCCCCCAATTAAGTGGTTTTAAGCATAGTATCTGATATGGCAGCATAGTAATTAAAAGCTACTTACAAGACTTAAGATACCTCCCCATTGGGTCTGGCTACAATTTCCTATTTGGCCAACCTTAGTGATCAGGCATATAGAGTTCTAATACTCTTTGGTCTTCAAGAGAAAAGTTTGGGGAGCCTAGAAAACACACACACACACACACACACACACACACACACACACATACACACTGGGTTTGTTTGTTATAATACTGGCTTTTACTTTATTTTATTTTTCTTTATTTTATCACCAACCCCTTTTCATACTGTTGTTTTTAAAAAAAAATTAATTTTATTGTCAAGATGCTGTGTAGAGGGATTGCAGTTACATACATAAGGAAATGAGTACATTTCTTGTCAAACATTGTTACCTCTTCCCTCATTCTTCTCCAGCCCCCCTCCCACACACACACCTCCACCATGAGTTGTAAATTTCATTTCCAACCTAGTGTCTTGTGAGTATTGCTGTTGCATTGGTTCACCCTTTGTCCATTTTATTGTTCCCCTTCCCTTCTCCAAGTCAGATACATGTATATATAAGACACAAGGTATCAAAATCAAAAACAGTGACAACAGGGAATAAAACAAAGGGGAAAAAATAATGAAAGAAAAAAAGAAGTAACTTCACATGCTACATTAAAAATAACCACAAAGTAAAACCTCTCATTTCCATATCTTGGAGTTCATTTCACTTAGCATTACTTTATCTGGTCATATGTACATAGCTATTGAGTTATTGTGATCCTCTGCTAGAACTACCTTACACAATTACTAATTGTTACAAATGATGGAAAGCACAGAGCCTATGTTTTTTTTTTGGGGGGGGGGGGGTCTGGCTTACTTCACTTAATATGATTTTTTTCCAAGTATTTCCATTTCATTATGAATGGCTGGTGTCCTTCTTTCTGATGGAAGCATAGAATTCCATTGTGTATATATACCACACTTTCTTGATCCCTTCATCTACTGAGACAGGGTCTTGATCCATTCATGTACTGAGATAGGGTCTTGCTTCCTGTCTAGTCCTGTGCCTGGACCACAATCCTCCTCCTTTAGCTTGCCACAGTAGCTGAGATGACAGGTGTACACCCACATCACACTAAGCTTCTGTTGAAATGGAGTCTTGTCAACTTTTGCCCTGGATAGGCCAAGAACTGTGACTGTCCCAATCTCAGCCTCCCACTAATTGGGATAATAGGTGTGTAGCATCACACCCAGCTATTGGTTATGAAAGATGATTTCCAATGTTCCATTCTCAGCCACCCAAGTAGTTAGGAGTAGAGCTGTGAGATGTTAGCACCCATTGGTTCCTCCATTGTTGTTGTTTTTCTAAGAGTATTGGCTAGTAGGCTTCATGCATGCCAAGATTCATATCTTCTATTTGAAGAAGATGAATGTTATTAGAGCACCTCTGGGCCACCTCTGCAACCTGTACGTGGTTTTTCCCACTCCCAAAACATCTTAGAAGATGTTTTCAGTGACATTAGAGACTTTATTGTCTGTTGTTCCAGAAGCCTCCTCTTTCATGGCTTAGCATGCTCTTTCCCTAGGCAATACTAGGCCCAGGTAGTAAAGGCAGCAAATGATTAGCCCCAACCCCCTTTCCCTGAGAGAGCTCTCCTTTGGGATAGCTATAACCATATAAGTCAGCAAGATCCCCTTAAACTTCTCAGGTCATATAGGTTACCTGAGAGAGCACTCCTTCCGGGCAGCTATTACCATATCAGGTAGCGTGATTCCCCAAATGTCAGAGGTTATGAAGGTCACCTGAAACAATAGCAGACACTTCTCACTTCCTGCCCTTGTGAGAAGGGGTCTTGTTGATCCCTTTACCGGCAATAAACCTTTTCTTTGTTTTTTGTACCTGGATGTCTAGTTTTCTGGCTAAGTCTAATTTACTCTAACATTATCCAAGACACATACAGAACTATTTGCTCTTCATTCTGTACTAGTATTTGAACACTAGTAATTATATTTCTCTAGCCCTGCAGATAGGCATAGCCTGAAACACAAAACCAAGAAAGACAGAGGCAAAGAAGTTGGTGTTTGTTTCACTAACCTGTGTGATATAAACTAGGAGAATTACCAGCTCACCTCTGTGTGAATCTAATTTCACCTGACTATAAGCTGCCCCTGAAAAATTTATCTCCCATGTGTACTATACTAGGCTTCCTAAGGGATCACTCAGCAACACACAAGAAACATTTCTTAGATTTAGTCGGTGCTATTGATCAGATCTAGCCATCAGTGATCCAAAGAAGCCAAAGATGAGAATATGAGCCCTCGTGAAGCTGGATAGACAAGAGAAAAAGGATGGAGGTATAGTCAGCTTACAGTAGATATTCCTCCGTATACTTCGCCTTAAGATTAAGGGAACAAAGTCCTTTTAGGGGAAACGAAGCAGTATAGATGAAGGGAAAATGAGGAATGGTCAGCTTATAGCAAATATAGGAGATATTCCTTCGTGTAGTCATTTTAGGAGAAATGAAGGACAATAACTTGAAATTGAGGCCTGGTGAAGGCAACGCAGAAATGTAAGGTCCACTCCTGGATGGCAAGCAGACTCCACCCTCCTCGAAGCGAAGTCTGCATCCGCTGAGGTCACATCTGACTCTGATATGGCCACACCTTTCTCCGCCCATACCCTAGATAAGGCCTAGCCCAGGCCCAGACGCTCTCCTTCCCAAGTCTTTCCCAGGTCTTTCCCAGCCATGTAGAGTGCCAACATGGCCTGGTGCCAGCCAGAACAATGAATAAACCTGCCCCTTACCTGAATGCCACGTATGTGGTGTGGTTCTTACTCAGCAACCCCTCTTTTTAAAAATCTAACATAAATGGTGCTGGAACCTGAGAAGGGCTTAAAGTCAGGATAGGCGGGATTCCTCTCTGTTTTATTTTTTTTTCTTTTTTTGTTTTTTTTCCCCCTTTTTTATTCTGAAGAATAACCCAGTTCTGACAGCCTTTTGTGAACCGATGTGTCTGCTATGGACACAGCGCCTCAATACCATTGCTGGCCTCTGCAGCCGCCTCCACACTTCTACATTTTGGTGAGTGAACTACTCTCTCAGGGTCCTCTGTCGCTCAGTTTCTCTCCATACATGGCACCATGCCACAGAACCTGATAGGCCTTTAACTGAAAGGCCGGTCACCTCTGGATTCCAGGACGCTTGACTCTGGTTGCTTGGCCACTCCTCCCTAGAGGGCTCCGTGGCGAGTTGGGACGCCACTTCCATCCGATAAGCCCTCTTTCACTCACTAATTTTTTCTCTTCTACGCCTTTAATGGGGTGCTGTGTGTCACTCTGGTGCCATGAAACCCCTCTGAAATGCCTCCTGCACTCCCTGCAAAGCCAGAGCCTAATTTTTTTATGCTGTTCTCAGATTTAGACAATTTCTGCCTCTGCAATGGTAAATGGGCAGAAGTCTGTTTGCTTTCAGGCCCTCTTTGCTCTTTCTCTCTGCCAATCATGTCCAACTTTCCTTATCTCTCCCTTTCTCTTTTCTACAACATTTTGGCTTGTACCCTGAAGAGTGAGACACAGGCTGGGTCCCAGAGACCCCCTCCCTCTCAAAAGCTAGCCAAACTAGGCTTGATCTATTTGTTCAGGCTTTCTTTGCATTTTTTTTTTTTCAGAAATTTGCCATCTTGAGTTCGCCATCTTGGCCACATGGTGGGTCAAGGGTTTGGTCTCATCTGACCCTTAACCTTCTACTAAGCTTACTACTTCTCCATCCATCTATTCTAATGTGCCTTGCTAACAAGTTGCTCTTTTCACAGACCCTGGCTGGTAACTGAGGCCCAAACATCTGATGTGCTTTGTTAGCAAAGATGTCTAAACATTGTTGTCAAAATTTTAGGTTTTGAGTTTTTGCCTTTTTTGTTTTGTGTTGTGCATTCTAGTATTGACTACATGATTCTAAAATATTGAGCATATCTGTGCTAAGATTCTCACATCTAACGAGTTTTGTCATTGCAGAATATTTCTTGGTCAATTCTTGATAAGGAGCAGGTAAACTTTATTCTATTTGATCTCCTTGTTGCTTTAATTGGAAATAATAAAGGATTTTCGTGGCAAAGAAAGCCTAGGCCGAAAAATCCCTAAGATTCCATCTCCAACTAACCTGCAAAGAGCCAGGCTGGAAACATGGCTCAAGACTCTTATCTCTAACCAGCAAATACTGTAAGTGGTACTATAACTCAAAGTGGTTCAGTGCTAGCCTTGAGCAGAAGTACTCAGGGACAGTGCCCAGGCCTTGAGTTCAAACCTCCTTGAATACAACTGGGAAAAGCCATCTCAGCAATGGGCAACTAGACTGAGCCAGTCTGGGGAACAAGGGACTATGGAGAGGAGTAAGAGGAGATGATGTCATATCAGCCACTTTGTGCCTGCCCTTTCAAAACTACCCAGAGCCCGGAGGTTAATAGAAGTAAGAAGCCTGCCTATCTAATGTCCACACCTGTCTACCTTTTAACTGGACAGGAATTTACATTCTTGCCTTTGTTACCTGACTTCTCTACCTTGTCACCAGATAGAGACATTTCTACCAACATTTTTGAGCCCCAAGTCCTTCCTCTTGTCGTTTATTTGCTCTTTAGTATTTTTTTCCCAGCCCCACAATGCCTCATGAGACTTTCTCCAAACTTCATCTAAGGACTCACACCACCAAGGGCTCACTGCCTTCTCTGGGAGGGGACCAAATTCCAGCCTTTTACCCCTAATGTCAATGCCCCTTGTCAGCAGGAAGTAGCCAGGGAGAATCCACGCCCTGTTTCATGATTATTAAAAGGCTAAATGTAAGATCCACTCCTGGATGGTGAGCAGACTCTACCCTCCTCACAGCAAAGTGTCAGTCTAGTACCTGCATTACCTAGGCAACTGGCACACCTGGAAGAGGTCATATCTGCATCCACTGAGATCACATCTGAATTTGATGTGGCCACACCTTTCTCCGCCCATACCCTAGATAAGGCCTAGCCCAGGCCCAGACGCGGTCTTTCCCAGCTCTTTCCCAGCTGCGTGGAGGGCCAACATGGCCTGGTGTCAGCCGGAACAATGAATAGACCTACCCCTTACCTGAATACTATGTGCATGGTGTGGTTCTTACTCGGCTACCTCTTTTTAAAAACCTAACAAGAAATATGGTATTTGTAAGGTCCATTCGTGGACAGCGAACAGACCTCGCCCAGTACCTGCGTTACCTAGGCAACTGGGACACCTGGAAGAGGTCACATCCGCATCCGCTGAGGTCACATCTTAACCTGATGTGGCCACACCTTTCTCCCACCTGATCCCACTTCCCTTTACCTGGACACACCCTTCCCCACCCCCTACCCTATATAAGGCCTAAACCGAGGCCAGATGGCCTCTTTTTTTTGCCAGCCGTGTGGAGTGCCAACCTTGCCTGGTCCCAGCAGGTCTACTGAATAAACCTACCCCTTACCTGAATACCACGTGCGTGGTGCAGTTCTTACTCGGCTACCTCTTTTTAAAAACATAACAGTATTTAGAAATGCTATCTTTAGCATGGCACCAGTGGCTCATGCCTGTAATCCTAGCTACTCAGGAGGCTGAGATCTGAGGATCACGGTTCAAAGCCAGTCCGGGCAAGACTCTTATCTCCAATAAACCACAGAAAACTGGAAATGGCCCAGTAGCTCATGTGGTAGAGCAGAAGCCTTGAGCTGAAGAGCTGAGGGACAGCATTCAAGCCCCATGACCAAAAAAAAGAAAGAAAGAAAAGAAAAGAAAAGAAAAAGAAATGCTGTCTTAGCTTCAAAGAGAGACAACATCCATTCCTCACCCTAAGAATTAACACCAGGTATCCCGACCCGCAGGACTTCAGCGAGGGCAATGAACCTAAGCGAGAAGGAATGAAGGGACAAGAGACACGAAGAATGACAGCAAGACAAGGATTCTGATCAAGCTGCCAATTTTTATTTTTCACACAAGGGTATTTATATGCTTGGAATAAGGAAGCTTTTTCATTGGCCGAAGCAGCTGCAGGGTGCTTGTTTAGGGCAAGGTGAAAAGGTGGTCGTTAGTAGCTGCAGGGTGTTTGCTTAGGGCAAGGTGAAAAGGTGGTCGTTACTTAGGGCAGAGTGAGAAGGTGAAACAGCCTCAAGATGTTCCAGTGAGATAGTTGGCTCCCAACAACCAGGTGTTATTAGAGCAAAGACAAAGCACCTAGCTTTGCATAACTTGAAGCCAGACTCCCTGACTTTATCATAAAAATACCCCAACAGCCCAAGGAGCTGTGTGTCTATCTGGGTGTCTCCTGGTGTGTGTATGTCCCTCTCTAGGTCTGTGTCTTTTCATATGTGTCTCTCCATCTCTATCTCCCTATGAGAGCACCCATACTCTGCTAGAGTGTGCCCCTGCCCTCCTGTCTGCTTACTTCCCTGCTTGTTTACTTAATAAAGCTCTGCCAAGTTTTCTTACCATTGTGACTTGTCCAGAAATTCTTATTCTACAATTGAAGTCAAGGACCCTCAATGAAGAGTTCCTACATTTAAAGGGATGCTTCAGTAAATCTCACCTCTGTCCAGTGATATTTGGACACAACTATAGCCTTTATTACTGCTTGGAATTGATGAATATAGATATCAAGGTGCCAAGGGACGACCGCCATGAGTCATCACTCCTCTTGGTAAAACTGAAAACAGATGTTCTATGGTTTATGATTGTCAGAGAAGTTCCACTTGGGAAAATGTCAATGTGAATCTCATAGCCCAGAACAACACTACTAGATTTCCATGCCTGTATAACAATGGACCTTATTATTTCAGAGACACAGAAATCTATGAGAATCTCATGAAAATGTACCCTGTCACAAAAACACTTCTTCACAAGCATAGAATATAGATGTCCTTGAATCCCTCTTACTGCCCCCAACTTTTACATAGACATGTGCACATACAAACACATCTGCTATGCAGGAACCACGAGTTCTAGGTAATAAAATGGACCTTAAAATCTTGCCAATTAATGATCATCACTGCCAGGAAGACAGTAAAACAGAATATGACATTAGTTATCCTTCAAAATACCAGCTCAAAAGAGAAAAAAAATGACTCTTGAGTTATAGCTGAAAGGAAAGTAGGGATAGAAAAAAAAAAAGACACAGAAAGTTATAACCACAGAAGCTGCTTTGCCAAGCATGCCTTCCCTCCAGGGACCCTGGCTCCACCACCATACATCTACAAAGCTAACACAAAACAAACAAATGAAAAAAGAGAGACCCAAAGTAAAACCATATTCAGAAATATAAGCTGTTTTGAGGGACAGGAAAGAAAGGGTCTCTCTACCTTTTGTTACCTCCTGGGGCTCTATAATGATGGTTCGTGATAGGCTTTCACATAACAGGACCTGGAATCTGAGCTTCTACATGTATTTTACAGGTCCCTGGGCCCTTTCTACCACCAAGCTTCCAGACTTCAGCATCCTCAGAAGACTATGAACTTAACTCTTTCAAGGTTCAATTCGATTGTTTTCCTATAGCTAGGCTTATCTATATATCATATTAGCTCTACTTCTCAGGAGAAAGCTGGCTAGCAAAAGAGAACATAAAGGTGAGAAAGGTGAAGTTTCTTTCTCTAAGCTGGGACATTATTTTCTCTTGCATTCTGGCATTAGCATTCTATTTCTTAGGCCCTCAGCCTCTGACTCTAAGTCCTAAAATCTATGCAAGTTTTTCTTTTCTTTTCTTCTGTATCAATAGTTCAAAGTCTTGCATCCAAGGAGGAATGAGGGGTGTAAGCATTATGCCCACCTTTGGTCCTCCGCTCCACCCAGACCTGAGCTCCTCCCTGCCCTGGAGTTCCCGCCATACAGATGGCCACTGCCTCTCTCCACCCAAACCCACCTGAACACCCACCTACCTCACTTCCTGCTCCCAGGTCCTCCTCCTACCTGGATAGGGACAGATGCCATGTGCTACCTTATAATAATCTTTCTCCTGTGCCTGCCTGCCTCCATGTGGTCCCCTAGGATGGATGTGAAAGATTCCTTTCAAGGGGTTCTTTCAGGTTTCCAATGATCACATAAAATTACAAATCCTTAAGATCTACACATAAGGGGCTGAGAAGGTGGCTGGGGCTGGGAAGGTGGCTCAGTGGTAGAGCGCTTTCCTTGCATGCATGAGGCCCTGGGTTCCATTCCTCAGCACCACATAAGCAAAAAGAAAAAGCCGGAAGTGGTGCTGTGGCTCAAGTGGTAGAGCGCTAGCCTTGAGCTGAAGAGCTGAGGGACAGCGCCCAGGCCCAGAGTTCAGGCCTCATGACCAAACCCCCCACCCCCCCCCCCAAAAAAAAGATTCACACATAAAAAGCACTTCAGTACATTTCACAAAAAGGAGAATCTCACAGGGTATTATTTATTTTAAAATAACAGGGTTAGAGTAAGGAGAGAGAAGTATTTCCTACTCTCTATGCAAGAATGGAAGTTAAAGACTCAAATGGCAGTTGTTATCTGCTCAGAGCTGCAGGAATACCCGTGGTTAAGCTGTCTGGCATTCTCATTTAGGCAATTGTTCTGGGTAGCCAAGGTGGATGCTGCTTATTATTCTAAAGTATGGAGATGTCCCTGAGCCTGCCTGGCAATTAGTGAACTTTAGGCCTCCTTTCTCAGATAAGCGTCTTAGGATTCTTACTTAACTACAGAGAATTGTAGATGTTTACCATTTCAAAGGAGAGGGCAGTTTTAGAAGCTAGCATCTGTTAGAGTCTCCCAGTCCTTGTACTTAGCATTGAAGGTTGGAAGGGCACTTAACTGCTTTTCCAGTTACTTCCTGGTTTCAACTTTCTGTTCAAGACCTTTTTATATTTATTAAAAATAATATTTCTCTGTCTCCTCATTTAACTCTTAAGACTAGGTTGTGAACTTAAAGAAGAGCTGGCAAATAATAGTAAAAATACAGTAGTAGTCAGGGATTTCTAGAGAAACTGAAACTAATACAATGTGTAGAACCATTCAGCTACAGGAGAAAAGGAATTCATTTGTACCTAGAAGGAGATGAGTTTAGAGCCCCCTGAAGATGTAGCAGCTGAGGGCTGAGGGCTAGAAAAGGACTGGGAACTGGGAACAAGACAATATCGAGATAACAGAATAAAGTCACTTTATATAGAAACTAATATCTTTATGATCATTTATTTCAGTTGTCACCTTGACTGGGTTAAGGACTGTCCAGATATTTCATGAGATACTGTTCTGAATTGTCCTACAGGAGTGTTTCAAGAGGAGATCAGCATTTGAACCAGAGACTGGGTAAAGACTATTCACTCTCACCGTCCTGAACAGCAGTGATGACCCCCAACAGAACACAAAAATGAGGATGGGCAAATTCTCTAAGTTAGGAAATCTAATCAGTGTCCTACTTGTAAGGTCTGCACAGGGACACCTCCCTCCCTTTTGGCTAAGTTTCCTGCCAGTATCTGTTACCTAGGTAACTGGCAGACCTGGAAGCAGTCACCTTCCCCTCCTGCTAGGTCACATGCCTCCCCACTGACCCTAGGAGGGTCCCAGACCCTGAGGTCACATCCAGATCCAGTGTGGCCACACCTTTCCCCCACCTGGCCACACCTCTTCCTGTCCTTGGCCTAGATAAGTCCTGGCCCAGAGGTGGATCACCCCCTTCCTCCCCCACCCCCTTTCCTTTTCAGCCATGCTGCTCCACCGTGCATGGTGGGGGCAACAGTTCGGTAAATAAACTTCTTTTCCTGCCTGAATAGCTCGTGGCGTTCTCCTCATGGGCTACCTAATGAAACCTACCTATTTAATATACCTTACACTATTTCTTTGGCCTCCAGATTCTAGAGCTTACTAACTTAAGCTTCCAGACTTGAAGTGAATTATTTCACCAGCATTTGAGGGCCTCTAGCTCTCAGGCACATATCATAAGGTTCTCCATGTCTGTTAATTGTGTGAGCTAATTCCTATAATCACTCCTTAGCATAGCTCTCCAGATCCTATTAGATCTAATTATCTGGAAAACCTTGACAGTTAAAAACCTCTGATACCAATATTCTTTGGACACAGGAAAGAACAGGAAAGAACTGACAAAGTAGAACAATTTCCATCTATCTGTACATTGAAATAATCAGAATGGAGGGAGGCATCACTGGAAACATAGAAAAACATTGCATTCAAGCCACTTAAGGTAACTTAATTCATTTAATGAGAGCTCAGTGTTTAAAAGACCTGATTACAAATGCAGGAGGGTGTTCAAACTTCTGAGAGATGAGAGTACTCAGCCTGTAGGCACTTCCTGTGAAGAAAAGCCCAGGGCAGACAAAAACACCGGGGAGTCAGCTCAAACGCAAATGTGTCAAGGTGACAGGGCCTGAATCTCATACTGTGAATTCTTTCAAAGAGACAGGCATGCATAAAATCATGTGTTCTTTTGTTTAGTGCTAAGATGGGCTTTCAACCCTTCATCTCTTATAGCTAGAAAGAAAACTTAGAGAATCACAGAACTGGAAGGGCCCTTAGAGATAATCTAGTCAGACCTTCATTTTACAGTTGAGGAAACTGAGTGAAGTCTGAGGAGTGCAATGATTTGCCCAAGGTCAAATGGAATTGGCTCAGGACAGATCCAGAATTTAAATTCTCAGGTCACTTCTAATCCTCTTTACAAAAACGCTAAAAAAAAAAAAAAAACTTTCATTTTTAGCTGTGCCACAAATTTATCTAACTGTAAAGGTAAAAATTCAATCAGCAGACACAATATATTATCAAAAATGAACATGATACACATTTATCTGGTCTCTGTAGTATTTCAAGGTCAATCTGTCCTCCAAGATAGTAAAATCAATTAGTTACAACCCATGAGATTAGATAGATTGTACCTACTTCACATACACATACATAACTGGTCCTATAAAAACAGATTTGTTTCATTGTTTGTTGTTTGGTTTTTGTTTGCTTTGTTGAAATAGTGTCTTACTCTATCATCCAGACTAGGCTTGGATTTTCAGTCCTCCTGCCTCAACCATTCAAGCATGAGGATTACAGGCTTGCATCACCACATCCAGCTTTGGGCACTTTTTAAGCTTCCCAGTAAAAGCCTTAGTAATGGAAAAGATCGTGTATGTATACATGTGTGTTCATTTATAATCAATCATAAGAAAATTCCTAATAATATGACTTCTTATCATTACCAGGATAATTTCTTCTTGGATTTATATCACAAGGGGTAAAAGGTAAATGGAACAAAAATTCAAATTTCTTCCCACCTGAAGAAAATTTTGGCTTCTCATGGTTCTCAAAGTACAGCTAGACCCAAACTACTTCATAACACATCATAGGAAAACACAAAACACAGACTATTTAAGCTTCATTCCTGACAAGTGTTATTAAAATCATATTACAAGCAAGCAGGAATTTGGCCTTCATTTACAGAAATTTTGAAAACTAGAATTAATTTTCTTCTAATAGGTACAATTTTTCTTCTATTCGAGGAAAGGGAAAACAGCTTCTTGCTTTGGGGTTCACTAAGGACCATGATTTTATGAAGAAAATCACTTACATGAAAAGAAGGTAGAGTGGATCAGCCCACTCTATGTTACTTCCCCAGCACCAGCAACTAGATCACGCATACACACACACCACAATGCGTTCCAGTTTTCACTGAAGTTTATAAAGAGCTGGAATGAAGCTATTAGGATCCACTGAGCTTATAAAATCTACTATCCAGAATTTGAAGGACTCTTACAATGTAGAAAACAGGAGCAGGGGCTTGATGAAGATTCAAGATAAAACAAATGGCAACTGCACATTCTGACCTGCTGCTGATGCTAAGATACTGGACAGACAGAACTGTGATCTAAATAAATCTTTTCTTTATAAATTACTCAGTGTGTGGAAGTCAGCTATAACAACAGAAGCTAGGTTGTGACAGTGTTCAAAGAGAATATATGCTACAATCAAACCCATAAAGGATGAACTCATTCTATCTCAACTATTTCACAGTCAAGAGTTGAAAGCCATCTCCTTTTAAACCTCTATTCCCGTTAGCTAGCATTCATTTGGGTAAATATCTTATTTTTATTTTTATTTTAAATATTTATTTTTAAATATCTTTATTTTTAAATATCTTTATATGCATGTTTGTTTTCATTGTATAAAACAATAACTCAAAACCTATAGACATCCATTGTTACGTTCCAGCCAGAACACTACATTGTATGACAACCAAACTTACTTAAAATGGTGCAAAATTGCTAGGATTCTCATTTTCCATGAAAAAAAAAAAACGCACCTCATAATAAATACTGAAAATGTATTCAATAGCTTTTATTCTTAGTATATAAACCAAATTATTCTTTCTTTGCATAATAGCTAAAATGCAACTCCATGAAATTTGTTAGATTTGTTTAGGTCATATGTATTCTCATAATTACAAAACTAGAAGATATATAGCAGAATAAAGACAAACATTCTCTGACTAAGATGCAATTATTTCATAGTTTCTGAGATTCTTACCTATACAAATGTGAGGAGTGATTCACATATTAAATCATCATCCAAAAAAAAGATTCACCAAATTACACTATATTGCATCATGCCTACAGTGGTTCATTTGGTACCACACACAGGTAAAACAAGAAAAGTAACTGGGCACTGGTGGCTTGCACTATAATTCTAGCTACTCAAGAGGCTGAGATCTGAGGATTGAGGCTCAAAGCCAGCCTAGGCAGGAAGTCCATGAGACTCTTATCTCCAATAAACCACTCAGATAACTGGAAGTGGCATTGTGGCTCAAGTGGTAGAGCACTTGCCTTGAGCTGAAGAGCTGAGGGATAGAGCCCAAGCCCAGAGTTCAAGCCCCATGACCGACCAAAAAAAAGAAAGAAAAGAAAAGAAAGAAATCAAACAAAAAGAAAAGTAAGGTAGGCTAATATTTGTAATCCTACCTACTCAGGAGGCTGAGAGCTGAGGATTGCAGTTCAAAGCCAGCACAGCCAAGAAAGTTTGGGAGATGCTTATCTCTAATTAATCAGAAAACTGGAACTGATGCTGTGGCTCAAAGTGATAGAGTGTTAGCCTTGAGCAAATAAAACTCAGGGACAGTGCCCAGGCCCAGAGTTCAAGCCCCATAACCATCAAAAAAGAAAAAAGAAAGAAAAGAACAAAGCAAAAAAAAAAATCTCAGAATGAATGCCATTGTCTTTAACAACATAAAACAAGGGCATTTTATCCTTCCTAATGACTAAAAATAACTCATGTTACACAAACACAGTATTGGGAACAGCATTCATAAATTACACACACATATTGACCAGCCTTTGCAAATTCATGCAGACATCCCACAAATTCATGCAGACATCCATACACACATCCAGCCTGTTCAAGGAGACATCTCCAGTGTCTTATCTGGAGACTGTACCTATAGCTTTATCCTGTCCATGGAGTTCCTGAAGTGAAAAGCAGGCTGGCAGCATCCTGTCTACATCACTTGTCTCTCCATCTCTCCATTTCTGTTTCCTTCTCCAGCTTTATCACCTATTCAGGAGAAAATACCACATAGAAAAATAAATTGAAAACCGGGTTCCAGTGACTCACGCTTGTTATCCTAGCTACTGAGATCTGAGGCTGAGATCTGAGGATCATGGTTCAAAGCCAGCCCATAGTTCAAAGCCAGGAAAGTCCGTGAGTTTTTTGTTGTTGTTGTCTTTTTTTTTTTTTTTTTTTTTGAGGTCATGGGGCCTGAACTCTGGGCCTATGCGCTGTCCCTCAGCAATTCAGCTCAAGGCAAGCGCTCTACCACTTGATCCACAATGCCACTTCTGGCTTTTTCTGCTTATGTGGTGCTGAGGAATCAAACCCCAGGCCTTATGCATGCAAGGCAAGCACTCTACCACTGAGCCACCTTCCGAGCCCCCATGAGACTCTTATCTCCAATTAACCACCAGAAAAAAAACAGAAGTGGTGCTATGGCTCAAGTGATAAGAGTTGTAGCCTGGAGCTAAAGAGCTCAGGGACAGAGCCCACGTCCAGCGTTCAAGCCCCACAACCAATAAGAAGGAGAAGGAGAAGGAGAAGAAGAAAGAAGAAGAAGAAAGAAGAAGAAGAAGGAGGAGAAGGAGGAGGAGGAGGAGGAGGAGGAGGAGGAAGAAGAGGAGGAGAAGGAGGAGGAGGAGGAGGAAAGAAAAATAAAGAAGTTGGAATAATAGTTGAGTCTTGGTCATAACTCTCTAATGTACCATATTATCTTTGTCTCCATTTCCTCCTAGTCCTCTTCTCCTCCCTTCCTTTGTATCCTCAGTGCTATACAGAAGCAAGTCATCTACTTCAAATACCTGTTTGATTATTGGAATCCCATTTCCTATAGTGAGAATCCAATGAGGCCCAGCAGAGCATTTTGAAAACATCAGTGTCAAGCACAAGTGGTTTCACCTCTTCCCTCATTTTATTTGTGCTGGTCATGGGGCTTGAACTCAGGGCCTAGATGCTGTCCCTAATCTTTTTGTGCTCAAGGCTAGCACTACCATTTGAACCACAGCTCTGCTTCCAACTTTTTGGTGGCCAATTGGATATCTCAGAGACTATATCATCCAGGCTGGCTTCAAATTATTATCTTCACAGCTCAGCCTCCCAATGACATTCCTAACAATACAGAAAACAATTTTTTTAAGAACTGCATACGTTAGCTAGTACTGGTGGCTTATGCCTATAATCCTAGCTACTCAGGAGGCTGAGATCTGATGGATTGCAATTCAAAGCCAGGTGGGGCATTAAAGGCTGTGAGACCCTCATCTCCAATTAAACACCAGAAAACCAAAAGTGCTGTGGCTCAATTGGTAGAGCACTAGCCTTGAGCTGAAGAGCTCTGGGACAGTGCCCAAGCCCAGAGTTCAAGCCCCACATCCAACAACAACAACAAAATACATATATTAAATTCCCCATTCACAGCTTAGTATTTTCCAAAGAGACTTGGAAAAGCCTATAATCCTTCTGCCACTGAATTGTTACATGGAGAAAAGGAGGTTTGGTGTTGAAAGTCAGGAACAAATAGAAAAAGAAGCTATTTGGAGGGTGAAGAAACATGTTCTGACTGTAAGTTACACAAAGGGATTTAAAAACAAACAGATTCTTGGAATTTTTTACAGAGTTATAAAATTAAACTTTAGGACATGAGGAAAAAAGTCCTTAAAGGAATTATATAAGAAAGATGTATGCTGAAAATGACTTAATCACTGGTACTTGGGAAAATCAATGAATATCATACAAAGTTCAAAAAACAAATCCTTTCTATTTATTGTTACACCTTTATACCTTACTCATATACCCAACTGATGTTAACTTCCGGCTGCTCTTAGAGCTGGCCCACTTTGTTTCCAGCCTTAATGCTTTGCAGGAGTCAAGCCTTCTGCCAAAAATTTCTTTCTTTTGTTTGATAAAGGAAGATGACATATATGGATGCAAGTAGCTCTGCCCAATTTTGCATCTTAAATAAATAACAACTAGGGGCTGGGACGGTGGCTCAGTTGTAGAGCGCTTGCCTTGCATGCATAAGGCCCTGGGTTCCATTCCTCAGCACCACATAAGCAAAAAGAAAAAGCCGGAAGTGGTGCTGTGGCTCAAGTGGTAGAGCACTAGCCTTGAAGAGCTGAGGGACAGCACCCAAGCCCAGAGTTCAGGCCCCACGAATGACAAAAAATAAAAATAAATAAACAAATAACAATTAACCCCATTCTCTAACAAATAGTGCTCAGTCCTGAGGAAAATGTGACTCCACAGAGGGGCTCTATTCCAGGTGCACTCTCAAGTATATGTAACTGAAGGGAAAGAATTGTCACACCTGCACTGCCATGCCATGTGATTCCTTCTCTCCACCCACCCCAGCACCCCCCTCCCTCCCCCATTTTTCCACTGTGCTCTGTTGTTGCTTTGGTTTCCTGAGCTCTAATCCACACATCTTTACACAGTCAGCCCATGTACTAGTAACACCTGTTTCTCCTCACAGTTGTTAGCTTCTGTGAATTCAAGATGTTAAGCCCAACAGTGCCAGGCCCATGGATAGAGATTTGACCACCATCTTGGCTGTAGGCTGCCTTCCAGTTTTCTACTCACCTCCTGGTAATATACCTCTATTGTAAATTTCCCTCCTGCCAGTTCTATGACAGTTTATAGTTTCTATGATAACATGCAGAGCTAGTCAAACATGGAACATAGTTAAGCAGTGTTAATTCTGCCCGGGAGAACAGCGTGCTTCCCCCTCCCTCCCCATTTTGTGAAGGACAGGAGAATCATCTCCCCCAAACCAGTAATCACCTGTAACTCAATCACCTCACTGTCAGTCAGCAAAAGGATCCCCAGGCTCTGAGATCATTTCCACGTCAGCCTCAGCCACACCTCTTCCTCCTCTTTATATAATCTCTCTCAGCCTCTAGTTCTCTCTTTGCACACCTACATCTGGTGCAAGCCAGTGGCTTGCTTTTCCTAATAAACTCTCTTCTGCCTAAACTGCATGGTTATCCTTTCACTGGTGGTCTCCTTTCACTAACCCTTTCAAGCAGGAAGGAGGAGATGGAATTCTTCTCCAAGACATAATGCTGCATTTCTGAAAAAGTCATAACTATTCTACCCACTTAGTAGTCCACCTCACCTTCCCTATCCTAAGAAAGCACCTGTTACGGGTATGAAAACTCATCACTGAGCTTGTCTGCTGGCCTCTACCCTTCATAGGCTACTGAATAAAATCCTTTTTAATCCAATAACCTTTGCTCTCTTGCCCCATTTCTCAGGGGCCTATCACCTGAGAGGGTGGGGATGTGAGTTTTCATATTTAGATTAAGATTCTGGGCTGGAGACTGGGCTGGAAGGTAGTCAGTGAGCCAAGCCTTGGGAAAAATACTGAGTTAAAAGAACAATAACGTGGGAGGCCATCTTTTCTATACCGAGAATTTTGTGATACTTTCATATCACACAAAAGTAGGAATAAATTGCAAAATTTTTTAAGACTAACAAGTGTCACAAGCACCAAAAGTCTAGAAAATCATGTCATAGTTTTATTAACTGTCAGACACACCTCTGGGAAAGATTTTTCCCTAAAAAATTAGGTCATATATTTTTGATACCTGCTCCTATGATGATGACAGTTGAAAAATTGAAAGATCATCTAGCCTTCCCTTAAGCATGATTAAATTGACTTTATTTATTGATTGATCGCATAGGAAGTTTCTGCTTCAGGTCTTATTTTGGCAATCACATGTAAATTTTTAGAATTATTTGTCAGATTGGGGAATCTGTATAGTTATTTTCACATCTGATCTGTGATATCTGGAAAAGTTCTTCAAAGGTTTTCATGTGTTTTCAATAGAGTTTCTTCTCCATTACCTATCTGCTTTGGAGGCCAGATGCCATTTGGGCATTTCATGTAAATAAAGCCTCTGCCCCTGCACTTTCCCTTCACAGTGAATGATAGGAGCCTTGGTGGAACCCATTTCACACTTGGATGGCCAGCAAAACTTTCTCTTATGAACCATACAGATCGATCTCACCAAATCCTCACTAAATGAATCCCCAAATCAACTCTTGACCAGCTACCCCAGATTCCCACTAACATTCTTCTTCAACAGCAACAAGATGTGTTTGTGGGAGGGAGGGAGGAATCAGAAAGGAGAGAGACTTCCTTTTTTCACTGTGTTAAAAAATAAGCTTACCTTTACAGCTTTTACAAAAGCAAATGACCATGGGAACTCATTGCTTGAGGCCTTCCTGGGGCCTTGGTAGGAACTGTGCCAGTGAGAAACCCTGGAGCTGGGGTATCATTAGCTTCAGGGTAAATCTGCTCCCTTATGTGGGTTATATAATTGGCATCAAAACTAAAAAGGAGTCAAAAATGTCAGCTAGAGAGGGTTGGCACACATCAGGGGATTGTCAGTTTCCAAGGTCCACCAGACCTCCAAAGATCCCACCCGGGCACAGCATCAGAGCACTTCAGATGTCCCCATACAAAGGGTATTAGCAGCCAGAAAAACAGTAAAATTAAAAAAGCAGTAAAATGCAAGGCCGGGTCTGTTTTTTTCTGCTCCTCCTCCCTTCCTAATCTTGAAGTAGCCAGTCCAGTGAATAGGAGAGGGTAATATAAGTGATAAGAGAAAAACTGGAACAGGCTGAGCTGAATGTAACTCTAGCTAGAAAAGAGCTCACTAGGTCAATAAGGAACCCAAAGAGCACAAGTTTCAAAGGTTTGACCATAGGCCTAGATATAAGGGAAGTAGGGTGGCATACCCATCAGGAACCAGATCACCTGGTTTTAGCTACAGTGACCACAACCTACAGCAACTAAGAAATTGGAATTTTCATGTAGAGCATGCTGGACTTTTTCATGAGCTTCTGATCATTGAAAACTGAGTGTGACAAAAAGCCTCCCAACATAGAGAGAAACAGAGCAGAATTAGAGGGCAATGGCAGCATGAAACTACTTCCTCATTGTACCCTAAGGAGCAGTTCTTATTCAATGAACTGACTATATTTAAAGATAGAAGCCATTTCACTTGTAGCATCCTGAGTGAAGACCACATTCATCCTCCACCTTCAGTGGATCCCCTATTCTGACCACTGTAGTGTTGCTCATGTGGCCCTTTTAGCATATCCTTCCTGAATCCCAGATGCCTCCCCTGCCCTGAACATCTTTTTCTTCCTCTTCTTCCTACATCCTCTAAACTCCACCTCCTTGGGAAATCTCAGACAGAAGTCATACTTTATCTTCTGAGCTCCACCTAACTCTTTTTCTTTTGTATTCTCCTTAAGTCATTAAAGTACTGCAGTGTATTATAACTATTCCTGCTTCTGACTTCCTCCCAGTCTGTTTAATCCTTCTGGGTCATGACATAACTTACTCCATCTTGGACCACAGGTATAGCACAGATCCTGGCACACATGCTTTGTTTCAATGAATATGAGTTACACAAATGGATACCTTCCCCTTCTTTCCCATATATAAAAACTCCAGGATAAGCCTGCTACTCTCTCTCTCAGGAGGCCACCTTTGTTCAGCGATTGCATTCATCAACTCATGATTATTTCTTAAAAATGCTTAAGTTATTCATCCCCAAACTTGTCATACTAGAAGGTAGAACCTGAAATACACTTTTCCTTTTGTGGTTATTATATCAAATCCTTTCCATTTAAATGTTTTCTCAGTTAGGCACAGACAAGCAATCTTTTCAGCTAAAATGCAAAGAGCTTTGTTACCTTTATTAACAGGTTGAGTCTATTTCCTAAGGAGAAAATCACCTTAACTAAGCATCGCTTTTCCTCAGGTAAACCTCTATGAGTGTGTTCTGCCTCTCCTTCCTCTTGAAATGCAGCCAGCCCCTTGGAGGGGCTAGGTCTCCATTTTACCTAACTGATAATACAATTTAGTTTTAATCAAAGTATCATAATCAGCCAAATTGAAAAACATTCTCCAAGGTTTGCTTGAGGTGGGGTTGGGAGTTGTTAGAGATACTCTACTGGCTGTACTGTTCCACTGATTTCAATCCCTTGACATCTTCTATCTCTCTTGAATCCCGGAAATTGGAGCTCATACTGAGTGTTAGAAAACTGCTTTAATCAAGTTTATGAATGAATTTAATTATATGCCAGGCAAATCTGTTATTGCTACTGTGAATTTGACTTAGGAATGGGGTAATTTTCATGGGGCACATATTATAATGGCATTCAGACCAGAATGACATTATAAAAACTTCTTTTCCAGATTTGAAGATCATATCGAGATTTCTAATAACGTTATAGAATCTTGATGTTTTAACCTTTGTCCATGTTATAAAACTCAAACTAAATGGCACCAAGATACAATAAGGCTTCAATTAGTCTTTGATGAGTACAATGAGAAAACAATTTTAAGAAATTGCCAATCTCCAAAGCATTCCCTGCTTTCATTTTGGAATTTTCTTTTATTGCTTTTATAAAGGTGATGTACACAGGAGTTAGTTACATAATTCAGTATATAAGGACATTTCTTTTTGGACTATATCACCACTTGGCTCCCTCCCTCCCAGTTTTCCCTCTCATCCTCACCCACCATTTTCAACATAGTGTCAAGTGAGTACCACTACTATATTCGTTTGCCTTTTGTCCTACCATTTCTGTGCTCTCCTTACCCTCCCAAAGACAGATAAACAAATAGATGAGACAAAAAGAAAAAAAAAAAAACAGAAACAGCAATAAAGAAAAAAACCTGCCCGGCACCAGTGGCTCACGCCTATAATCCTAGCTACTTAGGAGGCTGAGATCTGAGGATCACGGTTCAAAGCCAGCCCGGGCAGGAAAGTCTGTGAGACTCTTATCTCCAAGAAACAACTAGAAAACTGGAAGTGGCACTGTGGCTCAAACAGTAGCATGCTCACCTTGAGCTGAAGAGCTGAGGGACAGCACCCAAGCCCAGAGTTCAAGACCCACAACTGACAAAAAAAAAAGAAAAGAAAAGAAAAGAAAAGAAAAAAACCTGGTTTTCATTCCCTGATTTTTAATAGCTGTCTAGATTTCCTTCCTCTGTATCTATGGCATTCTATCTACATACCTTCTTTGAGACACATGATATTGTGCTCTAGTAAAGTTTCTCTCTCTTAACTATAAGCTACTTAATATGACAAATGACATCTATTCAACCCTAGGTCCCCAAGATCCAACAAGTGCTAGACATAATAAGTTCTCAATAAACAGGTATTAAATTCATGACTAAAAGAACAAAGGAATTTAATAGGTATTAAAATCAGTGTAGGTATATTAATTTTCTTTTATTTGTTTTGAGGACAGATTCTCATTACATAGCCTGGGCTGATCTTGAATTTCTCCTTGACCTCTTAAACACTGGAAGTAGAAAGGTGAACAATTACACACAGCTAGATTTTTATTTTTGGCAGTGGTGGTAACAGGGCTTGAACTCAGGTCCTCTTGTTTGCCTCTCTGTTGGCATTGTACCATTTGAGACATGCCTACAGCCTCGTTTCTTGATGATTATTTTGAAGATGGAGTCTTAATGGAGTCTCCACAAAAGATACCATCTCCACAGTCAGGGATCTGCTCACTCTGCTTGGCTAGAATCCCTCTTCCCCCATCAGCCTGCATCCAGTGCCCTTGGAGTTGTTCTCACCCTCCCATATCCCATATTCCAGCTTTGCAGACCAATATTCTGCACTACTTCCCCTTGCTCAGGCCTTCATCCTCTGAGCAGCATTCCAGGCCCAAGCAGTACTACCAGATACACACACATTCTACCTTAAGTCTCTTTCTGTGAGGGAGACACCTACCCACAAATCCCTGTTTTTACCCCATGTCTTAAGCATATACATAATTTGTCATCCAAATTGAAGCACTTTTGAACATGAACACTACTCGTATTTATACTAGGGCAACTGTAATCAACTATATCTCTCCTAGACAATTCAAGAGGATTAGTCTCTCAATGTGTAACACCAAAACAGAATTAAAACCTGAAAAGTGAAGGCTTTGATTTTTCAAGAGGAAAACCAAGTACTAACTTAAAGAAAGAGAGAGAGAAAAATCCTTTATCTTACTTACCTAGAATCTATTATGTCATAGTATAGCCAATCTTAAGCAATCATTGGGTTCCATGTAGGTGGCAGTATTAACAATCTAACATCTATAGCATTATTGTACATAAAAAACAAAAATCCATAAGACTCTTATCTCCAATTAAACACCAAAAAAGCCAGAATTGGAACTGCAGCTCAAGTGGTAGAGCACTAGCCATGAGCAAAAAATTAGGGGGGGGCTAGGAAGGTGGCTCAGTGGTAGATCACTTGCCTTACGTGCATGAGGCCCTGGGTTCGATTCCTCAGCACCACATAAGCAAAAAGATAAAAGCCAGAAGTGGTGCTGTAGCTCAAGTGGTAGAGCACTAGCCTTGAGCTGAAGAGCTGAGGGACAGCGCCCAGGCCCAGAGTTCAGGCCCCACAACAGGACCCCCCCCCCCAAAAAAAACAACTTAGGGACAGCACCCAAACCCTGCTGAACTTGCATGGCTTTTACCCAAATGTCAGTGCTTAGAATAAGACTAAAGGCTATGATAACCAAAGTGTGGGTACAAATTCACTGTTAAACATAAACATACTCTTTTAGAACTGGTTAGAGCTGGCCGTAGAAAATTACACGAATTCAAAAGTAACTGTAAAACCTTGGTTTATATCTTTAAGTTATAAGACATAAGTCAGGATCATAAAGTGGAAGTTTTTTTCCTGAATGGTAGAAGTTTCATGGCTGCTGTTAAACAGGACCTGGTATGTTTGGGATAGGATGGCTGCAGACTCATGGCCATTCTTAGAATCCTCTTCCTTCCTGGTTGAGATTTTTTTCTGCAGAATAAACAACATTATTCAGCCCTAAAAAAAAAAAAAAGAGGTAGTGAAAGGCTTTTTAAAAACATGTGTTAAATCTTTAAGTTGTATTCTGTTATTCTGAGAGATTAACCATTTTTCAAAAGTATAATTTATATACTCATACCTCTCAAAAGGGCTTGAAAGAATAATTGGCAGACCAAAGTACATTATAGGCATGTATGGAAATGTCACAATAAAACTCCTTTGTATAATTAATAATATACCAACAAAAATGAATAGGTAGAAAATATCAGAATGCATAAGTGACAGTAAACTGTTTGAATTGTAGAAAATGATAAAATATGGAAATTCAAGAAGAGTGGCAAAAAGAACATTCTATGTCAGTGGAAAGATTTGTGCTAGATTCTTGCTAATAAGGAGAGCCACAAAAGGTAGTTGGAATGACATTGTCCCATCAACAATTTTTTTTTCTTAGAAACTTTAGAACACTTGCTCCTGATTAGTCATTAGTAAAGTTATTTTAAGAAAACGTGAAGCACTCCTTTTCTTCATCTCATTCTCCAAGTATGAAATTGGGCCCTCTACTAAGCTTGCACTCTTCTTCGTTTGGGTCACATCTGTACAGCCCAGAGAAGATGTGATTTTACAGAACACTCAGGCCAAGCAATAGAAGATCATATTTTGGAAAATGAGAGGCCAGTCACACTGAAATCTTTCTCCTAGTCTCTGTCTCAAGAGTAGGGTAATTATTAGGAACACTGAAATGGATCCTTGGAGAGGTAATGTCTTGAGAGGCAGGAAATGAGAGGGCACAGGAAACATGAAATATGTGCCTTTGAGCCGGTGCATTAGCAAATCTCTGACCACAGAGGTTCATCCGCTGCCAGGCTGGAGAGAGCGAGTGGTAGGGAGGGAATGGCAGCCCCGATCACTGATTGACAAAAGCTTCCAGGGCAGAGCAGTAGAATGATTTAGAGGTGCCTCAAGTGGGATTTGATTGCACATCTTCCTGAAGTACCAGTATGAATGATTCACGTTTCCTGATGGCCAGGGCCACTGTAGAGCTGACCAGTAATTTGTTATTTCAGGTTTTTTTTCTCTTTTAAACATTTCTGAATTCAAATCAGCATAGTCCGGTAAGTCCAAAGCCCTACATCTGATGAATCCTGTAATCAAAGACCCACATCAACTTTGAGCAGCCACTTCAGGTTTGCTTGCATTTTGTGCTCAATTTACTTTTCACTTGAGGTGAAAAATCTAATTATATGAACAACAAATAGTGTTATTTCCCCCCTTGGCAAAAGCCCTGTGTTGTGTCGCCAATTATTTGGCTAATCATAACTCCATGCATGGCCCTGTTAATCCCCTAACAGCATTATCTATTCTGGGTCAGGAGCTTCCTCTCCCTTAGCAGCTAATGAATTTCTTTTCTTGGATTCATTAAGCATGATCTCAGCAGCACATCAAGTCATTACCTTAATATTAAAATAGGCACCTGGACAGAGGACATCCCTTGGCCAAACAGAAGCAAGAAATTTTGAATGAGCTCAAGTCTACTAGTAGTATCTCTAATATTAAAAAGAAAAACAAATATTCATTGAGAATCCACTATGTAGACAGTGTCACCATTTACCAACAATATATCATGAGAACAATTACTTAAAATTGCAAGTCTCTATTCCTTATATATAAAGCAGATACAAGAATACTTAAGGCACATTACTGCTAGTTGAGAGGCTAGATGAAATGTGGATAAATGGGGAAAGGAATGATGAAAGTGGTGATATTGATCAAGATGCATTGCATTCATATATCAATATATTGAATTAAACTCCTTTGTACAACTACTTAAAGATAATTTAAAGAAACAAGTCAGTGAAGATGCTGTGATTATACCTACTATGCTATGCTACACATTCTAAACACATTAACATAAAACGTGGTACATATTAGCTACTCATGTGCTCATTTATTTCTTCATATTCCTAAAAACTTTGAACAAATCACTTACACGACCTATTTTCCTCCCATTTTTCTAAAAGGCTTAGACATCTCTGCTTCTCTGAGACAAAACAAAAATCCAATTCACTATTAGCAGGGGATGGGAAAAGCCCGTCAGGAAGATAGAAATGTTATGGTATATGTATACTAGAAGAGTGGGATGACTTTGAAATAACATTTCTAACTCCTTCTTTCTCAGTGTATTTATGAAATAAGCAGGCAAGAGGGATTTTGCTTGTGAAGCTTGATATCTATCAAACAAAATAAAAAGAAAAGAATAAAAGAGAGATGAGAAAAAAGAATTACCTAACGTCTCTTCCGGTTCATTTCCTTGCCATTTCTTAGCTTTCACCATGAATGTCCTCAAGGTTACCATTTCCCAGCAGGCAATCCCTCTTTCACATAATCAAGTCATTTTAGAGATTTCCCTCTTAAGTTCTTTTCCTCTACAATTTTTTACATGCTGTGCCCTATCAAAGAACACTCATGCCAAGTGTAGTAGCTCACACTTATAAAACCTGGTTTTACATTTGGTTTGGGAAGAGGGCAGAGCAGATGAGGGAGAGTTACAGAGTCTGACTGAGGTATATTGTGGTATATATGGATATTTCAAAGTGAAATCCTCTTTACAATTTAATTTTTTAATGTGAAAATGGAGAGGCAAAGGCTGAACAAATGCAGCAGTGGTACTTGCTAGACATTATGTTGAAAATGAACTCTACAACTTGTAAGTTGGAATGGGAGGGAAAAACTAGGAGAGAGCAAGAGAAGGGATGGCATTGTCCAAAAACAAATGTACTCATTATCTGTACTCATGCATGTAATTGTAACCTGTCTGTACATCTCCTTTATAATAATAAAGGCACAGACAGGAGATTCACAGTCCAAGGCCAGCCCAGTGAAAAGAAAGATGCGACCTAAAATATAGCTAAAGCAGAAAAGATGAGTGCTGGAGCCAGGCTCAAGTGAGAGAATGTTGTCCTAGAAAGCATGAGGCCCTGAGATCAAACCCCAGTTTTAACAACTAGAAAGAGCCAAGTGCTGAAGATTTATGTCTATAATTGTAGCTACTCAACAGGCTGAAATCTGAGGGTTGTAATTTGAAGCCAGCTTGAGAACAAGAGTCTACAAAACTCCAATCTCTAATTAGCAAGCAAAAAGCCAGCAGTGGAGAAATGGCTCAAGTGGTAAGTACCAGCTTTGAACAAAAAAATAAAAAAATAAAAACAAGCAAGAGCATGAGGTCCCGAGCTCAAGCCAAGTACTAGCACACACAGAGACAAAAAAAATAAAATGATATTTTGTATCACATGAATATTATATGAAAATAAAATTTCAATATCCATAGTAATTTTTTTGAATTTTTTTATTTTTTATTGTGAAAATACTGTACAGAGGGGTTACAATTACATGGGCAAGATAATGAGTACATTTCTTATCAAGCATTGTAGCCTCCTCCCATCCCTTCCCATAGTAATTTTTTAGAAACCATCCATACTTACTCATTTTCATATACTATGAATGCTTTTACCAATAACAGTGGACCTAAGTAATTGAAACAGTAATCATATGCTCTGTACAACTTATACTACTCATTTTCTGGGCCTTTACAGAACAAGTCTGTCCACCTCCGATTTATAGGCAGAAGAAAGGGAATACATACATATAGACCCTGTCACTGACAAAGACAAAGGTGCACTTTGCAAGCCAGCTTCACAGAAAGTCTACCAAACGGGCCTTTGGCAGAGCTAATTGGCTAAAATCCACCAAGAAGGGCAGGCTGCCCTTGAACAGCTGATGGAGTTGTAGAAAAGGCAATTTCCATTATTTGAGGGTTTCTAGATAATATGTGCCATTTCAAGAATGTGATGGATCTGTCTCTGAGTTATAGCTACCTGTGACCTTTGCTCAGCTGTTAAGTCAAGTTTGTACCATTTCCCTATGACTTCCCAGTCCCTCCTTAAAATCTACCTCAGACCCTGGTGAACTGGGTTGATCAGACTTGCTTTCGGATTCTCAGTTATCAATTCAAACCAAGCAGATAGCCTGGGGAAATTTTCTACATTAAAAAAGTATTATTATTATAAAGGTAATGTACAGGCAGGTTACAATCACATGAGTCAGGAAATGAGTACATTTCTTTTTGGACAATGTCACCTCTTCCCTAGCTCTCTCCCAGATTTTCCCTCCTGTCCCAACCCACAAGCTGTATAGTTCATTTTCAACATAGAATCTAGTGAGTACCACTGCTGCATTTGTTCACCCTTTGCCCCTCCATTTCTACATTTTTAGAATCAATTAGCTGTACAGAGCATTTCACTTTGATATATCCATATATGCCATACTGTACCTTGATCAGACTCTGTAACTCCTCCTTATCTTCTCCACCCTCTTCCCAAACCAATTTCAATCAGCTTCATTATTCCATTTTTACCTGTGTATATAAAGTACCATAACATGTAAAGAAGTAGATCATCTACAGGAGGAAGTCAACTAATATAAGACCAAGCAAAATTTCATTAGAAATAATCGGAACTCAATTTGTATGTAATTTTCTCTTTCACTCAGACCTAACAATGAGAATAATTCCCAAGAATAATGGCAGACAGATTTAAACATCAACTCATCTTTTTTTCTAAGATAATGACAATTTCTTTTTCCTACAGAATTTACCCAGGTCCAGAACTTACCCAGAAGTTACGTGATCAGCTCATGGACAGTAAAATTAAATTCTATTATGGACTCATTTTTTCCTCACCAGTGTTCAGCCTTAACTTGCGCATTACACATTCCAGATTGCTCGCTTCTAATCAGAAAGGAAATTCTCATAAAACAGTTGGTATCTAGTACCTCCAGACAATCTGGTAAATTATTAATAGTTTATTCCTGAACCAGTACTAACTTTAGAAGGCAATATATCCATCTGACAAATACAGAGCATGTTATTTTCCTTCTTTTTTATTGTCTTTAAGTAGTTGTACAAAGGAGTTTCAATTCAACCTGTCAGTTATGAGTACAGTACATAATGATCAAGGTCACCCTTTCCATCATTTTCCCTCATCTTTCCCAAAATCCACCCATCCCTTAGATGGAACCTTGTTCCATTTTTGCAGATGTATATAGACTATTGTGACCGTATCTGTCCATCCGTCCTTTCTTCATTCATCTGCACCTCTTCTATTTGACCTTAACCCCCTTTGACAAAACATGTTTTACCATCCTGGTATTCATTTTGATAAAGGAGTAACACTATTGGAATCTCCCCTTCATACCACATACTTTAATCAGTTTGGGGTGTGTGTGTGTGTGTGTGTGTGTGTGTGTGTGTGTGTGTGTGTGTGTGTGTGTGTGTATGTGTGTGTGTGTGTGTGTGTGTGTGTGTGTACATATCATATTTTTATTTAAATGCAGGAGAACCATGTGGATACACATGTGCGCGCGCGCGCGCACACACACACACACACACACAGAGAATACATTTTGAAGGTCTATGATTGTGTTGTCTATGGTTGCTATTCACTACTCTCTATCCTTAGTAGGTTTGACTATGATGAAGGACAAATAGGTGAAATTCAACCAATATTAGAACATGTTTGGGAGTTTCATAAAAAAAATTGGATCACATCCCACATCATTAATGCCATATCTACTTTTATTCCTTCCCTCTACATTTCTTTGAATCTATGTAAGGTATACAATTCATATGTTCCTGATCCTACATTGGCTATAAAAGGAAATATGGCTGCCTACAGCTACTGGATCCTTACTGGAGGAGACTGGAGACAGGTGAGAAACTCCAGTGAAAAGACTGCTATCTACCATAGCAGGTTTAGAAATGCTGCAGTTAAGGACTTGGAAAATTTTAAGAGAAAAAATAAATTGAAAGAGAAGTAGAAAAATATGACCAAAACACCTCAAGTTTTCCAGAGACTATTCTTCTTTGTAAAAAAATGAAAAAATAATTCAGACAGGAAGTAAAACTCAAGTAAGCTTTTACAAGCTGCATATCACTATTACTTAACAATATCTATCAACTAACTCACAACAAAGATTTTCCACCCCTGAGTTAGAGCTTCAAGAAGGATCTGGAGCTTTTTTTAAAAAAAAAAGAGCCATTGTATTTAGCATATAATTAAATTTTTGTTGTTATCTAGAAATTCTTCAGTCCTCTTGTCCTACAGGTTTGTAGGAACATCTTTATACTCTCTAACACTTTCCATAGAGGCTCCTCTAAATTTAACAGTTTTCGAAATATACTTTATGTCTTCTAACATAGATAAATGTATTCAGTGTATTTTCTTAGAAAATTGTGTATACTTGATGTAGTAGAATCTGTAAATTTAGCCCATGGAAAGGTTTTGAAAAGTGAAATCAATTAATGCATGATGATATATTTAATGTATTATTTCTTAAGATATGGAGAAACCAGCTCTTAATGTCTATTATTTAAAGAATTCAAACCATATCATAACAAGGATTAAATAGCAACAAAATATATTTATTCTTATTTCCTATGCTAGAGAAACACAATTTATTTTGAATTATTATATAAAAACAGGATATACAAATATATATTAAATGATTCCAGTACACATTTGATTATATATTTAATATATAATTATATAATGTAATGTATATAACTATATATCATCATAATAACAGTAGTTATATTTGTTTGATATAAATTCTTTTCTTTTTTCATTCAAATTTCTCTTTTTCAAAATATTCCATGGTAAATATGAATTGTTTTTGTTATAGAAATTTTACCTATTGTGAAATTTTATATGCACACAAAACAATGCTGGTGATCTCTGAAAAAATCTCTAAAAATTCTAATAAGAATCTTCTCTAAATTAATTTGCATGTCTATATTTTCAGATTCTTTTATAACTAATGTTTTACACTCAGCCACTATGGTAATCTAGACAAATGATCACATTGCAGTTAAATTCTTCTTGCATTGAATATAAGAATTATAAATACCTGGGCTGGGAAGGTGGCTCAGTGGTAGAGTGCTTGCCTCGCATGTATGAGGCCCTGGGTTCGATTCCTCAGCACTACATAAGCAGGAAAAGCTGAAAGTGGCACTGTGGCTCTAGTGGTAGAGTGCTCGCCTTGAGCTGAAGAGCTCAGGGACAGTGCCCAGGCCCAGAGTTCAAGCCCACGACCAACCAAAAAAACAAATAAAAAGAATTATAAATATCTTTTAAAGGTATTTAAGGAAACACATAGAGTCTTATAGGAACTCAAACAACTTCTAATATTTCTAAGTGTGAAGGCATGGTTATTATGGGAATTCAAACAAGATTCAAGAAGTAACACAAGGGGAAAGTTGTCAGGCAAGGCATGAAATTATCCCTGAGGAAAAAGCAATTGGCAAAACACAACTCAATGCTTTTTCCTTCAGCTAAGAAAGTAAGAGAGACACTCTATCAAAGACCATCCTCTCTAAATTCATATACATTCCCATTTTTTTTGCTTTTGAACATTAAGTAATCTTGGCATAATCCTGGAAATACATGAACTATTTGTGTTAAAGATCTTTTATCAACACAATCTAGTCAACACCTTCTAGAAATTTCAGTGTCAACTGCCACATCTCTATTTCAAATATTAGAACCCTTATTGCTCATATGCCATATATCTTTCCACCCTTCTTTCACTATATAATTTCTTTTCACTTTTAAATCTCAGGTCAATATTCACATTTCCTTAGGGAAATTGTCAATGTCCTTACCTCTTCTTTTTAGCATATATTACATCTGAAATTTCAGTTCTCAGTTTTTTTTTTCCAGTCCTGGGGCTTGAACTCTGGATCTGGGCATTGTTCCTGCACTCTTTACTACGATCAAGGCTAGTGCTCTACCACTTGAGCCACAGTGCCACTTCTGGGATTTTTGTGATTAATTGGAGATAAGAATATCATGGGGGGGTGGGAAGGTGGCTCAGTGGTAGAGCGCTTGCCTTGCATGCATGAGGCCTGGGTTGGATTCCTCAGCACCACACAAGCAGAAACAAAACAAAACAAAACAAAACAAAACAGAAGTAGCACTGTGGCTCAAGTGGTAGAGCGCTAGCCTTGAGCTGAAGAGCTGAGGGACAGCGCCCAAGCCCAGAGTTCAGGCCCCACAACCGACCAAAAAAAAAAAGAATATCACGGACTTGGGGCTGGGGAGGTGGCTCAGTGGTAGAGCGCTTGCCTTGCATGTGTGAGGCCCTGGGTTCTCACTCCTCAGCACCACATTAGCAGAAAAAGCCAGAAGTGGCGCTGTGGCTCAAATGGTAGAGTGCTACCCTTGAGCTGAAGAGCTGAGGGACAGTGCCTATGCCCAGAGTTCAGGCCCCATGACTGGCAAAAATAAATAAATAAGTAAATAAAACTATCATGCACTTTCCAGAGTAGCTAGGATTACAGGTGTGAGCCACCAGGGCCCAGCTCAGTTTTAAGAAAGTTTTAAACATAAACTCTAATATATATAAAGAAATAATACAATAATACAAAGAAATAACATGATGATACTATGATATTATGACATCTACATAGAGTAAAATGTTGTTACAGTAAAACAAGCCAACATATCATCGTCATCACACATAGTTAGAATGCCTTTTTAGTTTTTGTGACAGGAACCACTAAAGACTACTGATTTTGCATGACTCCCTTATGAAAACAGAGTTTAACGTTTTTCTTTTCTTTTTTTTAATGCAGAGCTGAGTCAGAAAATGTTCTCTTTTATTTTATTTTTCTGATTTCTTTTTAAAAGCAGGTACTTTCAATGTTCAAGTAGCCATCTACCTTGACAGCGTGCACAGATAATGTTTGTGTTTGTTTTTAGCAGTTGCTAGGTTCCAAGCCATGGACCCTCACTTTACATCACAGATCATCTCAAGGCCTTGAGGCAAATGGTCTTCCACGGAGCTAAATTGCCTATCCTCAGAGTATAACTTTACCTTCCCATTAACTATTCGTGAGAGCACAGGACTTGCCTCAGTCTCACCTCAGTTCTGGACATAGTACTTTAATGGAGGGGAAAGTTAATACACATCGATTGAAAGAGTACAAATATGAATTAATGAAATAATCAATAATAAATATATAAACTGACAACATTTAAAGTATCAAAACACAAACATGCTTTTCTATCTATTGCATTTCCTTGCCACTCAAATTCATTTGAGCACTAAGGAGTTTCTGCTCATCATCATTTAAGTATGGCTAAGACAAGAGATCAGGAAAGGAGTGTCATTGCATAAGAATTCATTACCACTCACAAATCCCTAGAGAAGAGGGCAAGCCACAACTTAGGGAACCTCCACCGACAGTCAGGAGGGAGAATGAGAAGGGCAAAATGAAGTTAGGAGCCTTAATTTGTGAGAAGCAAGAGACTATGAATAGGTTGGTTTAGAGCTAGCTGGTTTGAATTTCACTGGTTCTAGTGCTTAGGGGCTATGCTTAGTGTCTGTTACCATCCACAGACAGTTAGAGCACCAGGTTAGTGGCCCAGAATGTACAAACCTACTAAAAGAGATAGTTGAGAATTAAGGTTGTAGATTAGACTGGTTGGTTTGTATTTGTAAGACATGCTCTTCTCTGCCTGAACTGTTTACAACCCCTACGTACTGGCTGACCCTAAGAGGCATCTCTTCATGATCAGCAAAACTCCAGGTGTCAAAGCATCAGAATTACAGAAGTTTAAAGATTCAGTTATCACATCTCCATAACATTCCTTACCAGCTGTGGACAAAACCTCCTTAGCTTGATTTTTCTCAGCATGCAGTTAAAAATACCCAAACAGCAGCACAACACAATGCTCTTCATATATACTGAGGGAAAACAGGTACCAATTCTCCTCCCGTAGAGACTATAAAGTATACCTGTTACAGCGAAGTTTGGATCAAACCAACATGAGTTTGAAGGTCAACTCTTCTTAAACATGTTTGTCAAGAGATGATCCATTATGCACAAGCACACGTGCATTTAGGTATTATTTATGTTGTGCTCTCCAAGATGAGCTGCAGTCACCTGGAAAGATGGAGGATGAGAACAGGTGGACAATGATGACTGTGGTGATGTGAAATATGAATCCACAGACACTTCCAAGTAAAGATGGAAAACATTAGAAATGCTGGTGTTATGACTTCTTGTTCTTACATTACAGAAGGATGTATCACAGCTAGCCAGCCATTCTAAAAGCCACACCAGAGGGAAGGGATAGCAGTGTTTGGCATTTTCACTCATTTGTTCATGTTTAGCATATTAGAGAGCTTTATTCTTCAGGTCTACATCACTTACTAAATTCACAGATGATGTTCTTTTAATTGATGAAAAATACACATCTTTGTCATGGACAAAAACCTACGGCAGTTTTCCTGTACCATTTAGATAATTACTATAAAATGACCTAGTAAAGGTTTTGTTTATAAAGATGGTAGAACCCAAAGAATTTTATATAGATTTTGTATCTCAGAATATGAGCTAAAAATCAAATCTCCTAACTGGACTGATACTTTCTGGGATGTAAAGTGCTCATCCATGGTTTGAAGCCTAGCAACTGCTAAAAACAAACACAAATATTATCTGTACATACCATAAAGGTAAATGGGCCACTTGAACATGGAAAGTGCCTGCTTTTAAAAAGAAATCAGAAAAATAAAATAAAATAAAAGATAATGTTCTCTGACTTGTTTGTAGGAATATCACTAGTAGGGATGATATTAAAGAAGGTGGGAATTTATGACCCAAATTTCATTGCATTAATGATTTATAGAGGAAAATGTCCTAGCATAGAGAAGTAGCTCCTAGTATCTACCCAGAGACATAGAAGATGTTTGTAAATGTTTGAGAAATAAACTTGTAAGCGTAGAAAGTCATAGTCTTTCTGAATTTCTTATAATCTCTTAGTCCTGTACTTTATTTACTTTGGATGCTCAATAAATTGTTGGAGTCAGAACTCAATGGATTATTTGATTTTTTTCAGAGAAATTAAATAACTTTCTGAAGAACATAATGCTCTCATCTGTACCTTACAGAAGAGCTGAGGAGTTTGGGTGTTGATTTCAAATTAGATAATTTTTTTTTCTATTTCCTATTCCTCTTTGTAGACCCGATTCAGTGTTCTTGAGACAGAAAAGACTAAAGATGTGGAAAATGGAAGACAGCAGAAACTGAGACATGAACATTGTTTTAGCGTATAGTCTGATTTGAAGTGTGCAAATACTATCTTTGTTTTCTGCTTCATGCTCTTTCACTGTCAGCAGGACAACAGAGACCTCCTCTCCTCATACTGTTCTTGCTCCAGATGCTTATTAAGCATTAGGGATCAGGCATGCATACCTTAAACCCAGCCTGTTCCCTTCCCTTTATTTGAGAGCAGAGCATTCAGAAGCCACCACAAACCACAAAACTGACATCCATATTGCAAGGACCTGAAATTGTCTCAGACTTAATGTCCCCGGGCCTCATTGAACATATCATTTATGTTAAGGCACAGACTGGAGTCCCCTCCTCCCACTTCCTAGAATTTATGCTTGGCGGTTAAACCAGCCCATCACGTCCTTCCTGTTTGTGTCTTGCTTCTGCGTTCTCTCTGTTCTTTTTTACTTCAATCTCTTGGTTTCTTGCCCAGTGTCTCTATCTGAATTTTTTTTTTTAATTTTACATTCAGAAACAAGAACCTAACATGGGCAGAGTTGACACCTCAAGACACATTCCCCTTCACCCATCACTACTGGCATTCTGAAAGAGCATGGAGTTTGGCCAGGGGTATGCCTCATGGCTGTAATCCTAGCTTCTCAGGATGCTGAGATCTGAGGATCTGGCAGAAATGTTCCTGAGACTGTTATCTCCAATTAACCAGCAAAAAAACCTAGAAGTGGTAGAGTGCTAGTCTGGAGCAGGGGAAAAATCAACAGCTCAAGTTAAAGCCCCAATAACTACCTTCATCACACACACACACACACACACACACACACACAAACACACACACACACACACACACACACACACACACTCCTCCACTCGAGTCCTGATCTCTGCAATTTGGGGCAGATCTTGACTTAGGAGCCTTGGTTTTCCTAACAAGAGAATGCCAAAACTGTTGCGGATCTTTCACATGTGTATGCCAAGCCTATCCTGTAAATAACATCAACTATGAGTTGAATTTTGTTATTCTCCACTTACCCTCTTTCCACTCCCAAGCACTGATTGTGCTTGGAGAATTGGCAGCCCAAGGTAGGAAGTAGTAATTGAGCTCCCAGTGGGAAAGCCCAGACTTGCCTGTAGCACTTCTGTTTCTTTTGTGTTTTGTCCCATGTATCTTTCAGCTGTGAGAGGATTTTCTTCCCTTAATATCAGTTTGGCTATTTGACAGTGGACAAATCCTCCTGGCTATGTCTGTGTGTATAACCTAGCCTCTCTCCAAGGTGAGACAGTGCCCTTGATGAACTAAGGAAAATCTGCTCCGAGAGCAGCACTGAACCAAAAGTGCTATCACCTCCTGTCTTGTTCTATGGCAAATTCTAAGGTGTCTCATTTTTAGTTTTGTTCAATTCTTCGTCTCCCACTCTGAAAGAGCTTGCCAACACCTCCTGCTTCATCAAAATTGCTTTCTGATCCTAAAGATCATTTATTCAGTGGTCTTTTCTCTAGCGCTTCCCGTCTTTCTGAACATAGTTCTCTCAGCTCCTATTCAACTTGGAACAATATCTTCAGTTAATCTCAACAAGCTGTAAATCCTTTCATTTGCAAATGCTCTTATTTCTGGTAAAAGTAGAAGACATTTACTGAGCACCACTTCTTGAAATTTAAGGATGAACAAAACAAGTTCCTCATTCCTTTTCACTCACATTGGAGTTGAAAAAAAAAGCCACTGCAAAGAGATAGGTCTAACTTTTACCAAGAGGCTTTTTTATTCAATTATTTCCAGCCTGTCTTGGTTTCAGAAAAGATTTATATTTGTGTAAGCTAATGTAAACCATGCATGCTTCCTCCACATTTTATGTCTTTCCTAATTCATTTACTGAATTTTCAAATGTCACCAGGATCATCTCAGTACATCCTGGACCTGCATGGGGTAGACATTGAGCCAGAGACTTGGGAAAAGCAGTCCATCTGAAAAGAAAACACTGGGGAAATGGAAGAGTCCAGAAGAAGGCACCAATGGCTGCTGAGCAAACCAGCCAACAGGGTGACCAGACAAAGGCTGAGAGGCAGCTGAGGACACATGGATGATGCTCTAATTCCAGCTTCCTGTTACTGGAGATCAAATGATCAAATTCAAGACTTAAAACAACAACAATTCTCATATTCACAGTTCCTTAGGTCAGAAGTCAGTTCTGGATCTTTGTTGTTGGTTGTGGTCAGGAGGCTTGAACACAGGACCTGGGCACTCAAGGCTAGTGTGCTACCATTTTGAGCCACAGTGCCACTTTCAGTATCCTTGTGGTTAATTGGAGATGAGAATCTCTGGAACATTACTGCCTGATCTCACCACAGGCACCTGGCTTGTGCTGGGTCTTTTAGGGTCTCACACTAAAGATGTCAGGCAACTTAAATTTCCTATTGGAGGATCTGAGAAAGGAGGCAGTTCTGAGTTCAGGTAGATGGAAGGCACAATTCATATTCTTGAAGCTATGTGTCTGCTTTCTGGATGCCTGAGAGTTTCTGGAGGCTATTCTTAAGTTCTCCTAGATTGGTTCCCTCCCATTTATGTAATTCAGAGCCAACAACAGATGGTCTCATTCATAACGAATCTGTCTCATGCTTCAAATCTCAGACTTCAAGAAGAACCTAGTCCTTTTCAGAGGGCAGATCCTTGAAGGACAATAGCCTCTAGTTAAAATTAGCCATAGTATAATGTCATCCAACTGTGAGTATGATATCTACAACTCATGCGCATGCTTAAGGGTGGAGGTTTACACAGCTCATGAGCACCAGGTACAGCGGTAGCTTTTTTTGCTCAAGGCTAACACTCTACCACTTGAGTCACAGCTCAAAACCACATCGTGGCTTTTTGGTAATTAATTTGGAGATGACTCTCATGGATTTTTCTGTCCAGGCTTGTTTCAAACCACGATCCTCGGATCTCAACCCCCTGAGAAGCTAGTATTACAGGTGTGAGCCACCACCACCTGATTCTGTCTTCTTGAAAGACAGAAGAGACATTGAGATCCCCATCCTAACAATCCAAGTGTCCTAAGAGGATGGTACATGCAATATAAAGTTGGAAGAAAATGCCTGTCTTCCTTTAGCATCAAACCAGGCCTGTACAAGTTTAATCACAAGAACCAATTCAGAACAAAAAATAAAATAAGGGAAAAACTCTTCTGAAGGTGCAAAGTTTTCAACCTCCTTGGCTAGGTGAAGAGAGCATACAAAAATTATTCCCTGGCACAGGTAATAATTATAATTGTCCAATGTATTACCAAAGCTAGGCTCTGTGCTGAGCACTTTGAAAACATTATTTTGTTTAATTCTTTGGAACAGTTTAATGAAACAAGCTGTCTTAGATGAGGACATTCACACAGACAGGCAGGCAAAGCTGTTGTTCAGAATTAAAAGCAAGAGCTCTAGATGAGTCCTTTCTACTTTGCATAGTGTCTGGATTTCTGGTGAGGAAAGGACATTTACATACATCTGTAGAGATGAAGAGTCTTAATCTGCTTAGCTCCAGAAGTAATGGTGTGCCTGTGCTGGGAAAGGTTTAAAAATCAGCGCTTCCCCACAGTGCTTCCCTGTTTGGTAGTAGTGTTCATAGGTTATTTTCTTTTTTTTTCCTTTTTTTTTTTGTCAGTCATGGGGCTTGAACTCTGGGCCTGGGCACTGTCCCTCAGCTCTTCAGCTCAAGGCGAGTACTCTACCACTTGAGCCACAGCGCCACTTCCGTTTTTCAAGTGGTTTATTGAAGATGAGAGTCTCACAGACTTTCCTGCCCAAGCTGGCTTTGAACTGCGATCCTCAGATCTCAGCCTCCTGAGTAGTTAGGATTACAGACGTGAGCCACTGGTGCCCGGCACGTAGGTTCTCTTAATATGAATACACCATGGTCAGTTCCAGATAAAACAAAATGTAGACTTAGAAAATGAAGCAACTTCAGCCTAGCAGAATTTTATTGAAAAGTAGCAAGCAAGCAGAACCCTGCAATGGAAGGGACTTGCTCAAAAATCAGGGACTCTCAGAACGCTAGTAACCAAAGTGGACTTGTATGTTGTTAGAGTGAACTATATATGAAACTTTGCATTGGAAGATTATACAGATAAGATGCAAAGATGGAGGAGTTAAAGACATCTGGGAATCTCCTGTTCCTTCTAACAGAATCCATGGCAGGTCTGTGATTTGTAGGTAAGACACTTTCCAATCAGCCCCTAGCTTCAAAAGCTGAAGGATAGAGCCTTCAGGGTCCCAGTGAATGATCTCAATAGCAAACGGGCATCTCTGCTCTTTCCCACATCTGAAATCCCCAATAATTTTCACTTTTTTTCTATTTCAACATTTATCTTGGGAATTTTCAAATGGTTTTTGGAAAAAAAAAATCACTTGCTTGTTTTACCACTATCTTCCAAAGATTGGAATTATGAATAATAAGAAAATTTAATAACATTTTTAAAACAGTGGTTAGAGATCATGGTGCTCAAATCTCCATAAAATTATATCTTTGAAATTGTTTTTGCTTTCCCCAACAATTTAAATGGCTTGTAAAAAGAAAACGAGAAAGAGAAAAAAATATAAAAATATATAGTTTCCAGTTCTTTCCCTGAATTGGGGCCATAGCATTCCTCTTGCTCCAGAAGATAAGAGTGTTCCTACAAATACTGCAAGCATAAGCAAATTCAAATTCAGACCCAGTCCAGGGTGGAGAGGGAGGGAGAGGGAGGAGGTATTTCAGTCTCTCTTTTTTTTTTGGGGGGGGGGGGTCTGGTCATGGGGCCTGAACTCTGGGCTTGGGCGCTGTCCCTCAACTCTTCAGCTCAAGGCTAGGGCTCTACCACTTGAGCCACAGCACCACTTCCGGCTTTTTTTTCTTTTTGCTTATGTGGTGCTGAGGAATCGAACCCAGGGCCTCATGCATGCAAGGCAAGCGCTCTACCACTGAGCCCCCTTCCCAGCCCCATGTCCCTTAGCTCTTCAGCTCAAGGCTAGCATTCTACCACTTGAGCCACAACACCACCTACGGCTTTTTCTGCTTTTGTGGTACTGAGGAATCAAATCCAGGGCCTCATGCATGCAAGGCAAGCACTCTACCACTGAGCCACATTCTTAGCCCTTTAATCTTATTATTATCTGATCGTTATTGTTGTTGGTTGTGGGGCTTGAACTCTGGGCCTGGCCTCTGTTCCTCAGCTCTTCAGCTCAAGGCTAGCACTCTACCACTTGAGCCACAGCACCACTTCCGGCTTTTTTCATTTTTGCTTATGTGGTGCTGAGGAATCAAACCCAGGGCCTCAGTCATGCAAGGCAAGCGCTCTACCACTGAGCCACCTTCCCAGCCCCGATATTTCAGTCTCCTAGTTCAGTTTTAATTTATGCCTAATGGATTAAGAAGCAGGGGGAAAAAAAACCCTCAACTATTTAAAAAGCTTAGTTCTTATTCAAAATCTTGTAGTTAATGCATGAAACAACAACAAAAAAAACCATTAGATTTCTTTACAAAGGTTAAGAATGAGAAGAAAGGAAGGAAGGAAGGAAGGAAGGAAGGAAGGAAGGAAGGAAGGAAGGAAGGAAGGAAGGAAGGAGGGAAAGAAAGAGAAAAAGAAAAAAGAAACAGAGAAAGAAATCTAGGCCATAGGAACCTGGATTTCTTTTTAATTGCAATTATTACTGGATTACACTCAGTTATTTGCATAATAAAAACAATCATTTTCATTTATACAATGTCTTTCTCCATAGAAGAATGCAGTTTCCTGCAATACATTTGGGTTATCTGCAAGACTCCTATCACCTGCGCAGATTTGCAGGCCAGCAGTCTAGTAGATTGGTAGTGTTATAGAAATGTACATTGAAAATGCTTTCCCTTTGTGCCCAACAGCCCAATCTGTAAAGAGGCCAGCCCCAGCTGTACATCAAGTACTGTTTGCTTTGTTACAAAGGCCATATTCTTGGGATTTGTGAGCTCCATAACCAGCAAAACAGTTAGAGACACATGCAACTTGATACACTTCTAGGTGAGAAAGCAATGGGAAGAGTAAAAATAAGAAATGATGGATGCTTTCAAAATGTGAATCCACTCACAGATGACCGAAAGCATTCAAACATTAGCCTTTGCCTCTGTGCAAGATGCAAACCAACCATCTTTTCTTGCTAGGTTGTAATAGATTGCAATAGGGAGAGTATATATTCTGGTGGTTCTGAGACCTAGCTGCATTTTAGAATCACCTAGTGAGTTATTACATACAAACCCCCAATGACTGGAATCTACAACCGGAGTGTTTTAATCAATTGTTCTTGATGGAAAAACTGCCTCAGCATGTTTAAAACTCCCCAAGTGTCTTTAACAGACAGCTGAGTATTGGGTATCAATAGTCTCATGGAAATAACACTAGATTGCCTTTAGTCAACTGTTAACTAGCTATGTCATTAATCCCTTTGGGTCATGGAATACTAGATTGGAAAGCTAGATATTGGAACAAGAAAGAATTTCCTTCTACCTAAAAATTCCTGTGGTTCTAAACAATAGAAATGGCTACTTCTAACCTGAACTATAACCCTCAACACATTCATACTCAGCAATTACAGCATGGAAATAGTAGAGGGGAGAATAAATTCTTAAGATATTATTTTCTGCATACATACAAATGCCAGCTGTATATAAAGTATATTGCAGGCCAGGGCACGTGCATAAAACAAGAAAAACAGTTCAAAGCAGCATGGTTAGTTGCATATGAAGTACCATTTTAATTAGACCATTTCTCTGACCCTGGGTTACTAGTGTAAAAGAAAACTGCACTGGACCAGCTAAACAAGCCACATGACTTTATTCTACCCTATAGTAATGGAGAGGGAGATTGCATCCAACTCCACTGAAACAAAGGTGGGTGGACTGGAATTTTTTAATACTTGAGTTAATGAATAATTACTAGACAATGTTGGAAGGGGAGTCTAGTTCTAGTTCATATGTTTAGGCTGTCTGTGTTCGCAAATAGTACTCAAAATTAAACTCTAAAAGAAATGAGAGACAGGAGCCTTCTCTCTTTAATTTCATTTCAAATGGATGAAACCTTGAATATTTGTTGGCTGTAGATTTACAGCTCAAAGAAGCAGAAAGAATCTATAGTTCCAATTTTTAAGTAAATATTTCAAGAAAATAAATGAGTATTGGTCATTGTGTATTAAGTCCAATTAGATAGGAACAAGAAGCAGGGTGACTATATATAACAGTACTAAATTTCAAAAGGCTAGAAGAAAGGATTAATGTGTGTTGCATATGCACACATGTGTGCACATATGTACCAGTACTGTAGCTTGGACTCAAGTTCAGTGCACTGCCCCTTAGCTTTTGCACTTAAGGCTAATGGTCTATCACTTCAGCCGCAGCTCCACTTGCTTTGCTCAGAATGTGCCCATCTTTCAGCACTTCTAACATGGAAAAACCTTGCCACTGCTCATGTGCAATGTGGGATGCCAGCTCTAATCACCAGGCTGAGAAAGCTCTGTGTGTTCCTCAGAACTCAAAGCTCCAAAATGCCTGTGTCATCTCTTCATGAAAAAGAACTACTTCGTGTGAGTTTATAGCGAATAAAATCCATTGATTCAGCAAAGCCACATGCTGATAATGGCTTTAGTTTCCTTAACTTAATCCCAAAGGAGAGTGATAAAATGTAAGCTGGATTTTCTTAAATAGATGCTGTGACTCAAGTTCAAATGAAGCCATTCTTAATGTGTCTGAAGTGAGGGACTCTAGGGGAATCATTAGCGATGTATCTGTGTGTAGCTGCCTTAAATAACTGGGAATTGTCTTTTTTTTTCCAAATACATCCCCACAGGATTTGAGAAATTCCCCAAGATCTGGAAAGAACATTTGCTTCGCTGCCTCTGGGGAAATCTAGGTCCAGAAGGTGTTGCAGGGACTAGCAGCCTCACCCAACTCTGTCTCCCACAGCTCTCCTCAAGTAGATGCTGCAACCTGCTCTCTGCCAGGATGCATCCTTCTGCCTGGAAGTGGAAGTCCTACATCTGCCTTGGAATTGGCTGTGGGTCTTCCATGACATACTGGTGAGCAATGCACTAATGTTGAAACTCCAAAATGCTTGCTCCTTGTTGTATAAGCTTTGAAAACAAAGCAAGAATCAAAGTTGAGTGTCAAGGACTCTCTGGAGATGAATCCTTTGGGTACAATTCCTGGCTCTTTCACTAGCCACCTATCTGAACATGAGCAACTCATTTAACATCTCTAGGTCTCAACATTATTCACCAATGAAAGTAAAAAGGCTGATATGAGAATTGGCATGGTAAAAGTGCAAAAGAATCTACTACCATAAAACACTGTGGAATAGGAAATGTAAGTGTTGCCATCCCTACCATCAAATCACTACAAGACCAGCTGTAAGAACGCTAACTGACTGTAGCTGATGATTTGCTCTTTACAACAGAAATGGCATCTATATTTCACACTTAATATAATATCTCATCCCATCCTACACTGGATTTCTGTAGAAGATCTTTCAAATATTTCTTTAGCTGATACTAAGTGACTGGGTCAAAGACTTATATCTCTAAAGGGATGGATGAACAACAATGAAGCTTCTTTACGTGATGCAGTAGAGGAAGTGGCTATTAATATTGTGCTTCTGCTGAATTATTTTTAAGTAACACTTAAAATTGTTTACTCATGCTGCTTACATCATTATTGTCATTATTCTTTTTGTAGTAGAATTATAATCCTACAGGAAAGCACTGGTGATCAAATGATGTGTCCAGTAATCTGCAGTAATAATGGTGAACATTTACTAATATTTTTTTTTATTTAGGTGCCAGTACTGAGTCTAGAATTAAGAGCTAGGATACCATTCTTGAGTTTTTTGCTTAAGGCTAGACATGAGTCACAGCTCCACCTTTGGCTTTTGGGACTAATTAGATATAAAAGTCTGGTGGAACCTTCCTTCCCCAGGTGGCTTTGAACTACAGTCCTAAGATCTCATCCTCCCAAGCAGCTAGCATAAGCCACAGGTTCCCAGCTTAGTTTACTGATTTTTAGTTGTGTGTTAGGGATTGTATCAAAGTGCTTCACAAGCATTACTTCATGTGCAATTATCATAATACTGTGATAATAGTATAATACCACAATATCCCAGTTATCCAAATTTTACTGTAAGGCCTGGACAGGAACAGAGAATCTCCATAGCTTACCGAAGTCAAACACCATTATGCATTGAGAGAATCTCAATGAACCTCTTAGAAAAAGCTCAAGGTCTCCAACTCTATGTTCCAAACACTAGTGGGTAGGTCCTTTGATAACACTGTGGTAGGATTATCTCCCTCAATCACATAATGCCCACCCCTCTGAACCTTGGGCAGGCTTTCCCTAAACCTCTGGTCAGGTCCAATCCATCTTTTTGTTTGTACCCATTGGTAGAACTCTCTCTCCTTTTTTGTTGTAGTAGTTACCACAACTGCCATCATTCTTTGGCAATTTGGGGAGTAACTAATTTATATGGCCTCCTACAACTTGCTCTCAGACTGAAAACCTTATGACAGTGGGGGCCCTATGAGAATTAAGACAAAAATGGAGATATTCAAAAGGTCTCCGATGCTTCAAACACTCCCCTCAGCTCTCACCCCCACCACTACATGAAGCAGAAAACCAGAGAAACCCAAAAGGATCACCCCATGCCTGCTGGCCTCTTGCATGTAACAGAAGGTCTGCGTTCAGGAGGTTTGAAAGGCTTGACTGCATCTCTCTGCGCTTGATTGTTCTTTTCCTGGAACACAAAAGATGGTTCTGTCTCTGAGGATGCTGCCAGATGTAACTTTCTGTCTATAATCTGTAAGTCAAAAAAAAAAAAAAAAACACAAAACCAAAAACCCTCTTTGCTATGTGAAAGGGAGGAAAAATGTGAAGATTTCCCTCACCCTGGCAGAACTTCTCAAATTAACAAGTGAATAAAATGTAGAGATCTGAAGAATTGTATATTCATTTATGTTGTAAAACAACTGATATAAATGCTATTCCAAGCATGTGAGGCCAAGCTACTAATACCAAGAAAAGTCGTGGAAAATCAAATAAAATCATGGGGGAAAAAAACCTGGAAACACAAGGAGAAAAGCAGTGCACTGCATGCTGTCGGAAAAGTTATTTTTATCTAAATCTGAAACTTTTAAAATGCATTCCAAGAAAGTTTCCATCTTAACAAAGATTAATGGAAAAAAATAGACAGAAAGCTAAAACCATAATAAGATTGAAAATATTTGGCCAATATGAGTCTGGAGCAAAAAAAAGTGCTTTTAAACTCAGTACATTTTTGTGTGTGTGCCAGTATAGTGGCTTGAACTCTAGACCTTTCACTCATTCTTTGCTAACACTATATTTGAGCAATACTTTCACTTCTGGCTTCTTGCTGGCTAACTGGAGATAAAAGTCTTATGGATTTGTCTGCAGGGGTTGACTTCAAACCTTAATCCTCGGATCCCAGCCTCCTAAGTAGGGCTCAACTCAATATTTTGAATGAGCCAATGGCATGTTTATTGAGATTGCTTCATTTAGTAATGCAACGGAGAAACAAAAAGAAATTATAAATACCTGAAAAACATGAAAGGAAATACAATTCCCAAATAATGTTTCAGATACTATTTAAAGGCACACAACCATTTGATTTTTTTTTTTTAGTGTAAAGAAATGAATGTGATTCTTACTAGTTAAAAAGAACTAGACACTACCATTCCACTCAATGCATATGGAACAACTATTTAAAGAATTTTACTTTCAGGAAATTGCAAATGATGAAACGGCTCATGATGCCCTCCCATTAAAGTTTAGCCCTATATGCATATATTCAAATACACACCCCATAAAGTCATGTTACAAAAACATTTAAGTTGCTTCTATATTCAGTACTCTTTGATGTTTTGAAGGACATCACCAACATGACAGCTAAGTGCTTTTACCTTAGAGACTTTCTGACTTGACTGGAAATACTGTCAATCCTTGGAAGTTAATCAAGATAGCCCACCGAAGCATGGTTTAGGATCAGATAAGTGTTTCCGTGTTCAAGACTTCAAGGTTCACCTATTTATCATATAGCCTCATTTTTCATTCATGGCCAAGTGCTTTCTGAAGGCTTCAGAAATTTTCTGCAGTGAGAAGTGAGCCATACCTTTAAATTCTATTTAAAAAACTACAATCCTTTCCAAATAAAGTTATGAATCACCCTCAAAAAGAGATGCTTACTCCTTGCTGTAATTCACATGCAATTTCTAAACTCAACTAAGGCAGTGTTAATATATAAAGAATTGTCTTTGTTGAAGGCAAAGATGCTTACTTGGGATTCCTGGACACTTCAACTATTCTTATTCCTTGAGTTATCTATGGAATAAGAAAGGAGAATCAATAGATGAATGGAATGGATAGATAAGTGAAAAGGAAAGGATAAAAAAAAAGAAGAGGGACTGGGAAGGTGGCTCAGTGGTAGAGCACTTGCCTTGCATGCTTGAGGCCCTGGGTTCAATTCCTCAGCACCACATAAGCAAAAAAGAAAAAAGCCGGAAGTGACGCTGTGGCTCAAGTGGTAGAGCACTAGCCTTGAGCTGAAGAGCTGAGGGACAGTGCCCAGGCCCAGAGTTCAGGCCCCACGACCGGACCCCCCCCCAAAAAAAAAGGAGAAGAAAAGAATCTAAACAAAAATACAAAAGGAATCCAAAGGAAGAAAAGAGAAAGAGGTAAGACAGGAAGATAATAAATATATGGACAAACATCAAAATCTATTTCTTCAATTAAACATCCTTCAACTTATGAAGCCTAAAAATAACCAAGTAAAATTTGCTAAGAGAAAAACAGGAAATAAAATATATTTAACAATGCCATCTATCAGTGTTTTTGGAAAAATCACATAAAATTATTGCATGTGCATCAGCCTTATTTTAGTTATTATAGAAAATTGGCATTTAGAATTTGGAGTGATTTGGGTTCTCTAAATTGAGAGTCCTCTGAAAACTTTTTCAAAGGATAAGAATAATCCAATATTTTAAGACCATAACAGTATTAGGTATGCTACCTGATTTTCTATCTTACTAATAAGGATTCTCTACAGATGAAATAGTCTCTCTCCCTTTAAGAAGCTTAGACAGGAGATACAACTTGTGGCATTATGGTCAGCAGCACAGGTTTTGTAGTCAAAGAACTATATTCATATTTTGATCCTCACTTAACATTCTTCTGTGCTTTAGTTTCCATTCTGATAATGAACTAAAACTTGATCTTAGAGGTTTGTTTGGGGCTTATCAATGAGTTAATAAGTTCCAAATTCTTAGTATTTAGGCTAATATATAATAAAATTTCAAAAGGTGCTAGCTTCTGCCACAAAACAAAGTCATAATATTCAATACACCAAATTAAGAAAATTGAGAGGAGTTAGTTTGGGAAGGAAAGGGGAGAATGATGTAAGAGATGATACCAATCAAGATGCATTGTATTCATACTGACTTGTTAAACAGTAACTCCTTTGTACAGCTACCTAAAGATAATGAAAATACAATTTTTTGCTTCTTTTGTATGTTCTTCCCCCATGGTATAACCCCTGTTTTCACTGTATTTGATTCCGGTGCCCTATACTTTGTATATACGTTTTTCTAATTTGGGGAGGGGAAGGGAAATAACACAATGTTGAAGTAAGGATACAGGATGACCCATTGTAACAATGAGATGTACAAGACACTATGTTGAAAATGAACTTTACAACTTGGGGTGGGAGGAGAAGGAAGACTTGGGGAGGTAGGGAGGGAAGGGATGGTAGGGGAAAAACAAAGGAGGGGATAACAATGCTCAATAGGAAGTTACTCATGTAACTGTAACCCCTCTCTACAGTATTTTTACAATAAAAATATATATTATAAAAAAAGAAACAGAACTGGCCAGGCACTGTTGGCTCACGCCTGTAATCCTAGCTACTCAGAAGGCTGAGATCAGAGGACTGCAGTTCAGAGCCAGCCTAGGGAGGAGAGTCTGTGAAACTCCTATCTCTAATAAGCCACCAGAAAACTGGAAGTAGCACTGACATATAACTATTGATTAGTGTATTATTTATAAGCAGAGGAACCCAGTAATAATCACTTGGTGGCAATATTTTTCATTTCATAAAAGCAGAACGAGGATTTGTAAGAAACAAAGAAGAGGAAAGGAAAAATCACAATTAAAACTCCAAATCTTAGATAAACTGGTAATGACCAAAATATAAGAGAAATATTCTACTTTCAGGCATCCAGGAGAGCATCAAAATAAGTCAGTTTTTTAGTAAATTCTAGAGGATCTTGACCTTTGTGCTGTGGATTGGGGACTAGTCTAGCCAAACTTGTGACACGTATTGGAATCTGTTATTAGCACCTTCCTAAGTTACTCTAGATCTATACTAATTTTCTGAACAAAATGTTTTCCTTCTCCCATTGCAACAATGATACTCACAAGACACTATGTTAGAAATGTACTTTACAACTTTGGGGAGTGAAGAAGAAAGGGATGGTAGGAGAAAAACAAAGGAGTGGGGATCAAAGCTCAACAAGAAATGTACTCATTACCTTATTCATGTAACTATAACCCCTCTTACAGCATCCTTACAAGAAAAGAAAAATTAAAAAATGTAGCATGGTATTATAGAATTTAAATATTTTATTTTTACTTTGTAAAAAAACATTTTTTTCCTTCTCTACCTCAGATTTCCTCTCCTGATATGTTAGCTGAGGGCACTCTGTGCATTCCGTAGTGGCATTCATTTTGTCATTATGAATTTGCCTTTTGGTTGTTTGGTTAATGACTGTCTTCCCTTTCCACCCCCCTACCCCACACTAGACTGCCCCTTCTGAGAAAAGATTACAGCCTTGTTCATCACTGCATGCCCAGCAGGTGGTAAAAGGTGTGACACAGTCAGAGGGAAGGATGGAGGGAAGAGAGAAGGGAGGAATACAAGGAAAAAAAGGGGAGGGAAGCTAGGCAGCCAAGTAGCCGGGCAGGCACAAGATGGTATAAAACAGGTAAAAGAAAGCTCTGTTATCATATAGTGACAAGAACTGTCACCCTAGATTTGGACCTGGGAATTAGGAAGAGCATCAAAGAAGAGAGGCCATTTTATCTGAACTTCGATGCATGGGCAGAATCAAATAGTCCCAGTGGGAAAGCATGGGACATGGACTAAAATATGTCTCAGTTTCTCTAGAACACAAAGTCTCTGAGGAAATGTCACAAGAGTTTGTGCCAGGAATGTCAGAAGGAGCTGCTTGACAATGAGGAGCCCTCTGGAGGATTTGAGTTAGCGATGAGACAGGCTCAGACCTGTGCTCTAGAAACACAGGTGTGGTGAAGTGTAAAAGTCGAATAGGAAAGAGGAGCTATCTGAGGCAGAGAGATGGTAACAGAATGGGCTAAGTTGTTCATTCTATTATTTCTGGAATGGTAATTGTGTTTATACTAGCCATATGAATATAAAACATTCTGAGTTAACTTGATTTAGATAAATGATGATGATGATGATGATGATGATGATGATGATGATGATGATGATTCTAAACTCTTCAAGGAAATTTTTATGTGAAACAAAATTGCCAGGATGAATAATTAGGATATTTTGAAGACTATGCAAGGCTTTTCTATACATGCATTAATCTGTGTCTGACTGGCATGCAAATTGGGACTTGCATTCAAAATCCTAGCATTTTGTCACAGAATTCACACGGAAGAGCGGAGCCTTGAAAGAAAAGCATGCAGGAAATAAGTATATTGGCCTCCTTGTTAAAATTAAAAAGCCAGCTGAATCCTATTTTGATAAAAATTCTTTGCAACTTCCATGCCTGTTGGGTGAATAATAACAGGTAGCATTCACTGGGTACTTCTATGTTCTAGGAAGAGAACTATGGTGTTATATATGTTGTTTCATTAAATGTTTATATAAAGTATATGGTTTCTATCCTTCAGTTTGGGAAGGTTGCACAACCCCAACTGTTAAATTCAAGACCAACAGTTTCTGGTTTTTTGCTTTTTTTCTTGTTAATACTCTTTGAAGACAAGATACAGTTTATTTTCACTAGCAAATAGCTAATATCTACTTGAAAAGAGTTTCCTGTTGTTGTTGTTGTTGTTGCTATTGTTGTCTTCCCCATCCCCATCAGCTCACAACAGCTTTTTATCAAAGTGAAGCACAGATTCGGCATGAGGACATACAGCTGTAATCCCAGCTAACTGGGAGGGAGGATCAGGAGGATTGTGAGTTGGAGGCCAACCCAAGCAAAGTTAGCTAGACTCCATCTCAAACAAAACACAAACAGAAGGGCTGAGGGCATGACTTGAGAGGCAGAGAGCTGGTCTAGCATGCGTAAGTCCCTGGGTTCAATCCTCAGTACTGAAATGAATATATATATAAACATAAAAATAAATACATAAATGAGTACACACACACACACACACACACACACACTTCTTCGTCTGACTCCTCCTACTCCTTTGGAAGCATGTTTTCTTCCTTCTAGTTATCCAGTTCTCTTATCTTACCCATCCCTGATACAGTCTTCTGCTGCCTCCCTGCTGTATTTAGCCCTATCGTATCAACAACCCTCCACCTTATACAGGCTTTGGCTCCTCAGCAGGAGCTGCTTTTCTGTCCTCAGGACAGCTACCATGTTAGAATACTTCTTGCCTCAACCTTCCATCCTCAGGACTCTGGGTTAACACGCCAAGCTGCTTGACTGGAGATGAGATCTCACTGTTTCCCCAGGCTGGCCTCACACTAAGATCATCCCAATCTTTGCCTTCTAAGTACCTGGGATCACAGGCACAAGTCACCCAAGCCTAGCCATACATTGCTGTCGATGCAGCTAGTAACCATAAGTTACAGATCCAGCGTTTATTGGGTTTATTTTATGTAATGAGTGCAATCTATATTATTCCATTGAATCCACCCAAAAAGTACAGGTACCTGCCTCTACTTTCAATTGAGCAAAGGGTCGTAGGTTACTTTTCACTAGGTTTGTGGCTATTCAAAAGCAGGCTGGACTGAAGCCAAAGCCTAGATCTCTGGCAGAGGTTGTGTGATAACCACCACTCAAAATGTCTATGCAATATATTACCATTCTTCAGTTTGGGGTTTTCATTTATGCAAGCAAGTAGTTCTAAAATATTAAAGGGCTGGGTGGCTCCACTGTGTTTGAAAAGCCCAGTGGGGGCAATGAGAAGTGAAAATTGAAGAACTGAAAAAGACTCTGTTGGCACCCAAAGTGAGATGTAGAAAGAAAATTTGATTAGATGAAACTCCTTGTGAAGAGAAAATGACTTCTATCAAGCACAGCACAAAAAATGGCACTATTTCTGATTAAGTTGTTGGAACCAGGTATTCCCAGATATCATTGCTCTCTGCACGTTGATTTTTACATGTCATAGGGGAGAAATAAGAGAAAAAATTTGTCATGTCACATGCCCAGAGTCCCCATGACTACCTTCTGTCCTTTTAATTCCACTTCCTTTTCTGAACTAAGTAAAGTTGTATCCCTAACACCCTTCTATCAATGCTACATGACTTTCATCTCATACATATCACAGACTAAGAAAAATTGCTATTCATTTTGCTACTCATATTTATTTCTTAATATTCCTCCAATGTAATCCTCCTTGCCCTTTTCTTCAATTACATCATTTTAATGACTTTTACTGTTACTGCTCTTGCCTTTGTCTAGTCCCTGGGTCTCTTCGCATGGCATTTGGTTTCATCTATTCACTTCTTGTGCTATCTTTGTTCTCTTTTAACCCAAAACCTCTGAAAATGTATACCAATTACAAGGCTCCAATTTCCCTCACATATGAGTATCTGGGCAACCAAAACCAGGTAAGACTGAAAGTGAAAAGCCCTTCCCCCAGTTTTGTGTTTTCCTCTTTAAAATTTACCCCAAAGTAGCAGAGCTCTGTGACCCAGATCTCTAGAATTTTCTGTATGTAAACATTTATGTTTTTCATCTCCTTTATATTTGAACTTAGCATTTGTTAACTAATACCATTGGGTTGTACTCTGAATCAGAACTGTCCTGGTTCTTTGATGAGACTATTATGTTGAATCCCTGACTCTTTTCTTCTTAGAATAAATGTATTTCCAGGCAGTTCCTCAGACCCTCATATTAATGTTCTCAGGGAGGAAAAATTAGCTTCCATCCATCTTCTACCCTAGTTCAGTAACAAGGGCCATTGGTTGATCCATTTACATATAAACCACTCCTTTTTATTCACCTTTAAAAAAGGAGCCTTTATTTTTTGGAATGAGAATGAAGAAAATTCTAAAAACACAAACACCTAAATAGACATAGAATTAGTTCTGTATAAGTCAAGGCTGACAAACATTTGCATTTAGGTCAACTAAAGATGTTATTTTAAAAATAGGAACACACTGTTAACAAATCTGAGGGAAAAAATCATCAATAAGAAGGTTGTTTTAAATTGGAGTGACTATTCCTTGAAAAAGAATTCAATGTATCATGAAGAAATATTTTTATTTTGGTCCAGGAAACCGATCAACCACTCTTAAGGGCTACCTCAGATGGTTCAAAGTGCTCTTGGATTGAAAGGCTCTAGGATTTACCTAATGGAAAATGGAACTGTGGACATAACTGGTGATACTTATTTAGAAAGACACTTGTAGAAAGACAAGGAAGTAGAGTACTGGAAGCATGGCTCAAGTAGTAGAGTACCTGCCTAGCAAGCACAGATCCCTTAGTTCAATTCTCCATGCAATTAAAAAGAAAAAGAATCCTCAAATAAGACAAATATTTAAATAAGATGCTTAGGAGGGCTAACTGATGGTATCTGAAGACCTCAGAACAGACTGAATAAGAACTTGTGGACAGCGCCTTTAGGTCAATGAATACATAGGGAATTCTTACACTAGTGTGGCCAGGCAAAGTGAGAAGCAAGACTACACATGGTGATATAGAGTTGAGTGTATACACATACACATATATATGTATTTGTGTACATATTACATGCATGTATGTAATATGTTCACATGATAATGAGGTGAGTCAACTCCTTAGGAAAGGCTATTTTTAATTGTCTAAATAAAAATGTGTAATGAATCAAACCCAATAGAAGTGCATTTCTTACTCAAGCAGCAGTGTTCTTGGGTAGTTAACAGATTGGCAGATCAGCTCTTCCCTATGTAAGCACACAAAAATATCAGGAGCTGACCAAGGGTCTGCACAAACCTTCCAGAGTCTCTGAGAATCATCAGTTTTCCAAACATCCAGAAAAGAGGAAAGTGTATCTTGAGAGTTCTCTGGGCCAATCCTTAAAGTGAACAAATCACTTTTGTTCACATTATTTTAGCTAAAACCCAATCCCATGTCTGTACGTAACTAACAGAGAGTGTGTTTTGGAGATACACTGCAGTCACTCTCCAACAACAGCTCAGACTATAGAAAGGGAATAATAGTCAGCCTTCTATGCTATAACTCATAGCCAACCTTTGCCACCTAGTGAGTTATAGTAAAGTATGAAGAAATGTCACATTATAATGAGGTTTTACTCCTACTTTTGGGCATTTACCCAAATGTTTACAAACAAGAACACACTAAAGCTACCAGCACAACTATGTTTATTGCAGCATTATTTACCATAGCTAAGATATGGAACCAGCCCAGATGCCTCTCAGTAGATGAACGGATCAAGAAAATGTGGTATATATACACAATGGAATTCTATGCCTCCATCAGAAAGAATGACATTGCCCCATTTGTTAGGAAATGGAAAAACTTGGAAAAAATTATATTAAGTGAAGTAAGCCAGGCCCAAAGAAACATAGGTCCCATGGTTTCCCTTATTTGCAATATCTAGTATAGGTATGAGTCAAGCAGAAAAGGTCAGATAATGTGATGTTAGGAAAATGAACCCTAAGATATGTATTTTAATGCTTTTCTCTTTCCTTCATTTGTTTCTAATGCATTTATAAGATTATCTTTGTTGCTTTTTGTCCCTCCCCCACAGTATAACCCCTGCTTTCACTATATTTGATGTCAGTATAACTTGTGGAGTAGATGGGGAAAAACAAGTCGTTTAAGGATTCAGGTGGACCTGTTGCAACAATGAGAAGTACAAGTTGTCATGTCGAAAACGAGCTTTACAACGTTGGTGGGGGGGAGGATTGGGTAGGGGGTTGGGGGTGGAGGCTGGGAAGGGATGTGAAGGGGAAACAAAGGAGGAGGCTGCAATGCTTGATAAGAAATGTACGCATTATCCTGCCCATGTAATTGTAACCCCTCTGTACAGTATGTTCTCAAAAAAAATTAAATTAAATTAAAAATAAAAAATAAAAAAATGAGGTTTTACTGAACACTTAATGTCAGATAATTGTGCTCAGCTCTTGACAGATGGCCCCTCTAAATTAGTTCTTAGTTATACAATTCTGGGGTAGGAGGAGTGAGGAGGTAGGCTGCAGCTGAGGTTTGCAAATGGGCAGGGAAGACTGCTGTGATGGGTCCTTCCTAAAGTTTGCGTTTATGATCTTACTTAAGCTTCGCAATGGCACAGGGAAGTAGGTAAGACAAGCCTTCACAGCCGCTCTGAGGAATGGGAGACAGAAACACAAAGAGGTCAAGGGCTTTCCCAAGGTCCCACCGCTAATGAGGACTAGACCGGATTATTGACCTGTGAGCTTCAAGCTAGTTCTGCTCCCAGTCCCGCTCTCTGCTCCCAGGTAATGTAGGCAGGCTATAATTGTCCAAAGGGCAATTAAATTGAGACCTTTCCCAGTAACGGTATTTCTTGACTTTTGATTAGTAATAATGTATGTTTTGACTACTCCTGATATTTTTTAGCACTCTGTAGTGTAACAGCTGAATAAGAGAAAAGACTCTAACATGAGAAGAAACTTACAACATGCAGGTTCTGGGGAGAATTTTTCATTCACTTGGATACTGGATAAAGTCCGTTCTGAGCCATGGATGCTGAAAGGCTGCTGGAGGATAACTTCTTCCACCAGCTTTGAAGCTGGAGGTGTGTTTGCCTGCACTGTTAATTGCACAGTGAATTTCAAAGCCTATGTGCCCTTCTGGAAGTAGGCACATGGATTCATCTCATCTGCCCCAAGCTTCTGGTGAAACAAAATGTTCCACAGTGAATGATCACGACATCATACTTGGTTTGACCTTCAAGTCACTTAACAACTCTTAGAAGTAATAGCTTCTGTAAAGTGCCAGAGAAAGTTCAAATCTTTCCTTACAGATCTTACCAGCTTTTGCCAACCTCATAGTGGGCTCAAGCTCTAGGAGCATCATGGCAGCCTCTAAAGCCTAAATGGAAGGAGAGCACTTTCCAGCTGCTATCAGTGGAATATGCCCTGGGTATTCACAGACAGAAAGAGTCCATCGAAAACAAAACTTTACAACTTATACATAATCAACTCCCAAGAAATAATAGAACTTAATACATAAATGTCAAGCCATGACACATAAAAATGCAAGAAAATCTTTGGGCTAGACAAAGAGTTTCAAATTTGACATTAGCACATTGGACTTCCTCAAAATTAAAAACTTTTGTCCTGGGAAAGCCTTTATGAGAAGGATAGGGTGACAAGATGACTGGAAAAGAAAAACTTATAAGCCACATAGCCTTCAACTTACTTTAGGATTTAATATATATAGAGAACTCTCACAGCTCAAAAAAATGAAAGAACAAACAATCCAGTTAGAAAATGGACAAAAGGGAAATGGTGCTGTGGCTCGGGTGGTAGAGTGTTTGCCTTGAGCTGAAGAGCTCAGGGACAGCACCCAGAGCTCAAGCCCACAAGCAACAAAAAGAAGAAGAAGAAGAAGAAGAAAGAAAGAAAGAAAGAAAGAAAGAAAGAAAGAAAGAAAGAAAGAAAGAAAGAAAGAAAGAAAGAAAGGAAGGAAGGAAGGAAGGAAGGAAGGAAGGAAGGAAGGAAGGAAGGAAGGAAGGAAGGAAGGAAGGAAGGAAGGAAGGCAGGAAGAAAGGAAGGAAGGAAGAAAGGAAGAAAGAAAGGAAGGAAGGAAGGAAGGAAGGAAGGAAAGAAGGAAGGAAGGAAGGAAGGAGAGAGAGAAAGGAAGGAAGGAAGGAAGAAAGGAAGGAAGGAAGGGAGGGAGGGGGGAGGGGGAGAGAGAGAGAAAGAAAGAGAAAGAAAAGAAGGAAAGAAAGAAAGAAAGAAACAAAAGAAAGAGAGAGAGAGAAAATGGACAAAAGTCAAGAGGAAACATTTCAGTGAAGAATATATCTAAGTGGAAAGAGAGCATGTAAAAAGTTACTAAACAGAGCTGGTGGCTCATACCTATAATCCTAGTAATTCAGAAGGTTGAGATCTGAGAATCACAGTTTGAAGCCAAGCCTAGACAAGAAAAGTCCATGAGACTTTTATCTCCAATTAAAAATAAAATCTAGAAGTATAACTGAGGCTCAAGTGGTAGAGCGTTAGCCTTGGTTAAAAAATGTTAAAGGACAGCACCCAAGCCCTGACTTCAAGCCCTAGAACTGGGCAGGGAGGGACACTGAATATCATTAGCCATTATTTAAATTCATATTAAAACCATAACAAGGCACTACTATAAACCTAACAGAATGAGTAGAAATACGAGTGACAACACCAACTGCTACCAAGGATGCTCACCTTAACTCCATTCAAACCCAGCAGCCAGACCAATGTGAAGATAAATTACAATGAACCATAAAGGGTTCTTCTACTGTTGAAAGAAATCTGTATTTTTCAGCTCCCAACCCCCCAACAAGGAGAAGATAAAAACTATTTGTAGGGTTCCCAGAAACCCAATGCTTTCATACTGTAGAGCTGAATTTGCAAATGGATGTGTAATAGATTGTTAAAATCCTACCTGAACTTCTTGTGCATAGTCAACAATGACATGAGAGTGGGGAAGGAAGAGGTTTCAGCTGTAAAAATCTAAATAACTCATTTCCTCCCACTAGCTGAGCCATGGGTGCTACCAGATTCAACATGACCTGATAAACTGTGGTATCTTGAGTGCCTTAACTGTTGTCCCTGAGATGGTATTGAGTGAAGGACCCAAACGCCTTGAGTTCCAAATAAATTTTAAAGCTCCCTTCTATCTGGGTTAAGGGGCCTAGCCCAGCTAGCTGGGTTCCACATGCATCATGATTGAGATGAGCACAATTCACCTTAAATTGTATTGATTTTGGAAGTCAGAAAGTATGCTTAGCAAAGAATTTAAGATAAAAAAAATCACTTCTTAAACAAGAGTAGAAGAGAGTCAAAAAGCCTGAACTCCCAAAGAAATAGTGAGTTGCCAAATCACATTCAGAGATCAAAGTACCCAGTTGGTGGACAGGGAACAGTGAACACAGAGTAAATTGAAAGGGCCTTGAGCAATTACCAGGGACATACAGTCATTTTAACTGACCCACCTTTGCGCCTGCAGGGGGAGTGTGCATTGAATGGCCAGCTGTACTATTAGACCCAGGATAGAAGGCAGACAAGGAAACATATGGGCATGATTAAAACCTATACAACACACCTGTGTGCTCTGCTCAGTGATTAAGGGGTGCCAAATGCAACAGTTTGTGATAAAGTTACTTAAAAACTCCACCCATAATCCCCCCTCCATTGCTCTGGAGATTCCTAGACACTACTAAATCACCAGAAACAGAAATACTAAGAAGGTTTCCACATTTACACCACAAGTCACTTATTCCTCTTTTCTTAGGAATCAGTGATCAGGCTTAGAAGAGAGAGCCTAAAGGATACTTTATTTCCAGAGCAGATAAGCACAGAAAGGAAGGAATTTGCCTGGAGAAGCTTTGGGAATTCAAATAAGAAAGATAGCAGTGAATGAGTAATGACTGAGATGCTTGAGAATCACATAAGGACCTGGCTGATGGAGAGGAAGACTTTAGGGACTTTTATGTCAGAATACATTTCTTCAAGGTAGAAACAGTAACTGAGGCAGAGGAAGAAGTCACTACTAAAAGGTTCCCATGTTTCTATCACAGGCTCTCAAGACAGGTAACTATCTTCAAAGTAACCATGAGCAGTGTAAGTATTTCTATTCCAGAAGATACAGAGTGGATTGATTGTAAAACAAATATTCCCTAAGGACATGAAATCTCATCAGAGGCAAATTCAAAGCAATGATATAATACCATGGGGCACTGCTAAGAAAAACAGTAGTAACTTCATTGTTCCTTTTGGGCAAGTTTGTTTCTCCAAGGCGATCAGCCAGTACAATAAAGAAATTCATGACTATTGTCATGGGATTTGAGTGCCGGATAGCACTGTCAGAATAAAACAAGCCTACAGGCACCATACTAGAAAAAGTAAAGGTGGTGAGGATTGCCAGTGAAAGAATGGAGCATTAGAGGTCTACAGAAAGCACCTGAGTTACCTCAGATGGGATGCTGAAATTTAAAGCCAGGCGTCATTAAGAAAAATAAATACATTATAAATTTGAAACTCTGCTACAAAGCCCTGCACCCTTCTTTCCCTTAAAGGAACTTTTCAAAAACAGAAGTAAACGATCTGTTCCCTTTCCTTTATTGACATTTTCACATTTCAATTCCTCGGCCTAATTATGAAGGTCTTCTGTTCCCTTCCTCTATGCTTACCACCCATTCTAGCCAAGTATGTCGGAGTAAAGAATGCGAGCGTAGGGGCTGGGAAGGTGGCTCAGTGGTAGAGCGCTTGCCTTGCATGCCTGAGGCCCTGGATTCAATTCCTCAGCACCACATAAGCAAAAAAGAAAAAAGCCGGAAGTGGCGCTGTGACTCAAGTGGTAGAGTGCTAGCCTTGAGCTGAAGAGCTGAGGGACAGCGCCCAGGCCCAGAATTCAGGCCCCACGACCAGACCAAAAAAGAAAAGAAAAGAATGCGAGCGTAAGTATAGTCTGATAGTAATTCCACAGTAAGAATGCTTCATGAAATTAAAAAAGATCATTCCTCCCTCTGCTAGATAGGACATACAGAGAAGTAAATAAGAAGGGTCTGGAAGGTAGACAAAGCTGACAGAGCTGCACCAATCATCAGTCTTTTTTTCCAGCGTCAACTAATGTGCAAAAGGACAGGGAAATGTCAGTCAGTTCTGGGAAGCCTAAGAGTATTCCAACATGGAATAAAGATTTTATCAATGTGATGCTACAGCAAATTATTGGCTCTGTAATTTTTTTTATTGCATTAGATTTAAATAAGGATCGGTAATGACTGTGTCCACAATTGAAAAAATTCTGCAAATTTTAGACTAAACCAAAGTTAAGTATACTTCTTTCTCCAAGACTGCTGAGCTTTATTGATGTATGACTGCTAACAGGTCAGGGAAGTACCTGTGCTAGACTAATACACTTCCCACTTATGTTTGACCATGGACTCTTTATTTTCTTACAGTGGATATCTTGAAGGATTATTGTTGTTGCTGTTGTTTTAGTACTCTCTTTGGAAATTGTTGCATTAAGACAAGCTGATAAAAAATTAGAAGGGCCTTAGATTATAGCACTTAGTACAGGCATCACCTGATTCTCAGGAACTTTAAAATGAAATTTTAAAATCCTAATTAGGTGTGGTACCTCTCACCAGAAAAAGTTCTGGTCAGGGACTAACCCAAAGGCAAACTAGACTAGAACAAAATAGCCAGGCCAAGGAAGAAGGCAAATCTCATAGAAAACTAACTAGACTCAAAAATGGCCATTGTTAGGTCAAAAGCGGGTGATACAATGGTTGGAGGAGACCCTTAGGAATTTAGATATGCATAGTTTTATATTTGTATGACTCTGGAGTTTATATACCAAACAATAGCTCTTCATTTCATAAAGTAATGTGTGCTACCAGTCATTCTTCTCAGGAGAGTTTTATTTGTAGTAAGTAAAGAACACTAAGAATATAAGAATTAGATTCTTAATCAACCTAGATTTATACCAACAATTGCTGGACCAATTGCATGTGTCATTTCCTAACTCCACCTTGAAAGAAGGCAGGTTGATAGATATATGATGGTATTTCCCCTATGACCACTGGTAAGAAGTGATCCAGAGCAGAGAATTCTCCAACTTTGTTCTTACATCCTCCCAAACACAGAGCGATCTGTCAAACATTTAGCTACAAAGCACTGGTCATGACCTAGGTTTATCACCCTCAGTTTATCTGGTCTTATCTATAAAGTTTAAATTTTAATTTTAATTTCTTTCTGGAGTTTGAAGACCTGTTTATAAACTGAACAAGGGAATAAAACATACCTGTGGCTAGTTGGCACATATAATTTAGCAGTACGTATTATTGAGAAATATCAAATACAAATAGCCATTATAAATAACATATCATTTAAACATAGCTATATCAATCACCATAGCATGAATAAAGTTTATAAATATTAATATCAAACAACTGTTCCAGGTGAAGCAGGGAATGAAGTCTCCCAGAGAAAATATAGACTTCTGGTCCTGCAGGATTCATATTCTACAAGGCAAGCCTTTAAGATTATTTTCTAGAACTTTTGGAGTTAATGAAGAGAGACTCCAATCTCAGCTACTTCCCTAGCTGATTTGTTATGACTAGTACAGATATGTCCAGTCCACACAGCTGTGCAGAATGCTTAAGGTTTTGACTAAAGAAACAAGTGAATCTTGCTCAGTAAACCTTTACAACCCAATGATCATCTCAGTGTGCTATGGCCAGAAATGGACTTTGACAATATTTCCAAAGAAATAAAAAAAAAAATGGCAATAACAGGCATTAAGAAGAAATTAGCCCAGCACTGATGGCTTATGCCTGTAATCTTAACTACTCAATAGATTTAGATTTGAGGATTGTAGTTCAAAGCCAGCCTGAACAGGAAAGTCCATGAGGCTCCCCTCTCCAATTAATGAACAAAAATACTGAACGTGAAGATGTGGCTCAAGTGGTAGAATGCTAGCCTCGAGCAAAAAAAAAAAGTGGGGGGGAAGCTTAGGCCCTGAGTTCAAATCCCAGGACTGACACAAAAGAAAGGACAAAGAGAAGGGAGGGGAGGGGAGGGGAGGGGGAAAGATAGAAAGAAAGAAAGAGAGAAAGAAAGAAAGAAAGAAAGAAAGAAAGAAAGAAAGAAAGAAAGAAAGAAAGAAAGAAAGAAAGAAAGAAAGAAAAGAAAGAAAGAAAGAAAGAAGAAAGGAAGGAAGGAAGGAAAGGAAAGAAGGGAGGGAGAGAGAGAGAAAGAAAGGAGGGAAGGAGGGAGGGAGGAAAGGAAAGGAGGGAGGGAGGAAAAGGAAGGAAGGAAGGAAGAAAAGAAGGAAAGAAGGAAGGAAAGAAGGGAGGGAGAGAGAGAGAAAGAAAGGAGGGAAGGAGGGAGGGAGGGAAGGGAAGGAGGGAGGGAAGGATGGAAGAAAGGAAGGAGGGGAGAGAGAGAGAAAGGGGGAGGGAGGGAGGGAAGGGAAGGGAAGGAAGGAAGGAAGGAAGGAAGGAAGGAAGGAAGGAAGGAAGGAAGGAAGGAAGGAAGGAAGGAAGGAAGGAAGGAAGGAAGGAAGGGACAGAAAAAAGGATGGATAGAGTGAGAGCCCAAATGTGTTGGTAGGCTAAGGCATCTGTGGTCTGGCTACTAAGTCCAAATGTATTTTTGATACTCCATTTTGCTTTGTATAGTTCTTGCCCATGATTTGCTCAAACACATGGAGGAGACAAATGCAGTGAATAATTATTTCTTTAGCAGGATTGTATGTATACTATTGAACATCCTAACACCTAGATCTAAGTTGTGTACCACAGGCCAATACAGAATAGCATAGTGCAATGTATGATGCATGATCATTGGTAAGATAACTAGTAAGTACAAAAGACATTTAGAAAGGGGGAAAACATCAGTTTGACTGGCATAAGAAAAATCCCTATAGGCAAAAATTAAATTGGGCCTTGAAGAGAGAGCTGGATATAAGGAACTGGAAAGGAAAAAATTATATTAATAATGAAATCAACCAATATTCATTGGCTGCCAGGCCCCGAACTAAGTTTTCCATATGAATTATCTCAAATAATCTTCCCAACAAGCCCTGAGATTCCAAGACATTAAGTAACTATTCCTGGGTCAATCAACTAGATAGTAATAGTCAGGATTCAAACCTAGAGTATTTGACTGAATAGCCAGCATGAGGCAACTACTCTGACTCAGTAGAACACAGTGAGAGAAGGCCCGGACAGTAAAGGAGTCAGTGAGGAGCGACTGGCCGTCCTGAGGAGGATACGCAGGTATCCGGTCTATCTGCTCTGTCTCCCATTCTATGCACACTGAATGTTCAAGATTGCTTGATACACTTAATTAGCAGCAAAAGAATCAATAAGAAATTGTTAAAGCTATTTCCCTATTTTATCAGCCAGTATTTTGAGGTTTAATAGGGTGTAAACATGTTGGCAAAGAGGAAATATCTTAAGTTCACCCACAAAGTAAGGAAAACAGAATAATGCAAGAGTGGGTGTGAGGACAGACTTTCATGGGATATGAGGGCATTTTGTTCATTCATTAATTCAACCAACATTTCCTAATTAGCCCCTTGTATTGATCGGTGTGCTTTCAAGGACACTGGGTGTGGATATCTCCAAAGGATCAAAATTAAAAGATACAGTCTCTTATGCTTTATAACCAAAAAAAAAATCAGTTGGAAACCTAAATCATGCATTGATCAATGAATATTTATCAAGTCCCTACTGTGATAAAAGATGATATATATAGTCCTGTCCTCAAGAACCTCCAAGGACCTACCAACTAATAATTGCAACACTGTACAATAAATAATACTTACAGAAGAGTTACAAACTAAAACAAATGTCTGTGACCAAAGAGAAAATTACATCTTAATCTGGTCCATGTCCACAGAGTTCACTGGGAATAGGTTTCATCATTTTCTGTCTTGTTTAATTAAAGAGTTCATCTCCCTAGACTCCAAGGACCAGGTCACATAATCTTTGAAATAACTGTAATGCTCTAGGATTCTCTCCTTCCCCAGGGCATCTTCCTATATAGACAAGAAGAATATAACATCTGAGTTGCAGAATATCAAGTGCAATACCTAGATTTCAGAGCAAAACAGGTAATGCTCACTAAAGGTTATTTTTTTGACAAGTCATCTAAAGAAAATTTATGCATTTACTCATAAGTAGGTTGAAGTCCTTAATTCATAATATTGAATAAGCATTCAGCTAACTACTTAATTCCAGTATGTCAATAGTGGCTTGCTAGCCGGGCGCTGGTGGCTCCCGCCTGTAATCCTAGCTACTCAGGAGGCTGAGATCTGAGGATCACGGTTCAAAGCCAGCCCGGGCAGGAGAGACTGTGAGACTCCTATCTCCAATAAACCACCAGAAAACTGGAAGTGGCGCTGTAGCTCAAGTGGTAGAGCGCTCGCATTGAGCTGAAGAGCTGAGGGACAGCGCTCAGGCCCAGAGTTCAAGCCCCACAACCGACAAAAAAAAAAAAAAAAAAAAAATAGTGGCTTGCTAAAAGTCAGATTTTATTAACCAGAAAAATGTAAATTCAAATAATAATATCCCAGCAGTTGACTGGAGGTATAAAATTTTTTGTTTCAGGATGTTCAATTTTGCATATATTGAGAAAAACAATTTCAACCAAAATTCAATGATTAACAGAAGAATTATATCAGCAAGTACATTTTTCCCATTAAAACTACTATAAGAATATAATCTTGGAATGTACCTGGTTTGTGTGACATTATGCCAATCACTTCCTCTTTCTGGAATTAGATTTTTCTCATCTATAAAATAAGAGACTTGGACTGAAGGCAATATATTTATCCTTGGCAAATTTAGCAAGGCTAAGGACAATGATTTAGAATTCTACTCATAGCAGTTTAGAATTGTGGTCTAGAAATGGCAAATATTTAGACCGTAAATAATATCTTTAGGGAATTGGTATTCATGAGCTCCCTGGGGAGTGAAAAATGATTCCAAGTCCCAACCATGGGTAGAAGAAAATGGCCACAAACTTTGGAGATATCTGCATGGGGCAAGTGAAACCAAAGGCTTATGAAACCTAGGTTTGTCTTAGTTGAATTATCATATATTTTTTTAATTTGAAAATTTAAATTCAGAATGGGATGCTATGATTATACAATGTTCACAAGACAAGCAAATATCACACATGGTAAATTAAATGTTCTTACCCCTTCATCAACATTCATTTTTCAAATGAAGGAAAACTGCCCTTATTCACAAATATTTGTGACATAAATGTTTTGGAAGGTTCCTGTTTTTGAGATGGGATCTCACTATGACTTGAACCTGGTGTTTGAACATTCAGCTCAAGTGATCCTCCTACTTCACCCTCCCAGGTAGCTGAGACCACAGGCTCTGCACCATCAGACTTCGTTACTTGAGCCTTAACATATAAAAAGTCCTGAAGAATTTAACGGGGGCAGGGAGGGGGGAATCTACAGTAATAAACAAGTGCAGCAAAATCCAGGATACAAGAGCAACATACAAAATCCTTTGTAGTTGTAGACCTTAAGCAACAATCTGAATATGAAACTAAGACGATTCCATTCTCAATATCATCAAAAAGAATAAAATAGGGATACAATTAACCCCCACAAAGTACAGTACTTGCTCATGAAAAATTATAAAACTGTGCTGAAAACTTAAAGATTTAAATAAATAAAAAGATGCCTTATATTTATAGATTGGTAAACTATATCATTACAATGTCAGGACTCCTCAGATTAATTTATAGATTCAACACAATACAACTTCTACCAGCTCTTTTGTAGAGATTGACAAGCCGATCCTAAAATTCTTCTTATGAAAATGGGAGGCGGGGGAGTAGGGAGCCAGAATAGACAAAATAATTTTGAAATTTAAAAAAAAATGAGGTGAACTTGGAAGACTCACACATCCTAATTTCAAAACTCACTACAATGCTATAGTAATCAAGATAATATGGGCCTAGCCTATGGATCAACAGGCTGATCAAGGACATAAAATTGATAGCATAGGAAAGAAACAAAAATATCTTGTCATCTGCATTGTTTCTTCAATTGATCGTCATGTTTCATCTTGCTTGTTTCCCAAAGAAACTGAACTGGCTTACAATGTGCATAATGCAGTGAGCTGAATGAATACAAAAGGAAAGCTATGACTTTACCTTATCATATTTAATATTATCATAATCCAAATCTTATTGTTATCTCCACCCTCCTCCCTGATTTCCCAAGGTCCTCCATAATCTTTCTTTGGCTACCCTTCCAAACCTGTCCTCTGGTGCTGACTGCTCTACTCCTCTCATAAAGCACCATAGACATTCTTTTTTTTTATTGTGAAAATATTGTACAGAGGAGTTATAATTACATGCGCAAGATAATGAGTACATTTCTTATCAAGCATTGTAGCCTCCTCCTTTGTTTCCCTTTCCCATCCCTTCCCATCCTCCCCCCGCCCCCCCCACCCAATCCTCCCCACCTTCCCCCCCTCCCCCCTCACAAAAGTTGTAAAGTTCGTTTTCGACATAAGGACTTGTACCATAAACATTCTTTAAGCAGCTTTTGATCAGCATGCTGGTCATCTGCTCTTATCTAAGCACTTCTAGGTCTTTCCCTGTGAACTATACTTATCAGTAATTTCACTGTGCTGGCAGTAGTTCATAAAACTGGCATTACAGTGGGCAAGAAGAGTCTCCCTGCTGCCCTTCAATTAATGAATTAGGGGTAGCCATATTCTGTAATGTGAATTGAAAAGCAGAGAAGAATGAAACAAAGAGAGAAGGAGAATTCGTTGGGTTTCTGATTACTTTGCAGCCCTGAGCCTAATTCCATCCTGAGGTCTGGCAATATATCAACCTATTAGTTCCCTCAAATACCCTAAATCTTTACAGTAATTTTCTCCTTTTCTTAAGGTTACACTTTTGGGGGATATAACATGTTCTAATTACTTTATGTCGCTGTGTATAGCTTTCACTTAACCTACACCAGCCCCAAGTCATGCACATGAGGTACATTAATCCAAAAATCCCTTTCTCCTTCCCCCCAAGGTAGAAGCCTCTTCATGCCAGGAACTCCTACAATATTGCATGTCTATATTTCTTTAGACAAATCTGCAGCTGATCATACTTTTATGGTTATACGGTCTGTTTTCTATCATAATTTCTTATCTTTTTGTGGGAAAGGATGGATGTCCTAGTTATTCTAGTAATCCCTACCCACCAAGCACCATAGAAGTGGACAATTGTCAACCTGTGTTTCTTTTTTAAAGAAGGAAAGAATGAATGAACACCTGTTTACTCATTCTGTACACTTGTGCAGCTCTCTAAACTTCTCTCCTTCAGGCTGGTATTAAAGAAGTGGAGATTTGATCAGCCAATTTACCCAGTGAATGTGAGCAATGTAGACAGACAAATAGGATAATTGTGGCCCAGAAATCTACTTCGGGGCCAGAATACCATTTGGTTGTCAATATTGATCACATTTAATTAGAAAATTGCCAGATCTCTGCTCTTCTCAGCGTTGTGTGGGCATCACCTAAAAGCACAGGGATGACAAGCTGTTCTGAGCATCTGCAGTCTTTATGTAATAAACATGTTTTCATTTGAGAGAATGTGTGCCTTCTTTTGAACAGGACCAGAGCCTTTGAGAATTTCCTATTTTTTCCCTTTAGGAACTTTGTCATCTACAGTAGTTACACGATGAGACAACCACTAATGATAACTTCTAGAGTTATTAAAATTACGTTAATTTATTTTAATTCATACCACGTGAATGAGAACTTTCAGAGTGGACTTAGAATAAGCTTTAAGAAATAATCTCCTTAAAAATAGAATGGAGTTACTTGAGATACATTGTGAATTTGTGATGTGGGCTATTAACCTGTCAGGTAGAGCAATCCCTTCTAAGCATCCCTTTGGTCTTTAATGACCCTATCAGAGCCCTTTCTAGAGGAAAGCAAGCTGTAATCACTGTGTTTTAGGGCATACACTCAGTTTCTCAAATAGCAGGTGACATTCACTGTGTGGCTTGCCATTTGAGCTGTCTATATTTATGTTGATCCACCATCAGAAATGGAAGAAAAAAAATCTGTCACTCTGTAGTAATAGTTAGCAGAAGGTTAGAATGGCAAAAAATGCAACTGTTCATTTTGTTGGTATCCATAATTGGAAGTGGTCATTTAGCAGTAAGCAATTTGCTCATTGTAGTGTTCAGGCTTAGACATTATACACTAGTAAATAAACCTTACAGGTGAATCAGTCAATCAAGAATAGACAAGAATGAAAACGCACAGCATTTTCCTGTCTATGAACATCAATGAAATTTGCTTAAATTATGAACTTGCAAGAATTCACCCATATTTCAGAAAGGTGTATTTGAAAAGCATGATTCACTAGCTCTACACAAATAATTGATTGTCAGATCTTCTATAACTTGAAAGTTACCTTTTACCTAAGCCTCATAAGATTAATGATACTTTGAGAAACTTAAAGGAGAATCCTTCTTTAACTTGCTTGATTTTTTTGTAGCCCTTACAATGGGAAATAAAAAGAATACAGAAAAGCAAAAGTAAATGATAATTAAATCATTTTAAAAACTATTGTCCTGAGACAAATATTTTTTATATTCTATATATTTGCCATATGTAGTTATACAATGGGTATGATCAAAATTTATATTTAAAATTTATATAGTACTATATCACCACACTGTTTTATAATATGCTTTCGTCTCTATTTTCACTTTATAATATAGCATAATTATGTATCTGATCTAGAGTTTGGCAAATTCTTCGATAAAGAGCCAGAGTAAATTTTGTGGGCTTTATGGGCCACAGAGTCTGTGTCAAACTATCTAATTTATTCAGGGCAGAGGGAAAACCTTAGATAAGATGTAAATAGATGGACCAAGATGTATCAATTCATACAGTTTTAACAGAACTCCTACAAATTACCAGTAAAAAAATATTGTAGATAAAGAAAAAATTATTCTAGAGTTTATATGTACATGCAAAGGAATCAGAGGTAAAATAATTTGTTATAAAGAAAACAACAATGGGAAAAATCTTAAGGCATATATAGAGCAATAATAATCAAAATCCTGCAGTACTGATAAAAGGTAGATACCCTGACCAGTGGAATAGCAAAGAGACTGGAAACAGCTTTGCCCAAATGAATGCCACTGCTTTTTGACTTAGATACAACAGCAATTCAGAAAGAAAAGTAGTAGCCTTTTTAACAAGTCTTATGGGAATAATTGGACATCTATAGGCAAAAAATTATTAACCTCAATCTAAACCATGAACTTCATACATACAGAAATTAACTCAAGGGCTGGGAAGGTGGCTCAGTGGTAGCGTGCTTGCCTTGCATACCTGAGGCCCTGGGTTCGACTCCTCAGCAACACATAAGCAAAAAGAAAAAAGCCAGAAGTGGCGCTGTGGCTCAAGTGGTAGAGTGCTATCTTTGAGCTGAAGAGCTGAGGGACAGTGTCCAGGCCCAGAGTTCAGGCCCCATGACCGGACCTCCCAAAAAAAGAAAAAGAAATTAACTCAAATGGGTCATAAATTTAAATGTATTATAAGATTATAAAACTTCTGGGAGAAAAATATTTTTGACCTCGAGCATCATAAGAACTTCTTCGATACAGCACCAAAAGCATAGCCAAAAAAAGAATAAATTTAACTTAAAACTATGTATTTTTTCTTTGTGAAAGACCTAATTAGAAGGATGAAAAGAAACTGGGTGCCAGTGTCTCATTCCTGTAATCTCAGCTACTCAGGATGCCAAGATCTGAAGGATATCAATTCAAAGCCAGCCCAGGTAGACAAGCCAATGGGACTTTTATCTCCAATTAACAAGCAAAAAGCTGGAACTTGAAGCATGGCTTAAGTACATGAGTACCAACCTTGAATTTGAAAGCCCTGTGAGAAATTCAGGCCTTAAATTAATTCAAGCCCCAGAACTAGCACACCAATACCAAAAAAAAAAGGAAAGACAGATTGAGATCAAATATTTGTAGGCCATATAGCTGACAAAAAGTCTCATGACTAGGTATTACTACAGACCTATCAGAAGAATTACTAATAATAATAATAACAAAGCCAAAACCAAATGCTGGTGAAGATGAAGAGAAACTGGATTTTCTATACTTTGTTTAATGGATTATAAAATGTTGCCACCACTCCATGTTGTCTTGAAATGCTAGATCTATACCTACTGTCCAATTAACAATCAAATTTCTAAGCATTTATCCCAAGAAATAAAAATGGTTACAGCACTCTCAAAACTTATAAACAGTCATAGCAATATTATCTGTGATAGACAAGACACATAAACATCCACAACATCCTTCAACAAGTAAACAGTTGAACAAAATGAGATATATACATACCAAAAAATACTACTTGGCATTAAAAATAGGAACTACTGATGGATGAAACATAGACACATCTCAAGGATATTATACAGAGTGAAAGAGAAAAGAAAACATTAATCATGTTCATTGTAGCACTCTTCACCATAGCCATATTCATATAAAAATGACCCAGATGCCCCTCAGAAAATGTAGTGTGTGTGTGTGTGTGTGTGTGTGTGTGTGTGTGTGTGTGTGTGTGTGTGTGTGTGTGTGAGTGTGAGTCAGGCCCAGAGACAAAGCATACCTGTTCTTTCTTATATAAGGAAGTATAAATGTGCATGTAAACAATATGGGCTTGTATGGAAGTATAAGCAATTATATTAACCAAAGTATGGTATTTTCAAGGGAGAATTCAAACAGTATAATTCCCTAGGAAAAAACTCACATACAGTCCAACAGAATGACTATCAGGAAACTGGCACTTGAAAAGTATAGAGGGGAGGGCAAGGGGGAAAGTGGTCAAGGACAGCAGGGTAGACAAATGAAGAAAGAGAAGAAAGAATGGAGTCATAACATCCAATGCATCTCCCATGAAATTAAGAAAGTTGAGGAGAGGATTTGGGTTGGGACAGATGAAGGAGTATAATGAAAGGGGTGACATTGATCATTGTATTCATTGATGCATTGTATTCATAAACTGAATTGTTGAATGGTAACTCTTTTGTACAATCACTCTAAAATAATAAAAATAGAAGTTTTTAGTTTTTTTTTTTTTTTTGGTCGGTCATGGGGCTTGAACTCTGGGCCTGGGTACTGTCCCTCAGCTCTTCAGCATAAGGCGAGCGCTCTACCACTTGAGCTACAGCGCCACTTCTGGTTTTCTGGTGGTTTATTAGAGATAGGAGTCATCTCTCCTGCCCGGGCTAGCTTTGAACCGCGATCCTCAGATCTCAGCCTCCTGAGTAGCTAGGATTACAGGCGTGAGCCACCAGCGCCCGGCTTAACAATAGAAGTTTTTAAAAAAGAAAATGAAAAATGTTATTTACTGTGTGATTTCATTAACATTTCATTCCAAAACTGACAATGTTAGAGTCATGGAGAACAAGTTAATGGTGAGCAAGTTTTAAAGAGAAGGAACGGCATGAGAGAATGGGTGATAGAAGAATTCTGTATCTTGATTGCAGTTGTGATCTTACAAATATATACACACAATATGAACATCAATTCTCTGGTGTCATAGTGTACTATGATTATGTAAGATGTATCCCATGAAAGGAAATTGGCTAAAATGACATAGCATCTTTCTGAACTACCTTTTGTAACTCTCTATAAATCTGTAAATTGGTAATTATTTTGGAATTTAAAAAATGAACAAATAAATCAAATAATATATCACTTAGCCATAGTTTGGCTGGAGTTGACTAATTCTTTTTTTTTTTTTTTTGGTCGGTCGTGGGGCTTGAACTCTGGGCTTGGGCGCTGTCCCTCAGCTCTTCAGCTCAAGGCGAGCGCTCTACCACTTGAGCTACAGTGCCACTAGTGGTTTATTGGAGATAGGAGTCTCACAGTCTCTTCTGCCCGGGCTAGCTTTGAACCGTGATCCTCAGATCTCAGCCTCCTGAGTAGCTAGGATTACAGGCGTGAGCCACCAGCGCCCAGCATGGAGTTGACTAATTCTTGATCTAGACTAATTATATATTTGATAATATTTTATTAGTTGTACAATATGTCATTCATTAAATAAAAATTTTGTTCAGCCTGTTCCATTTTTAAAAATTTTTTCTCTTAAAAATTTTTTTTCTTTTTCAAAAATCAAGAAAGAAAATAAATAAATAAATAATCAAGAAAGACCCAGAATATTTCATATATTAATACTCATCTATAATTATTTCTTTAGAATTAATATGAAAAACTAGCATCAAATGTACCAGGAATGCTCAATCATGCCTCAGTATTGGTATTAGCAGTTAGTTTCAGAACCCTGTTGCACCTGCAGATGCAAGAGAGTTTGGCTAAGATTCTATCTACTCAGGAGGCCAAGCTCTGAGAATCTCAGTTTGAAATCAGACTGGAAAGACTAAACCTTGTAACTTTGTCTCCAATTGCCCAGGAAAAGGCTGGAAATGAAGGTATAAGTGGTACAGTGCTAACCATGATCCAAAAAGAGCTCCAGCCCCAGTAAAATCTCTCTCTCTCTCTCTCTCTCTCTCTCTCTCTCTCTCTCTCTCTCTCTCTCTCTCTCTCTCTCTCTCTCTCTCTCTCTCACACACACACACACACACACACACACACACACACACACCAGTCTAAGTCCTTTTTATAAAATGATACAGCACTTTTACATAACCTATGCACAAGCACATCTTCTCATATACATTAGACCAGTTCTAGATTCCTAACAATACCTAATACACTATAAATACTATGTAAATAGCATTATGCTAACATTTTGGAGGATAATAACAAGCGAAAAGTGCAAATCTGTTCAGTACACATTTTCTCAGCTAATTTTGGTTTCCAGTTGGTTGACTCTGTGAAGCAGAGCCAGCAGATAGGGAAGCTGACGGTACCACCAAACTCCACTTCCTTCAGGGGCTGCCAGACTAGGATAGCTATGATTTTAAATCCTTGTCGGTGTTATGCAAAAAATAATAATAATAATTTTACTTCACTTAATTTTTTTTAATTTGAAATACCTTTGAAAGGCCTTCACAACCTCATTGTGGAACCTGGGATAATTGAATTCTATCTAAACTCTGGTAGATAATTTCCTTATTCCTGATCTGACTTCTCCAGCTTCGCTTTCACAAGGGATTTGAAATGTGATTCTGCTCCTCATCAAAACTCCATTCGACCTGCATGAAGCTGTTCCTTATGCATCAGGCATTGTTGCATTAAGACACAACTAGTTTTCCAAATAATTGGATTTAGTGTGGGTAGAGTGGCTTTTAGAAAAAGTCAGAAAGCATGGCTGAGATTGACCTGTACACAAAAGAGAACTTATTTGAGAGCTTACCTGCTGGGCCATAAGCACTGTAAATGGTTGCTATGGAAGACTATGGGATGGTGTGCAATCTGACCTAGAAATAGGGGGGAGCACTAGAGGAGCAGGTACTTTATACAGACACACTAGAATACAATCCTATTGCTAACTTGCTACCATGTGTTGAGCTTAACCTCTCTAAACCTGTGTTTCTTTACCTATAACTAAGGCAGGTAGAATGAAAGTTTGGAAGTTCTGTAATTCTTGTAATATAATTAATCTACACTTTCAATATCCAAACCAAAGTAGTGAAATTTGTCTTAGAAATGGCTATGCCATATTGTCCAGATCCCTTACCATGGATTTCAGTCTGCCATGTTTCCTTTCTAGCCCTGACTCTTCTCCTTCTTCTGTATCTAGTGACAGACTGGACTAAGTTGGTCACATTTAGATCTCCCTCCCTATCCACAGGCTTTCTTCCTCCAACCCTGTCCAATGAGACCACCTCTATTCTCTGTCTTGGCTCTTTACTCTTAACTAAAGCAATCTTCACATATGGGGAAAAGGCAGGCCCACACAACATTCAGCATCTTATTCCCAAATACTATCATTACATTGTTATGGAAGTTCATTCTTAATATTTTTCCTGAAGAAGGGATGTTCCTTGAAAGAAGGCAGAAAGAAAATTAGTATATGGTCAATTCCTACTGTATGCCAAATTTTATATAGAATTCACTTCTTTCCTGTTTGAAATATAGACTGTTTCTCTTATGTTTTCTGAAGTTGGAAAAAAACAATGTTCAGAGAAAATAATAAATTGCCAAGATCAATGGGTAGGTCTGTGAAGAATTAAAACTCCCTTTCTATCTCACTAAGAGTGGTTCTCTTCCCCCACACCACACACTACTACTGTGCATTCCACAAGGCCTCATATCCTTTGGGAATTTTTTCACGGCCTCACCAAAAGACAGGACAGAAACTAAGTTCACTCTCTGTTTTTATTAAGGAAAGTATTATATAGAACATGCCCAATTGTATGTAATTTATACTACTGTTTGATTTGAGGAAAGTTCACATTGACTTATTTTTATTTACTTATTTATTTTATGGGTGTGCCAGTCCTGAGATTTGAACTCAGGTCCTGGATACTGTGTCCTTGAATTTTTGTGATCAGGCTAGCCACAGCTCCACTTTCAGCTTTTTGGGGGTGAGTTAATTGAAGATAAGTTGTGCTTGCCTCACATGCATGAGGCCCTGGGTTCCATTCCTCAGCAGATTCCACATAAGCAGAAAAAAGCCAGAAGTGGCGCTGTGGCTCAAGTGGTAGGGCCCTAGCCTTGAGCTGGAAAGCTGAGGGGCAGTGCCCAGACCCAGGGTTCAGCCCTCACAACCTACAAAAAATAAGTCTCATAGGAGAGACTTTAATTATATTATATTATTACAGTATTATAAATCTAAGTATTTATATATAATAGAATCATGATAAACGTTAAACAAATGTTTCATTATTCCTTCTGGTAATATCTAAGATGATCACAGGATGAAGTTTTATAATCTCAAGATACTCATACAGCTGCTATTGTACAAATTTAACTTCCTGGCAAATGCACTGAGTTGCAGCTCAAGTAAAGTAACTATTTTTTTTTTCTCCTGCACTTGCATCCCCTGAACTAGTGGGTCATGATGTGTGGAAATAAAGGTCTTTATAGAGAGAAAAAGACTATACTAAAGAGTACACACATGAGCAATGGAGAATAACCAATTTAGCTGGTGATTTTGAGGTAGAACATTTGGCTACTTTGCATTCAGGGTATAGATAATAACATTTGAAGTTAGCCACCAAGTTTAGAAGTGTCTAACACAAGAAAAGACAATATATAATCAACAGAGAAGACAATTATGAAAAATTGCAGTAGGAAACTTAGGTAAGTAAAATGTACCAAACAAGTAGCCTCATACATAGGAAGTGGCCTCTAAGTGTTTATTGGGTTGGCTGAGTGGTAGTTTGACCACTTCTGACCCTTTTTATTGTAGTGTCAATGATCAAAAAAACAATTCTAGAAATGGAAAGCTAGATTGAGTGATGCCTGCTAACTACAAGGTATTGACAATTTGCCCTGGAATACAGAGAAGTAGAAATAAAGGTCTCTCCTTTTCTTCATGGGACTGCTTACAAAGCTAGAAGGCAACCAATACCATTCTGACTTATGCAACTACTGCAGAAGCAGTGGATCACGACTCTTCACCAAAGCATTTGTGTCCACCATCAATAAAATTCAGGACCTCTTCCTCTGCTTCAGACATAGAACTAGATCAAATACCATGTATGTAGACATTCTTAGCATAGCCTGACCTACCAGACATCTAGTTTCAACATCTGTGGATTCAATCAACTGTTGGACACAACTAATTTTTTGGAAAACAATCCCAGAAATATCCCAAATGCAAAACTTGAATTTGACTCATGCCAAAGCAGTATGCTGAAGCCACGCAAATAAAATGATGTGTGGGCGCGCCCTGCTGTAGCCGCCCACGGCCTCACAGGGCCTCCGCCTCATCAGGCACTCAGAGTTTCAGCAGTGTTTGCCCAATGATGATTGTATCTGTACTGAAAAGTTCAGACTTATTTTCCCAGTCACTATTGATTAAAAATACAGTGAACAACTATTTACATGGCATGTACATTACACTCAATATGATAAGTAATCTAACAGTGATTTAAAGTACATAGAAAAATGTGAAAATGTTATTCAAAAATACCATGGCACTTATTCAACCAGATTGAATAGCCATGGTTGATGGTACCCATAGGTATACTGGAATCAGTCACTCACAGGTGCTATGAGATGATGGTACTCACTAAAGGCTGGTAACCTCCTACACATTGAAATCACTCAGAGATACAGTAAAATTTGAGCTTGCAACAAACATTACATAAAGATGTCAGCATTCAATGGAACACTACTGAAGATAAGGCTCAGGTTCACAAAGGAAAATAGATCTGGCAGCTGTAATAGGGTATACCTATAATCCCAGCATTTGGGAGGCTGAGGCCAGAGGATCATAAATTTGAGGCCAACCTAGGCTACATAGAAAGACTTTCCTCAGAAAACCAAAGCTAGGAAACAAATATATTTATACAGTTGAAAGGAATGAAAGTAAAATGAAGCCAATGTTAACTGTAGAGTTAAAGGCCAGAATGTCTTTTCCTAAGAGGTAAGTAGCAAATGGTAGGCACACCTTACATTTTGGTTACTTCTTGTATAGAGGCCTGATTTATAGAGCATGTCTATTTTTACACATTTCTTGATTAAACAGTCAGCTGAAAACTTAAATTCTTAAGTCTCAGTGCCCAATGTTAGGAAAAGGAGATTCCCTGAATGTCTTCTTTCCTTGACAAGTACCTATGTGTTGTGCTATTTGGCCCGGACCTGAAATCTTGGCTCTCATAATTGCTTCAATATCTTCTCTTCTCCACCAACACAAGTGCTTGTGGTTGAGGGCCTGGCCTCTTCTCTTCTTTTCCGTGTGTATAGAAGAACAAAACACACATTTTAGACTTCAATTATGAGCTCTCCTGCTTGACTCTGCTGGCTTTGAAACCACAAAATGATCCTTCTCTTTGTTCCACATTTCTCTTTTTAGAAAGAACAAATGAGATTCAATGGGTAGGAACATATGATGGGGGAAAAAAGAATTGGAGTGAAAACTGAAACTGCTTCAAGCACCAGATGCCAAAAGAACAAACCTGTTTAATGATCTATCTTTTAAATATATCGTGTGCTTTCTAGCAATGAAAATAGCAGCAGGAAAACAGGCAAGGTAGATGTGTCATAATGTCCACCCACTTAGAAAGATACTACATTCTAATGGGGCTGGGGGTGGAAGAATAGCAGAAAGAGAAATTCAAGTAATATTTGAACTCCTACTAGGTGCCCAACGCGGCCGGGTATATTTGAAATGTTAATTTATTTTCTCTAACCCCAGGAACACATTTGAAGTTTGGTGGAAATTTCATTCTGTCTCAGTTTGAACACTGGGAATTATTAGTAGCCCATAATGAAAGCCTTTTTGTTCTGCTCAAGATGAATTTCTATTCAAGATGGGGTGTCAGGAATTCCCAAGACTATCCCCAGTTGGAGATCCGCTGGGAGGACTCATGTGACTCAATGAAGTGGTGCTATGGCTAAGCCTTCTACAGCAAAACAGTAAGGCTAAACAGCTAGATCAGGAAGGGGAGGGGCTGAGGTGTGGACGACTCCAGATGGAAGCTTTTTTACACTCTTATCCTTTGGTGAGGGATTTTACAGAACACACTCTTCTTCCGGCAACAAAATCCCAGTGTGCGTACCACGGTTTTGCCCAAAGAAACCCAGTAGGGACTCAAAGCCCATTAGTCATATAGGTACCAGATGCTCAGTTCCTACTAAAGATCCAGACTCCCAGAAGGAACATCAATTTTTAGTCTAAGGTGTATTGTTCCTACAGTGAGCCAATCTTTTATCAGTTAACTGTTGATGGGGACTCTGCTGACACTCAAGTTTGCAAATGCTAGATTAAGGCTACCTTGATTTCGGGTCTTTCTCAGGAAAGCTGTTGCAGATATTCGATGTTAACCCTTTTCTGCACAGATTACATAGTAAGATAAGGTCTTCATGTATGCACCTGGCCCATTTCTATACCCACTTCCAAATTTATAGGAATAACAAATAAAATGCTCAAAAATAAAGTATAAAGATAGCTGAGCCTATAAAATAATCTCCATAGAAACAGAACAACCATTTAGAGGATATAAATGGTACTGAAACACAATATATAACTGGAGTAAACCCTGAAGAACAAAACAGTATTTGAATGGATTAAATCATAGACTTATAAATTGATTTATCGAATTTTTAGATGTCCTGTGGAACTGTCTGTTTTCAGGTAGGCTTGTAAATGAAAAAAAATGATACTTCTTTAGTATCAATTGGTCATTCAGATTGAGCCTACGCAGAATTACATATAACTCTTTAAATTTCACCAAGTGAATAAGGTCTGGTTGGCTTCAAAATCATTTGAATTTAGTCTTTAAGCTTTCAAACATTAGACCAGTAGCTTTAAATGCAGCCCTGTCTAATAGAACCCTTTCTGACAATGGAAATGTTCTTGCTGTCCAACACAGAAGCAACTATCCACATTTGTGTGACTGTTGAGCACATGCAATACGGCTAATATGACTAAAGACCTGCTTATTTTGTATTTTATTTTATTTTGTCTTGATTTAAATAGGCATGTAGCTGGTGACTTTTGTTTCTAGTGGGTGTATGGCCTTCTCTCCTATTATCATAGAGCTTCTTTTAAAACATTTTGACAGGCCAATTGTTCCTGAGGGGCTGTGTATATATGTGTGTGTGAGTATGCATATGTCTCTATCTGTCTTTTGGCAGAGGAAACAGCATCATTCGAAATATAATCATCAGAGAAAATCCAGATCTACTTTGGATCACCCTAATTTGGCTTGCCTATTATATTTTTTCCTTTTATTGTTAAGATGTTGTACAGTGGACCTACAGTTACATGAGTAAGACAATGAGTACATTACTTGTCGATCATTGTTACCCCTTCCCTTCCTTGTTGTCCCACTATCCCTTCCCTCCCCCAGCTCCCACACTCCTGCCCCCACACCTGAAGTTGTAAAGTTCGTTTCCAATATACTGTCCTGTGGGTATCCTTGATGCAATGGGTCATCCTGTGTCCTTGTTTCAGCATTTTGTTATTTCCCCTTCCCCTCCACTGATTAGACATATGTATATACAAGATGCAGGGTATCAAAATCAAGTACAGTGACAACAGGGGTATGCCATAGGGGAGAGAACATACAAAGGAAACAGCAACATGAACTAAAAATAAAATCACATGGTACATTTAAAACCATAACAATAAAGACAGACCTCTTGTGTCCATATCTTGTGGTTCATTTTACTTAGCATCATGTTATATGGTCATTTGTACATGGTTTTTGAACTTTTCGGCTCTTCTGATTAGATTATCCTATATGTATACTAAGTATTGCGAATTAGGGAAACCATGGGACCTAAATTTCTTTGGGATTTGGTAAGTTACCTATTATCTTGTATAACAAGATTTCACATTTGTAAGGGTTCATCAAAAAATTCATAGCCACACCTCATCCATTGAAATGGAGAGGCCAAAGAAAACTTCTTGAATATCCAATAACTCAGCAATTCATCACTGAATGAGTTGATTTTTTTTCTTAACAAAGAAAAAGAAAAGAAGAGGAAGTGGAGTGGTAGCCAATAAGCAGAGATATCCAGCAGAGCCTGTATTATATATAAAAGATAGTTCAAGTTATAGTTTTTCACAATATATTTCACTTTTAAGAAATAGGACAAAAACTATTTTCTTCAAGATGTGTATTGTAATGAAACTAAAGATTCCTCAGGATACCTTGATGGGTTGAAACATTAGGCTAGATTTATGCAAGGGCAGCAACACTCACTTGTTTATGAACTTCATAATGTGTACAAAATTGTCTCCAGTAAACAGATACTGTGCTGCATATAATACATGATATAAAGATAAGTCACTGCCCTCAAATAATTATGATTAAGACCCAGTGCTAGGTATCAATGCAATATATTCCTGACTGAAATTTCCAATATATGATTTTGCTTATGACGACATCTACCAAGATTATGTTCAGAAATTTTTCTATGACATAAACCATAATATTTATTCATCCTTCTGTCTCAAAAACAGATAAGGATTAGGTGCAATATAGTATCCTGGGTTGAATCCTAAAACAGAAATAAGACCTGAGTATAAATGCTGGCAAATCTAAACCAAATCTGAAGTTTAGTTATTAGCAATCAATATTTTAATTTTAATAAAAGTACCACAGTCAGGATCAGTGGAAACTAAGTGAAGGATGCACAGGAATTCTCTATTCTATCTTTGCAACCTCTCTGTAAATCTACAATTATCCAAACATTCAAAGTTTATTTTTAAACAATCGAGGTGCACATGTGCCAAATGTAGCAGCATTCTACTATAATCCCATCTCTCCAGAGGTGGAGGCAGAGGAACTGTGAGTTCAATGCCAAACTGGTCTATATAATGAGGCCCTGCTGCAAATCCAGTCTCAGGAAAATCTTCTCAGGAAGATTAAGGTTAAGAGTAAGATTGACTCCTGCAAGCTCTCTCCGGTTGCCTGGCAATCAGCTAATGGAGCTGGACACTACCCTTTTCTAGGAGGTACCGCACCTGGCCCCAACTTTCCCTGGAGTATCCAATAGTTCAACTTCCCCTGGAATATCCTCTAAGCATCTGGCCATAGGGCCTAGACTATTTGATGGTCTATCTCAAAATGTGTGTGTACAAGGGCACTTTTTCACACTTACTCCATAAAAATATACCGGAAGTAGTTGGGAATCTCATTCTTGTACCCTTTCCCCAGGGTGTGCCCAACTGCCTCTAGATATACCATTTTGAAAGGATAGGAGGTCACTCAGCTAAACCAACAGTGCATGTTTTCTCTCATATGCAGAAGCTAGATCTAAAACACACCAGGACATGATAAATGATACAAGACTCTAAAAGTATTCACACACTGTGAGACCAAAGGAGGATACTTTTAGGGGAGGAATGCAAAGGTGCAATGCCTCTGTGCCTCTGGTCATATAAAATAATGTGTATCAAAATGAGTTTAAAAAAAAACAACAAGAAAGCAAGGACAGGAGATCAGTCATCTGCTGGTCATCTGTTCTGTGACTTTCAGTATGTACCATGTTTATACAAGCCCATTTCATAAATGATACTAATGCCTTATTTTTGGATTTTCTCTTTTGAGAATACCATGTTCCCTTGCTAGTATTAAAACAAAAAGTGGTAAACAGGTTGCTGCACAGAACATAAAATTTGAATATTGAATAATAAGTCTAAAAAGAACAGCTCAGTTCACTTTCAAATGCAAAAATTAGCCTAGAAATTGTCCGTCTAATTTTGATAATTGCAGAATTGTGCAAACAAGAGTTTGAATAAAACCACTTAGATGTATTTATTTAAGAGGTATTAACTTATTATTAGGAGAGGATCACAAAGGCATAATAGCTATGAACATATGACCATGTAAAATGACATTTATCAAAATGAAGTCCAATGAATGGAAAAAAGAAGGTTTTTGTTATTTTCCTCTCCCTCCCTCCCTCCCTCCTTCCCTCTCTCTCTTTCTCTGTCTCTCCTTTGTTGCTGTTTCTGTACCTTTTGTCTTATATGTAAGTTCATTGGTTTGGGGGAAAGTAGGGGGAGCACTGAAATGGTGGGACAATAGGTGAACAAATGAAGCAATGATACAGACATTATGTTGAAAATGAACTATACAACTAGTTGCATAGTTAGGAGAGAAAAACTGGGAGAAAACAAGGGAAGAGATGACAATGTTCAAAAAGAAATGTGCTCATTACCTGACTTATGTAATTGCAAGCCCTCTGCAATCAACTTTACAATAAAAAATAAAAGATTAATCATACTATGTATTATTTTAATCCTTTTAAATCTATAAAAAATATTAACTTAGATGAATATTACAGCAAGATGAATTTTAAATGCCTAGTTATATTTTGGGAAGCAACTGTACTATTAATTTTCATGCATAAGTTTAGAGGTTAGTAGAACAAAGTAAGAAAACTTCAAATTTCAGTAAATGCCTATAGAAAGCTTTCACTTTCCACAGATACTGTTAATGAGGAGCATTGCTGGTCTTCACAATTTCAAAGGCAGCTGGAAGTTTTTACACATTGGCATAGACAAGCCTATTCAAGACCTTCTCGCTTTGTGAACAGGTTTTTAAATAATGTGTGAAAAATCTTAAGGTTGTAATACACTTAGTACTCTCACATGACAAATAAGAGAAGAAAAACCAATTCCCACCCTAAGAATGAAAAAGTAGTCCTGCAGAAGCAATATTCCAATTGAATGAACAGTTTCAAATTTGAGCAACTGTCATTTTAGAAGAACACATTTATATTCCTTACAGAAATTCGGGACTCAGGGTTTCTTCCAATTGTTTCCCATCCATGAATGGACAAGGAAGAAGAAAAGCAGTTCATGGCAAAACTCTGCTGGAATCTTTCCATCATATTCCTCTCCTGCTCAGACATTCCATAGCCCTATGGTCATTATTTTTCTCATTGATTCTTGCCACACCAAGAAGATTTCTGTTTTCTCAATGATCCAATAACATTGCACTATTTCTAGCCTGCCTGAGATAATTTTTTTAAGGGATGTAGAGGTTCACTTCCCAAGTTAAAGAAAAACATGACCATGGTCTCCATTGTCTCTGATTAAACTACTTGACAATGTATAGAAAATTACTTCTGAGAACTGTGAAAAATAAACAGGAGGTGGAGGATTAGAAAGAAAAGACCTAACACACAAAAGGAAACTGCATACTGGTTGAAAAGCATTTCTGGCTAAAGGAACAGAATAAAGGATCCTGATAAGCTGGAGAATATGGGGGAAATTTTCATAGGTGATAGGTAAAGTGGAGGATGCTCTTATTCTGAAGATGAACCATACAAGTTTTCTGAATTGTCACTCAACCTCATTGTGTGAAGAGACCCAAGGAATGGTGTGGAAGGCTTTAGGAATGGAGCTAAAATCCAAGGCATAATTAAAATCACAGAACATCTGAGAGGTACATGTACAGACAGATCCAAAGCAGCATAGTTAGGAACTGAGATATAAGAAAAGTTGTGATCTGAAAGCAAATAGATACTGTAATATAGTAATGGTGACAATTGGGTAATGGTGACAATTATGCAAGTTATGAATGTTATGTGACTAGTATCTCAATAAAGATGTTGGTTTAAATGTTTTTGTAAGGAGAAAGTAAATTAGATGGTAATTTTCTAAAACTACCAAAAGTATAATTACCATTCTCTAGAATAAGAAACATTACCAAAGATAAAGAAGTATGTTACAAATAAGTATCAGTTCTTCAATAAGTTTTATTCATGTCAATGCACCCACCATTGGAACATGGAGCAAAAACTGACAGGAGTAAAACCTGAATATTACCAACCCATCAGATTTAATTTATATTGAAAAATACCCTCAACAGTAACTATACATTATTTTCAAGTGCTGTACATAAAACTTTCACCAAAATAGACTGCATTCTGGTCCATGACACAAATTTTGTATACAAAATTTGACATGTTTTTAAAAATTGAAATCCTACAAATAATTTCTCTGACACTGATGGAATTAACAGCAGAAAGACGTCTAGAAAACATATATATGAAATCAAACAATCCAATTTTAAATAACCTATAATTTAAAACAAAATCATAAAAGAAATTTAAAAATACTTTAATTGAATTAAAAGGCAACATTAAAACTTGTAGATGCAGTTAAAATGGTGTTTCAAGGAAAATTTATATTTGATATTTTTATTAGAAAAGATTACCAAATAAATTAATTCTTGCCCTTAAGGAGCTAGAAAATGACAAGAAATTAAGCTCAGAACAAACAAAAATAAAAAGATAATAAAAATATAAAATCATTAAATTGTAAAGAATATAATATTTAAACCCAAAAGGGGGCTTTTGAAAAAATAATAATAAATATTACAAACTGCTTTATTTGCATAAATTTAACAATTTAATTTGGCTAGAGGTTTATCAATTGATAAACCTCTAGCCAAATTAAAAAAGAAATTGAGATGCAATATTAATATGAGGAATCAAAGAAAGGACATCACTAAAGACACCTGCAGATATGAAAAGGATAATAATAACTATTACAAACTGCTTTATTTGCATAAATTTAACAATTTAGATGGTATCATAATTTCTTGAAAAACATAAACTATAAAACTCACTGAGGAGCCAGGCACCGGTGTTTCACACCTGTAATACTAGCTACTCAAGAGGCTTAGATATGAGGATCACGGTTCAAAGCCAGCCCAGGCAGGAAAATCCATGAGACTTTTATCTCCAATAAACCACTAGAAAACCAGAAGTGGTGCTGTGGCTCAAGCGGTAGAGCGCTCGCCTTGAGCTGAAGAGCGCAAGACAGCGTTCAGGCTGTCCTCACTGAGGGATAAATGTTAACTAAGTGGTCTAGAGAAATTGAATCTACACTCTAAAATTTTATAACACAATAATCTCCAAGAAAAAATGGCTTAACTAATAAAGTATATCAGCATTTAAAGAAAAACAACAAAGCCAGAATTATATTAACTTTCTTAAAAAGCAAAGGAAAGGAGAATACTTCCCAATTCATTTATGAAAGAGTATTACAAAAATGGTATCATTGTACAGAAATGTTTGGCCAATACCTTCATGAAAAATACTTTTTTTTATTTTTTGAATTTATTTTTTATTGTGAAAATACTGTACAGAGGGGTTACAATTACATGAGCAAGATAATGAGTACATTTCTTATCAAGCATTGTTGCCTCCTCCTTTGTTTCCCCTGACCATCCTTCCCATAAACCCCCCCCACCTGATTCTTCCCCCCACCCCCACCAAAGTTGTAAAGTTCATTTTTCGACATAACGACTTGTACATCTCATTGTTGGAATGGGTCCACCTGTATCCCTATTTTTTTCCCTTCCCCTCCACAAATTATACCAACATCAAATACAGTGAAAGCAGTAGTTATACCATGGGGGAGGGACATACAAAGCAACAAAGAAATAATCTTATAAATGTGTTAGAAACAATCACATGAAAGGAAAAAAAAACATTTGACTACATATCTTAGGGTTCATTTCCCTAACATCAAAAAATACTTTTAAAAACTATCAATCAAAGCTGGGCACTGTATTCCCAGCTACTCAAGAGGTTGCAATCTGAGGATTCCAGTTCGAAGCTAGCCTGGAGAAGGAAAGTCTGTGAAACACTTATCTCCAATTAATCACCAAAAAGCCAGAAGTGGAGCTATGGTTCAAGTGGTAGAACACTACCCATTGTTTCCTTTTGAAATGTGATTGTACAGCCTTTGAGATTGTAAAACAGCTTTGTTGAATATGATCATTTCTTCCAACATACACAAACCTTCCCCCTGTCCAGATTTTCATAGACACTTTTACACATAATTAAACTTTGCTCAGGGAACTTTCCAGTGTCACCCTTTCTGACATTTGATACTGCTACATATATTACCAAAGCACCCTAAAGGTCTCTTTTCAAAAGTATTCTTTGTTGTAATTATGTATCAATGTCTATATTCCAAATTGATACTAAATTCCATGGTTTATGGATTTAGGTGTCTGTTTACTTTTATTTTCATTGGGTCTGATACATGAAATAAAATCCATAAACATAGATGCATGAATGAAAACCAAATATATTGGTGCCACCAATGGAAAACTACCTCCAAGTTACACTGATAAGGAAATTAAAAAATCTGATTAAAAATAGAGGGATTCTTTATATATATTCTAATCTTTTTTTTGGGGGGGGGTCCAGTTGTGGGGCCTGAACTCTGGGCCTGGGTGCTGTCCCTCAGCTCTTCAACTCAAGGCTATCACTCTACCACTTGAGCCACAGCACCACTTCCGGCTTTTTTCTTTTTGGTTATGTGGTGCTGAGGAATCGAACCCAGGGCCTCATGCATGCAAGGCAAGCGCTCTACCACTGAGCCACCTTCCCAGCCCCTAATCTTTATAGGATTCTCCATCTGCCTTATCTATTTGAAAGGCATATTACCTCTGCCTAAAGTCTTGTTTCAATTACACAAGTCAAGTATGAATCTCTCAGCATGTGTGTGTGTGTGTGTGTTTGTGTGTACATGTATGTGTGCCTGTGTGTGTTAATCTTAGCTTTAAGGCAATGACCTTGCATTTTGGCAAGCCTAGAAACATTTTGCTGAATGGTATGTATAATTAAGGAAATTAAAAAATAGAAAAAAAATAAATTCCTCAAGTGTTTTTTTAATTCCAGAAAAGTTCACTCCTCTTTTAAAGACAGAGCTGAGTTAGACACTGGGCAGCTATACTGGTGAGGTTCATTCACTGCTAGCTCAATTCTGCTCCCACAATGTGAGTCTCCAGGGTACCACAGCCTGAGACCCATCCATCCACCAAGACCCTTTAATCTGGAAGGACCTAAACCTTAAACTTTCCATGTCAGTGCCTGGCTTTGCTTTTCTGGGGCTTTCTAACATGACTTCAAGTCCTCCTGTCCCATGTAATTTCAGTTTAATAAACATCTTCAAAGAGATGTGAGCCATTATCTGATTCAATCCTCCATGGCTTCCTTCTTTCTGGAATCCTGTCTCCAAACTCTCTAGCCCAACAGGCCTGCCTATTCCTGTCACTTCATCATCCCTTCAGTAGTGCTCTCTGCCTGAGAAAATCACAGTTTCTTAGTCTCTTGCTCTGTATCCACAATCAACAAGTGACCTTCTTTCTCCCCAGGACAAATGTGGCTGACTACAGAGTTGCTCACCTCTGCAGTGCCCATCCCAGAGGCTTGGCCCCTATGGACTTGATGATTTTCACAGCTTGCCAATATCTCCAAACTAATTTTTAATTAACTTTATTCATTAGCCCCAATGATAACAATGATTGCAACAAATCAGAATAAAACTAAATTTTTATCTACCATAGCTTTAATTTGCTACAATCAAAAAATGATATATTTTTAATTAAAACAATTAATAAATGCTGTTTAATTCTAATGGAAAGTGAGATGTAAGAGATTTTTACCAACTCTCCTGTATTATAATAATATGCTATCGGGGTAAAAAAAGCTAGGAGAAAGAAATTTGGATGTTTTATTGTAAATAAATGATACTTTTAAGATGCGTATGAGCTGATTTAAACATTACACAAAACAGCACACAGAACCTCACTAACAGCTATAATTTTATTTTTATGATTTTAATATCAACTGAAATGTAAAAAGCATAGTGTCAAATGTTTTTTTTAAATCTACACTATTTGTAGATTTTTATTAAATTTTTATCAAACACATTTTGTGTATGTATCTGATGAAATTATCTGCAGATATAACAGTTACTTAGAACTCCAGACAGCCTCATGGATTTTTTTCCCTTCCTATAGTATTGGCCTTGGCTATTGGTTTTGCTGTGCTCCATTCTCTACCTTTTGGAGTAATTTCAATAAAGTCTTTTATATTTGCTTTCTGTTGGCTTCTTTAGCTCTCTAATTTTGTGGTACTTTATTCATTAATTCCATTGTATCAATAATTTAGTTGTAATTTGAATGGCTTCAAGTGAAATTGAATCAATGTCCTTTTATATTCGAAGAATAAAAGCATAATTCATTATTAGAGCAAGGAAAACATAAAATACCACATGTACTATTATGAGTTCATAAAAAATAATTAGGTATTTCTTGAGGTACTTATTACATTAGTAGGTAGTTATTTTTTAAAGCACGTGGTATTATTCTATTTATATGGTTTACGCTATGCAATAAACACAAGTGCAATCTACTTAAATTCTTCGGTGGCAATTTAAAGTAGAAATTGAACTTGAATAGAACTTTATAAATGACAATGACAATTCTTCTTTAACATTGCCTTTTGAGAAAAAGAAAACTTAACATTTTTGGCTTATAGTCATTTACAAAACAATAATAGTTGAAATATTAAGAATTGACATAAAATGCTGATCAATAATTGGCTCTAAATTCATGTTCCACTCTTTGGAGCATAATTAGATTGATAGCTCAAAAGACTATGTGCTCTCTATGCACAGAGAAACTAATTAATTTTTTCTTTTATTGCTCCTTCAATATACTTAGCTTAAAGAGACACTTCTGAGAAATGCTTTCATCAAAGAAATAAAGGAACAATTCTTAGCCACATGTGACTGTTCATTTATTAAACCAGAAAAACTAATATAACTGACTTTTACCACATGGTAAAAGTAATATTTTGTAATATTCCAAACCCTAACATCATGTCTCAAACCCCCAACCCCAAAGACACAGACACACACACAAATACACATATGCATTGCCGTTATATGGGGCTGTTTTTTGTTTTGTTTTGTTTTGTCTTGTTTTAGAGCAGTAATAACTAACAATACTGAGCAGATGAAAGACAGAATCAATTCAAAGAAACCAAGGAAAAGGAGAACCTTTTCCAAATAATATTTCTTTCTAATTTTTCATTGATTCAACATCTTTTTTTTTTTCTTTCTTTCTCTTTCTCTCTCTCTTTTTTTTGTCAGTTGTGAAGCTTGAACTCTGTGCCTGGGTGTTATCTCTGAGCTCTTCAGCTCAAGGCCAGTGCTGTACCTCTTGAGCCACAGTGCCACTTCCAGTTTTCTGGTGGCTAATTGGAGATAAGAGTCTCATGATTTTTTCTGCCTGGGCTGGCTTTGAACCATGATCCTCATATCTAAACCTTCTGAGTAGCTAGGATTACAGGCATGAGCCACAGGCAGGCACCCAGCTGACTCACATCTTTTTTTTTTTAATTTTATTTTATTTTATTTGTGAACATACTGTACAGAGGGGTTACAATTACATGGGCAGGATAATGCGTACATTTCTTACCAAGCATTGCACCCTCCTCCTTTGGTTTACCCTTCACATCCCTTCCTAGCCTCCCCTCCCCCCCAATCCCAATCCTTCTCCTTCCCCCCCCTCTCCCCCACCCCCCCACCCCCCGCACCGACGTTGTAAACTGACTCAAGTCTTTTGAAAAATAGGCACACAACTCTTTCTAGAACATCTGGACGAAGACTTGCAGTGTTGAGGGGCTGGTTGTTATGCTCCAGTAGGGTTTTAGTTGGGTGTAGAATTGTTTTTCATTCATTTAACCAGTGAATCCCTAAGTCATTTGCTCTGATCCTGAATCTGATGTTGATATGCTTTCCCCAACTTGCTCAACAGTTTGCTGCTGTTATAAATACTTGCAGTGAGTAGAAGGTGATGGGTCCCAAGGCAGCTTAGGAGATCTTTAGGTCACAAACTGAAATCCCCCAGGAGTTTTTACTCCTGGCCCTCATTACACAAAACACAGAAAATTAGTCACACTCAGTATTTGAAGACCTCCATCCATGCTGCTGAATCAGAGCGCTCCCCTGCCCAACTTTTCCTGATTTGATGTAGTTAAGTTTTCCCAAAATTTAGTGAGTTGCTATTGGAGTGGAAAGTATTATATTAGTAGAAATATATAAAAATAGCTTTGTCATTATTCAGCAAAAAGAAAGATGAAACATTTGATAAGTAGTCAGTAATTATTTATTCACTCATGTTCAGTGATATAGGAAAGCACCGATTATGTGCAAGATTCCACGAAGTACTGAGAATCAGAAATAACAGTCAAAAAATTTGGATGGATAAATGAATGAGAAAAACCAGACAGGTGAGAGATGAAAGATTAACATACACCCTCAAAAAGTTAAGCTAATGAAATTTTTTGGCAGGACATGTTCAAACTGGAGGTCTTGTGATTACTAGGCAGATGCTCTACCATTTGAGCCACACATACACTCCCGCCCTTTTTGCTTTCATTGTTTTTCTAATAAGATCTCATGTGTTTGGAATGGGTCATGATTCTTCTACTTAAGCCTCCTGTGAACTTGGAATGATACGCACAGACCATCATGTTCCGCTGCTTTGTTTAGATGAGATCTCATTAACTATTGTCCACAATTCTCTCATTATCTGTTTTCTGAGTAGCTAGGGATTTATAGGCATGAGCTGTTGTGTCTGGCCAAACTTAATGCTATTTGTTCTTAAAATATTCTAAAATATTCTGAGTTATCACTCAAGAAGCTACAAGAGCTTACATTAAAATCTTTAAGCATGTTTATGTTTTGTGATGTTGGACTATTTCCATCGAGAGGTTCTGAGAGAGAATGGCTCAGATTCTTGTACTCTTTCTGGTAGCCAGTTTCCTCCCTAAGCACACTATTAATATGCCTTCAGGAAAGACCACACTCATATGTGAACTCAATAGTGCACTCAGCACATCCCAGAAGTTCCATCTCCCGTGAGCAATACATTTGCTGTCTGTGCTTAGTGCCTCTAAATTCCAGAAAAGGATGTCTCACAAATCAACTAATAAAATATTTTTAAGTTACAATTTCTTAATTATAAAGTATTTCATACAAGTTTCCATGATAATGATATGGATAAACAAGATTTTAGCTTAATGTTTCATCTCTTTCCAAGCAACTCCACTACCCAGAATTAGTCACTCTTGACAATGTGAAATCTATTCTTTCATTCTTCCCTGTGTTAACTCTGCACTTAGACAAACATATGCAGTATGGAACTACAAATCCTAACCAAAACAGGCCTAATGATTTTTTTTTAATTAATGATGGCAACAAAAATCTAAGATTCTGAAGTCTCTCCACCATTCAGTTCATTCTTGTTCCAACTTTCTGTTTTTCTACATACTTCCTTGTAAAACTTAAAATCAGTATGGATTATTTTATAATTTGGGGAAAATATGTAAGCAGTTGGTACTTTATCTTAGGGTTATTTGGAGTTTGAAATTTTGTCAACTATCATGTTGGGCTCTGAGAAGCAGTGTGCCAAACAGTTAATATAGGGAATTTAATTTGTTTGTTTCTTGTGAGTTTTGCCATTGAGCTTTCTGTGGGAAAGCTCTCCCTAAAAACACACTTTATTGGCTCTAATTAAGAATGCATCCAGTAGTGTTCTCTCAGGCTTTGGATGCCTGCTGGCTTAATTTTTAAGCTTCTCCATTCTCCATAAAAGTGCTGAATTGAATTTAAAAGTCTATTCCTACAGAATTACCCCTTAGTGTGCACACCACTCACACTTCTGCAGAAAAGATTAAAATACTATTTACTACACATAGCAGACATTGTTTCTTTAAAATGAATGGAAAATAAGTCTATAGTTGAGCAATAATTTTGCAGTGAAAGTTTGTTTCAAATGTATGGGTTGTTTTTTTTCTGCTTTATTTCTACCCAGAAACAAGTTAAGAGTTGTCTTCAAAGCTACAGAACTTAAGAAAATAGTTCTTAAAATTCAGAAAACAGCTGTATAACCTTTCCTTTCAGAGACTAGTAATGTTGCCGTTATTTCTGTATAAGCGAAGTATATGTGACTAACTTTAGGATTTCTCATTAGGTAGACCTGAATACTTCACCTTTGATCAAAAATACTAAGCAATAGTCGGGCACCAGTGGCTCATGCCTGTGATCCTAGCTACTCAGAAGGGTGAGATCTGTAGATTGTGGTTTGAAGCCAGACTAGACAGAAAAGTCCCCATGAGACTCTTATTTCCAATTAACCACTCAAAATCCAAAAAGAGCTCCTTTCTACCATCTCCTTTGATATGTTAAGTTTCAAGAATAGGAGACAGAAGAGCATACCTGCACTTTTGTTTTTCTAAAAACCTGCAAACTCCCCAGGAATACTAAAGACAGACAGAGAAATAAGAGGCAAATTTGGGGGGTAGGCCATAAAACTGATCTATCATCTCAATGCTTTAGGAAGACACAAATATATCTATATTTTAGAATAATAAACAATATCCATTTGAGCCACCCAGACAATGGTTCTGGGCTGCCATTGTCATGAAGTTACTAGAAGAAATGACTACATGCATTCCTCCAGCTCAGCTGATAGAAAATGGCTACCACTTTGGAGTCTTTAACTCCCATTTCCTATGAGGAACAGGAAATGTGTTTCTCATTCTTCCATTTTGCCCTACTTTATCCTATTAATACCAAAATAGTCCTTGCTAGACCTTGCACTTTATTTTTTGGGGGGGGTCCCGTTGTGGGGCTTGAACTCTGGGCATGGGTGCTGTCCCTCAGCTCTTCAGCTCAAGGCTAGCGCTCTACCACTTGAGCCACAGCACCACTTCTGGCTTTTTTTTTTCTTTTTGCTTATGTGGTGCTGGGGAATCAAACCCAGAGCCTCATGCATGCAAGGCAGGCGCTCTACCACTGAGCCACCTTCCCAGCCCCGACCTTGCACTTTATAAGACTCCCCTGTTTGTGAGACCCCACCCCCCAAAAAATACCTCGCACATGCAGATCTCAAAGACCTATAATGTTGCACAGAAACTGGGAACCCAAGGGAAGCTCTTCACACCTTACCGAGTGATAGGATACTGGGAGACATGCAAGTCGAGGTGCTAATTCTATCTTATGATTAAAAATGATTAGAATAACTTGATATAATTAAGATGAGACATATAACATACGATATGAATTATCCAATGGGCACATTTTTCAGTGCAGATAAAGAACAATCATAAGAGCCATTTACCCTAGTAGATAAGAGGGAGAAAGATTCAGAATTCACTTAAGAAGTGGGTTTAAGTTACCTACAGGAAAAATTTATCCAACTGAACAGCTAATTGGATGTTAATGTTCCCCTAAATATACAAGAAATTGTGTCAAAGAGAAAGACAGTCCTAAATCTTCAAGAAGGGAGGAGTGACCAAAACGTTAAAGAATTACTATAACCACAAACGTTAGTATCACCTATATTATGGTGGGTTCTTTAAAGGCTTATCTGAAACCATGGATGTTCCAATAAACCTTGCCTATCACCACCAGGAGAATGCAGAAGTTTTTCTATCTTTATGAATAATATTATCCTCCTTATATGCCAAATTAAGAATGCTGCAGAATAAAAATTAAGATGCTTTCATGAGAAAAGAAATTGAGAAATGTATTCAAATTAAAATAGTGAGTAAGCATGATACCTGACATTTCTATATTCAATATTTATAGGAATATATATTGAGAAAAAAGCAGTCCTAGGTATAAGCCAGGTATGTAAAATAACAGGTGAAGCGAACATTCTGAGAAGAGTAGAGAATGTAGGCAGTTTAGTTCACATCTAAGAGAACAAGAGGAAGGTTTTGAGTGTATACAAAGCGAATAAGATAGGTTGTTATTAAAGGTTAGACTACCATATGGACATTACTTTTGAACAATAAATTACTGAGAGTGGTGTTAGGCCTGGTGGTCTCTCAGGGAGGAGGTAGAGAAGTAGAGACTTCATTCTGTAACCACATGATGGATGAAGGAGTTTTCTTTTCCCAATTCCTATGAAGAACCATAGCTTCTTAAAATCCACATATGAAAAGAATTTCACAGTGTCTCACAAACAGGAGATTTTACCAAGGCAAAAATGTGGCAGGAATGTATTGTAGTAAAACAGGAGGAAGGAAAGAGGGAAGGAAGAAAGTAAAGAAGGAAGTAAAGAAGGAGGGTGGGAAGGAAGGCGGGAAGGAAGGAAGGAATGAAGGAAGGAACGAAGGAACGAAGGAACAAAGGAAGGGAAATTCCTACTGTCCACATGAGAAATTGGAATTAAAGACTCAAAACAGCTATTTCTATCTGTAACCTTTATACTTTCTGATGGGAGAATACACATAGTCAAGTCTTCTAGCAACTTCTAATCAGTAAACAATAATCCTGAGTGTAAAATGGGTGAGGTCCACCCAAAACAGGGACAAGGGGTTACCTTCAAGACTTCCTTTGGCCAAACATGTCTTTCCATTCCTTCTGCTCCCTCAAGGAGTGAACAGCATCTGCACATCTCTAAGGAGAAGAAGGATGCAGATGGCCTCTCTATGACTCCTGTGTCGCTGAACATCTAAAAGTAGATGTGGTAGAAGGGAGAGTGAGGTGGTTTCGTTTTTCAGTGTGCACTTCCGGGTTCTAAAGTCTGAGTCTGGTCCTTTGAATATTTATGAATTCTAACTTCCCTATCTCCTCATTTGGCTATCCTGCTCCAGTTTGAGGGATCAGGTCCTTCTTAAGACAAGTGTGCAGAGTTGGTAGTGAAGTGCTTATGGTGTCATGTGACTGTAGCAAGGGGCACTCTGCTCAGCTCTCTCTGCAAAGGTAGCCTCATGGCTAGCTGACAGTTTCCAGCTGCTCACCTTAGCAAGCCACTGCTGTGCACACATTCTTCCTGAGCTACTGGCAGCTGGATGAGCCTGGGGAGTATTCCACACAGGCCTATTCCTGCCCAAAGCAGGATTTGCCTCCCTGTTGGCCTCATCAAGGCTTTCTCCAGCTGCCCAATTGTCAGAGATGTTTTCTCCAAAGCCCTCCTTCCTTCCCTATCTCTTTTTACAGATGTCAACCCCGCTTCTGGGTTTGAGGATTTTGCTCACGTCTGTTTGTCCTTTTCTCTTTTTACCTTTCCCAGGCATTTGCCATACTAAATCTCTTATACTCCTAAGCTGTTTTGGCATCTGCTTCGAGAAGAACATGAATTTAGGGAACATGAATTTAGGGAAAGAGGCAGAGAGGCTATGGAGCCGGTGGTAAAGTGTGGCAAGTTTATTAAAAACTTGCCAAGTTCAAGAGTTTCTTTTAGCTTTCATAGATATTCTATGATTAGGGGTAAACTGACTTATTTTAGAAATCATTAGGCAGGAACCCCTGAAGTGGACAAGACAACACAAGAATCTCCTTGCCTACAATAAACCTTGCCTACAACCAGAAGTTTTTCTATCCCTGTGAATAATATCATCTTCCTTATATGCCAAATTAGGAATGCTGCAGAATAAAAATTAAGAAAGTCAGAAGCTGTATTGAGGATTTATTTTAAGTCAGGGATCGGACTAGAGACTTTCTTATTTATTCAGAACACTTTTACTGAGTAGCAAGGGTGATAGAACATCATCTTGAGACAAAAATCAGAGGCAACACTTATTTTTAAAATATAGATTAATTCCTGCCTCACTTCTAGCAGCACTGTGTCTATCTTAAAGCAAACATGTTCACAATCTGCCATCTAATAGAAATTCTCTTAGCTATCTTGCTGACTGGATGGATTCTTCCTGCTTCTCTACGCTGCATCTCAATTTTCCTCTTTGAATGAAGCTAACAAAGGGTCTCTTTCTTGCCACTGCATGTTGTGAATGTTTCAAAAATGACAACATACCTCCAGGATACTGGAGCACTCGAAAATTGGTGCCTTCATAAAAGGAGCTTCTTGTGTTGTCCACTTCAGGGGTTTCTGCCTAACAGGTATTTCTGCTGCTTTCCCAGTAGACAGCCCAGCCTGAGTGAAGGCAAGTAAATGTTAGCTCCCTACTCCTGAGAAACAACACCAGGCTTCAGGTTCTTTTGAACTGTTGGATTCCTCATTTGACTTTTGTCTTTTGCCCTTTTCTGGCATGGTGGCTAGTTAATATCTCAGACCCCCTACACTACTTTATTATTGTCCTTAGTGCTTTTCATCATAGACATATTTTATAAGCTAGCATACGTGCCTGAGCCTTGCTAAATACTAACCAAATATATTAAAACCTGTAGTTTTGATATTGTCTATACCAATAGCTAGATGAGGAAGTGTCTCATAGTTGGAGAATCCAGCAGGAAATTACCCTATTCAAGACTAGTGACCAAACAAACAACAAAAGGGCGAAAGAAGGAGGCAGGAGAAAGGGAAAGAGAAAAAGAGGATATAGCACTAGGCACATAAAATTCAACGAAGTATAAGAGAATTATCTAATTGGATAGTTCCAATTACTTAAATTACTTAAATTGAGTTTGAAATCCACTCAGTGCTTACACTTCTAAACTTTCATGCTCATGTCTGAGATATTACTCAAAAGTTTCATGAATTTGCTGCTAAACACTTGGGAGTTATCTACTATGGAGTTTAGCTGTAAAATTATTAAAGAGTTCCTAATGGCCTTTCATATGCTACTCCTAGAAATGGAATATCATCACACATACACACACACACACACACACACACACACACACACACACACACACACACACACACACATACACACAGCCTGTTAATGAAGTATTTATATTGTATTAGTTCCAATGACAAAAGGATTTTCAACCAATGGAAAGTACTTTAGAGATTATACAACAAAAATACAAAAATTGTGAGGATAAAAATCTAGGAAGTGGGGGAGGGTGGGAAGGGGGTAGTATATATGTGCTGATCCTGTGGCTTGAACTCAGGAACTGAGCTTCTGTTCCTCAGTTTTTTTGTTCAAGGCTGGAGTTCTAACACTTGAGCCACAACTCCATTTCCTGCATTTTGGTGGATAAGACTCTCATGGACTTTCCTGTTCCAGCTGGCTTCCAACCACAATCCTTACAGCTCAGCCTCCTGAATAGCTAGGATTCCAGTTATGATACACTGGCACCAGCATAGTAATTATTTTTTATGTGTGATATTAAATGAACCTTTTCTTGTAATTCTTGACTGTTCAGTTAAAAAAATACCTGTTTCTTCTGTGCTAAGAATAAGAAAACTATCCCAATGATTATTAGTTTTATCACCTCTATAACAGCTTGATAGGGGAAAAGTAGAAAATCCCCAAGGAAGCTGATAAGAGTTCCCTGGGGTAGAAAACATGAAGTGTGTGGATGCTCTTTTCCTACTCTCTGGGGATTGAGAAGGGTCACAAAAATTGAATAAAAGCTGGACACATTGTTTTTATGAGAAAGATGGCTTAAAGGGGAAAAAAAGTCCTAGATGTCCCTATTTAAGAGGTAGACACAAGCAAGTAATTCTATCAAATTGTCATCCCTGAGAAATGCTAACTGTAGTGTCTTTAGGAATTTAAATTCAACTCAAGAACTAACTTTAAACATCTCAATTATTACGTCAGTAACATATAGTATTATATGTTTTAGTAATTTTTAAAAAGGCATGTTTCTGAATTATACTTGTCTCTCCTTTTGTAAATTGATGCTTTGGGGGGGGCGGGGGAAGGGCATTAATCAGAAAGCCTATTGCTTGAGCCCAAATCAAGCAAGAAGGTATAATTTTAAAATTGCAAGAATATAAAATCCAGGCTGGGAAGGTGGCTCAGTGGTAGAGCACTTACCTTGCATGCCTGAGGCCCTGGGTTCCATTCCTCAAGCACCACATAAGCAAAAAGAAAAAAGCCGGAAGTGGTGCTGTGGCTCAAGTGGTAGAGCGCTAGCCTTGAGCTGAAGAGCTGAGGGACAGCACCCAGGCCCAGAGTTCAGGCCCCATGACCGGACCAAAAAAAAAAGAATATAAAATCCCCAAAAGCTGGTGGAAAATGCTGAGGGAGCTGTCATAAAACAGTGAATCCTAAAATGCATTGGACCAAACACTGTAAGATGTTCCATTATAAACAAGAAGCCTATGAAACCACATGCTTAAGATATTTTCATTTGTTATCTTCTTAGAGATTCAGAATTCATGTCTGAGCTTAAGAAGGAGTTTGATTTTAAACATTGCCAATGTTTTAAGTAGCACATTTGATGTATTGCCCAATACCCAATCCCAATTCTACAACAAGACTCAATAAGCATCTGTGAAGTAAATCTTTTTTTGTTGTTGTTAGTTGTCAGTCCTGGGGCTTGTAAATTAAGGGCCTGGGTGTTGTCCCTGAGCTTCTTTTACTCAAGGTTAGCACTCTACCATTTGAGCCGCAGCACCACTATCGGCTTTTTCTATATATGGGGTACTGAGGAATGGAGCCCAGGGCTTCTTGCATGCTAGGCAAGCACTCTACCACTGAGCCATCTTCTCAGCCCTGGAGCAAATCTTTGGTAAAATATCCTTATAAATTCTCTTGAGCAGAAAGGGAAGTAGGAAATATTCCATTTTCTCGCCCATCCCATTGTCTTCATCTTGTAGGCAATGATCAAGCTCCTAGAAAATTGAGAGAGGAAAGAAAGACTTGAAATGAAAACACTCCTGAAGGCCAAAGGTAGTAAGTCAAACTGTCACATCAGATGAGATACATCTGGCTCAGCCATACAACTAACAAAATTATTCACCAAAAAAAGATTTGGACTAAAAAGCCACATGACTGGAATGTTAAAGCACAAAAGATGTGTAGTAGGCAAAGATGCACACAAGACTTCTGACAAAATGGAGACATTGCTTGGGTCTGGATGGTATGGTAGAGAAGAAAGAACTTTCTTAAAACTTTCCAGAAAAAAAAAATTACTCTGAGGTTTGGTTCTGAGGAAGCTAATCATTGGCCTTGGTTATAGGTAGTATGTAAAATAGGAGTCTAAAACAGAACCAAGAAAGAAAACAGAAAATGCTCCAGGGTAGCTTGAAAAACTGCCTTGCCAAGCTCTGGAGAGCATCGGTATATCAAATGAACATTCAAGGTCTAGGTCTGTCAGCCCCATTCCCTTCTGCCGCAATAGGTTCTTAAAAATGCATCCATGCTATATTAAAATGAGCAAAATCTATCAGCCTCCATCAGAATTTACAGATGGGAAGCAGCTGAGAGGTGTGTGTGTGTGTGTGTGTGTGTGTGTGTGTGTGTGTGTGTGTTCCAGTAAAAATGACAACTAGCAGGGTTTGTCACGTGAGATATGCCCTCACCTAAAGTTGACTGAAAGGAAAACTGATTTGTATGAGTTGACTACCTATTACATTAGTTCTGAGTTCTCCCCCATACCACAGGTACCTGTGGCTTGCCATATTACAAATGTACCCTAGGCCTAGAGAGAAGAAGAGGGCTTCCTTCAGGGTTTTCAGCTCTTGTTGTGCTCTTTGCTTTTTCCTCCCCTAGTGAGCAGAGTTGTCCTAAAGGGGATGGGCATCATGGTTAATCTGTTGCAACAACAGGGAAATTTAAAGCTATGGCTGGCTTTTACTAAGCCTATAATACATGCCCAAGATTGTTAAGGATTTGGTATCCATTATCTCACTTCTTGACTGATCTGAGGAGCCTAGTGCTTGCTTGCTATATACATTTTTAAACAATTTGAGAGTGCCCTTGAGCATGTTAGTTAAGCTTTGTTCAGGCCTTTTTCTGCAAGCACCCTTGGATGTTTCTCTGTGAATGAATGAAGCTATTAGGAGCAGGTCATTTATGCTGGTCCATCTTGAGCAGGGAACTTTCCAGAGCAATCTACACTCCAGCTGCAAAAGACACAGTAACCACAATTACTAAAGACATACTTCCTGCATCAAGAGGCCTTGTTCTAGTCACAGCCTGTACCAGTGCCAGAAACCTTCTGTTCTGGAAAGATAACCTTTGATAAATGTTCAACAACCCCCCAGCAGCTACTCCAGTGAGCCTCACCCTGTGCAGAGGCTGTCTTCAATCAGGTCCAAAGGAGGAAGAACCTTCCCCTAGTGATGGGTAGGTGATTGCGATTGATGTTCATAAAACAGGAAGTTTGTTGTGGTCGTTAAATTACAAGCACTACATTTACATGCCACTCTAACTCCTCAAAGCTATATAACTAAGCTGTCTGGCTCACTTTCCCAGACAAGAGATGCCTTCCTCTATTTCCCCTTAGCATTGCAATATTCATCTCAATAAAAAGCTTTTCTCTAGTAGTCTTTCCTTGCCTACTTGTGACCATTATAGATAGAGAAGGCTGAGCTGGTAACAAACACTGCAGAAGTAGAAGCTGCAGCTATATTAGAAAAGGAAAAATGGCTAAAGAGTTTCTGAGAGTGACCAGAGGCAGAACCAATAGAGAACCGAATTGGTAGAGATGATGAAGGATTACAGAAGTATAGAGAAGATGAGACACTGCAGGGACAGGCCACATGAAGGAGTTCTAAAGAGCTGCCAAGACCAAAAAGCAGAGGTTTGAAACATGATCTTTGCCTGCGACCACCACTGCTAGCTTCTGCTCCAAGCCAGGGATCACTGGTCACTCATTGAATGTGAGGCCTCTGAAATCAAGGTCCAGAACAGTAAGTCTCTAACCTGAGCACCTGGAGTTATTAGTTTCTGGCCTCCAGAGCTTAGAGTCATAAGCCTCCAGTTGTCAGACACATAGCTATAAACCCCTCTGTCAGCCAAGTCAGCCACTAGAACCACCAAGGTTGAGGATGTTGCCCATTGCCTGATCAAGATATCCATCCATTCAGCTAGCTCAAAAGCGCTCCAGACTGCTGACTAGTAATGATTTTCCCCTCAAAAGAATTTCCTATGAAAGCAGACACTTTTCTTATCCCAGACTCACCACTGGGAAAATTAAGCATAAAGGGGGGGGGGGCGAAGTAGGAGAAAAAGAAGAATTTAAAAAGGAGACACCAGTGAGCTGCAGACAGGTCCATCTAGAAAGTGCCATGGAAATTATTTAGGGCAGTGTTCTCCAGCCAGGAGCAATTTTATTCCTCGAGGACATCTGTCAGAGATTCATAACATCATTCTTTGTCCTACTGGCACTTGATGAGAGCAGACCAAGAATAATGCTAAACATACTCAGTGCATAGGACAGCAACACACACCCCCTAAAGCATTACCCAACACCCCCCCACACACACACACACACTCCAAAGCATTACCCAACCATTAACATGAATAATGCTGAAGTTGAGCAACTCTAACTTAGATGAATTCTTTCGTTGTATGTAAACCAACACTGAGATTCAGAGAGTGAACTAGCGTGATTTAGAACTCAGATAAATCCCATTATTTCTCTCTATCTCCACTGCAGGATTGGTAAAATCGAAGGATAATAGCAAGCACTCCTGAGGTCCACTAGTGTATATGTTGCAGCGTAAAGCAGGTAGCACTCAGGTAGCATGTAGTCGGACTCAAAGGGTGACTTGCGTACTAGTTCCAATTTCCAGCTTGGAATCTACATCTTCAAAGGATCTTGAAGAGCATCACCACAAATGTTTTCTGAGATGCCCTTCCCTTCTTTCTTTCCCTTCTTTTATTTTCCTCCATCAAGAAATAGAACAAAAACTGGGCGTGGCAGTACATACCTGTAATTCTAGAATTTAGGAGGAGGAGAAAGAGTAGGCAGGTGTAGGAGAATGGGAAGTTCAAGACGAGTCAGGGCTATTTCAAAAAGAGAAAAAGAAAACAGAACAAAATACTCCCAACCTATTGAGATGAATAACCAGCAAGCAACATAAGAGATCCAAGTAGGAATCAAAAGAAATAGTAGGATATATTGTAAGAGATGTAGATAGAAAAAAAAATGAAGAAAGAGGAGCAGCAACATCCTTCTGGTGTTAGGGGGCAGTATAGAAAAAGCCCACCAGCCGAATCTGGTGGGAATTTAGGTCAGGGCAAGTCCTGTGGGTACAGATCGCCGGGTGGGTCAGCCTGCGAGGCTTCTCTTGGAGTTGGCAGAGTCTTCACGGATTGGAAAGAGGTACTGTGCATTTATAGAGAACACTGGCAATACCCCAGAAATAGACTTACCCAGGGGATCAAAGTGCTATTTAACCATCTTTCCTGGAGTGAAAAAAGTCACCAAGGCCCCCTGGCGGGTGTGTTAAGACAAGTAAATACCTGAGCAAGGCACTATTCAAAAGAAGAGGCTTGCTTTGATCACAGGATGAGGCTGGAAGCTGCATTTTCCTGATTACACCGCATCCTATCTTTTCCCTTGTTGATGCCAAAGCACATCGCTTTCAATTAGAATAGAGGCCATCTTTTATTCTGAGAAGCTTTTCTAAAAGATTTTTTGGGTTGCTTTTTAGATTTTAGTTCCTTTTTCCTCAGCACTGCTCAGTTTGAGTGGGAAGCTTTCTGAAACAAATTCAGAAAGTAATGTCAGGCTTTCTACAGCTTCTAACCTTCTGCTTTTTCCCTGAAGCTATGCTGAGCACAGCAATATGACCTAAAAGAAAACTCTTTTTCAGTAATGGTAAGGTTGTGATAGGTTATAGGAGGGACTTTAGCTAGAAAATAAGAATAAAAATCCCTAAAATGGAGCCTCTGTGGATATTCAAGGTGGCAACTTGTCATTTGTGAGACAAGAGAGGCGAGCAACCAGTACAGGCTCAAGGCTTTATTAGGGGACAGACTTGCTGAGCTGTTCAAAGAAGGAGTGGAGGCGGCAGCAGTGGAGAGGTGTGGGTGGAATTTAAACAAAATTTTAGGGGGGCAGTCACATGGGTCACATTACGTGGACTATGGTGGGAATTCGGGGGGTAAGGGCAGTTCTAAGAAGGGATATTATGAAGCTGTTACATGGACAACAGGAATTGGAGGGAGAGTCACATTCCGAGGAAGAGTGTCATGAGACTGTTGTAACTGGGGCAGAAATTTGTATATCACCCCAATATAGCATTTTTGTAAACAGGTAGGGACACAGGGTGGGGGCCTTAAGTGGCCAACTAACTCTGAGACCTTAGATCATTCGCTTTATTTTCTGATCCAGATGGTGAACACACTAGCCAATGAATAGGTCCTCCTTCCTTTGGGGTTATCCAGCTGCTTGAGAATTCCATTTTGTGCAAAAGGCAGAAGTAGGTGGTACAGTGAAAAAGTGGGACAACTGATCTCATACAAGAAAGACAAGCTGCTTATCAAGATCCCAACCTCATTCTGCCCGATTAATAAGTGGGCTAAAGACTAAAAGAAAGATTTCTCTGAAGAGGAAATAAGAGTGGCCAATAGACATATGAAGAAATGCTCAACCTCCCTAGCCATAAACGAAATGCAAATCAAAACAACATTGAGATTCCACCTTACCCCAGTTAGAATGGCTATAATTAAGAAATCTAATAACAACAGATGATAGAGGGGATGTGGCCAGAAGGGAACCCTACTGCACTGTTGGTGAGAGTGTAAACTTATTCAATCACTTTGGAAAGTAGTATGGAGGTTCCTCAAAAGAGTCCACATAGAGCCCCACTATGACCCAGCAATCTCACTTTTGGGCATTTACCCAAATGATCACAAACAAGGCCATACTAAAGCTACCAACACAACTATGTTATTTGCAGCATGATTCACCATAGCTAAGATATGGAACCAACCCAGATGCCCCTCAGTAGATGAATGGCTCAAGAAAATGCTATATATATATATATATATATATATATATATATATATATATACACATACATACATACATATATATATACATACATATATATATACATACATATATATATATATATATATAATGGAATTTTATGCCTCCATCAGAAAGAATGGCATGGCCCCATTTGTTAGGAAATGGGAAGACTTAGAAAAAACCATATTAAGTGAAGTAAGTCAGGCCCAAAGAAACATAGGTCCAGTGATTTCCCTTATTTGTAATAACTAGTATATGTCTAGGACAAGCAGAAGAGGTCAAAAGCTATATACATATGACTTAGCTGTGCTAAATGAAATGAACCCCAAGATAGGAACACAAGAGATTTAATCTTTCTTGCTGTTCTTTTTAATGTACTTATAATGTACTATATGATTATATCTGTTTTGTTTCTTTGTATGTTCTTCCCCCATGGTATAACCCCTGTTTTCACTGTATTTGATTCCGGTGTCCTGCATCTTGTATATACATTTTTCTAATTTGGGGAGGGGAAGGGAAATAACAAAATGCTGAAATAAGGATACAGGATGACCCATTGTAACAATGAGATGTACAAGACACTATGTTGAAAATGAACTTCACAATTTTTGGGGGGAGAGGGAGGAGTTGTGGAAGTGGAGAGGAAAGGGATGGTAGGGGAAAAACAAAGGAGGGGATAACAATGCTCAATAGGAAATTGACTCATTACCTTGCTCATGTAACTGTAACCCCACTGTACAGTATCTTTACATATATATATGAAATCCAAGCTGGAAGGCAAGAGGATAATTGACCACCAGGTGGAATTTCTGTCCCTACCTAAATGAGAAACAAACAAAGATTAGTAAGTAACTCCATCAGGATAGCAACCTGGAAGCATGCCAACTGTGGTATCTTAAGGATTTTTTTTAATTCACAGAGATATGAATATAATGATTGAAGCAAAAAGTTTACTTCTAAATATTTACATGAAGCACCAGCCAACATTTATATGGCATAGATATTAACCTGGATACATGTTACAGTACTTTGCCTCTAGCACCATACTTAACCCTTACAACAGGAGAAGTGAATACTGTTGTTAGCCTTATTTGAAAGAAAGGGAATCACTCAGAAAAGGTTGGGTTTTATGTCTTGTGCCTGATACCTCGTCCTCCTTCTCCTAGTTCTCTCCACCTCCTACTCCCTCCTCCTCTTCCTTCTCTTTTTCTTTTCCCTTTTCTTCCTTCTCCACTTCTCCCTCCTTCTCTTCTTCCTTCTTTTCTTCCTCCTCCTCCTTTTTCTTGAGACAGGGTCTTACTATGTAGCCCAAACTGGCCTGGAACTTGAAATCTGTGTCAGCAAGGGCTGTCATAAATATGTCCAGGTTTCCTCTGAGGCCCATAAGAGAATTGCATCTGTGAAATTAACCATGGCCTATGATTTGTTGTTAGCAAAAGAAATTGGTAGATAAGACACTGAATCAACTCTAGGTAGAAGATCCAAGGGGCAACATTGGATCTGTCATGTTCTCTTTCCCCATACTGATATGATGATTACTGACATTTATATTAGGTGAGAGTCCTCAGCCTGTTTCTGAGTAATCACAAGGATCCTGGGCCTCCTGTCAACCTCTGCAAGGGATTGAACATAAAAAAAGAAGAAGAAAACTCAGTTTGTTTCTAGAGATCTAAGAGGTGTTTGCCAATAAAGCATACTCCAGACAAATATGGCTCATTCAATGATATTGACAAGATAGGAATACTGAATCCGCTAGTTAACACTGTTTCCCTAGTTGAAACATTGCTTTTACCCTCAATGAGCTTTCAGATTATTCAGGATGATGGACACATGCTGAGAAAGCAGCCAAATAAGTAAGCCAAGTAGCTCCAGATGGATTTAGAAAATGAATAGCATGGAGCAAGGGCTTGGAGATTCAGATGGTGGGTAAGGCATAGCAGCCAGGGGGTTGGGTCCAAGCCTGCTGGGTTGAAAGGATAATTAGCTGGAGTCAAAAGGGAAGCATGGTGTTAGTTCCAAAGTCTTTGGGAATCCAAAGAAGGAAAACAAGAATAACTGATCTTCCTATGACCAGGGAGTAGCCCTTGAAAATCAGCAATTTCGGACGTTTGCTGAAGGTTGAGCACACACTCTTACCCCTGCTTCTCTCAGCTTTCTTGTCCTCTTTATTTCTCAACTACTCAAAATAGGCTAACATCACTGTCACTCTCAAATACAAGAGCTCTCTCCACCCACTGAAAGGCTCCTTCTCACTTTGTGTGGGGTATGGAAAGACAGAATCTACCTAGCTCTAATGGTTTTCCTTTGGCCAATGCATAAGTCTCTGGTGCAATTAACTGACAAGGAGAGGAGGCCATGGATCCTAGGCATGTCGAAGCCTGTCTCTGTTTTCAAGAATAAAATGATCAGCTTTGAGTCCAAAGATGAACGCTTGTGGCTAGAGAAGAAGTTAAGAATGATTGAAAGAGTTGAAGATAAGATTTAAATATGCAACAAGAAGCGTGATCAGCGCATGAAGGGAGAAAAACACTGCACAGAAGAGGACCCACCATCAATCCTGCTTATCTGCAGAGAATGAGGAAGCCGGCACTGGCTGAGGAGGAAAGCTTGTGTTGCGGGGGATTGACTCAGGGACATTGGCCTTGATGTAAAGCTGTGTTAATGTATGCTTTGCCCATTCTCAGCTCAGCAACTACTTTTTCTTTCTTTTCTGGAGGGGAGTAGTGGTGGTAGCACTAAAACTTATTTTTTTTTCTTTAGGGCTAGCCTTGGACATAGATCCTTCTACCTGTGCCTTGCATGCACCACAGGCACATAACATTACACTCAGCTTATTACTTGAAGTGGGGAGAGGTCTTGTGAAATATTTGCTAGGTTGTTCTCAAACTACAATTCCCCTAATCTTTGAAGTAGCTAGAATTACAGATATGTGTCACTGCACCTTGTCTTCAGTAACTCTTCTGATAGATTACAAAGTTGTGCCACGCTGTCCAAGCCAAAGAGGTACATGTGCCACCTCCAAATTATACTATCCTTTCACTTGAATTTTTCTTAATCTTATTAAAGTACCCTTTACTTTTTTTTAAAGAATTAATGAAATGTACATATCACCCGATGTGGAAGAAATAGTTGTATTGTCAAAGCTCATAGAATTCACAAACTTTATAGACCATGATAATGACAATTTGCCTCATGAAAGTTAGAATGTGTTTGTGACTTTAAGTATCACTATCTCACAATACTGTGGAATTTGTATAATCACTTAATCACAATAAAAATTATTTTAAAAGAATTAATGAATACTTCTATCCTCTACAAAAACATATACTACTTTGGGGGAAAGAATTGTATCTGTTTCTAGAACTTACCTCAGTTCCCTTCCCCAAACAAAAGCTTCATAAACGTGCATTGCATAGAATAAGTAAAATAAATAAACCTTACATTAAAAAGAACAAAGACAATGACTCACAGGGCACCAGACAAATAACCTATACTATCTTAGGAAGAAAACTTCTTCCCCTCAATATTTTTTCTTTCCTTACCAAGTAGTCTTGATTTTGGGGGGGATCTCTACATGCTTTCCCAAATTAAGCAACTACTTTTGAAAATGTTATATTAAGTATCTGAGTCAAGTGCACAATGTGGCACTACTATGTATTTTGTTAGTGCTCAGTCATATGCCAGTATATCAGCTGAGTGCTAAGAGGTTGTCAAGATATAATCTAAATGCTCCATCTACTCAGCAGGATGAGATCTGAGGATTATGGCTTGAAGCCAGCAGGAAAGTTTAAGGGACTCTAATCTCCAATTAACAACCAAAACAAAAACCAACAGTGGAGCTGTAGTTCAAGTGGTAGGTAGGGTACTGTAGTAGGGGAACGGTAACAGGGAGACCACACAATCCGCAATTAAAATTTAGGTTCTATTGGGTGATAGATCTCTGACATGCCAGGTCAGGTTCCCAGGAGAAGGCTCCAGACATGGCTTACCTTGACCTTTCAAGCTTTACTCAGCAGGGGCGGGGGAGGGGGAGGAGAGGGGAAGGTAAACTCATATGTCATCAAGCTGTTTTTCAGACTCCAACCAACGAAATCGCCAGTTTTAAGTATGAGCTTCCCACCCAAGGACTCCATTCGCTTCCCGCCAGAGCTGGGTGTGCCTCGGATTTCCCTGGAAGCTCCAGGAATAGAACAAATGATGCGAATGGCTCAGCCAGGTTGTGGAAAGGGTGGTCCAGGAACCGGCAGTGGTAGGGTTACAAAAGCTAACTAGTTCAGTACCAAGAAAGTCCTATTCACAAGAAGCTTAGTTACATTTATATATATTTTTTAATCCATTCATCATTTACTTCACAGTTTAAGTCAAACACGACGGTTTATTTCTAATTCCCTGTCATATTATTAAATTCATTTATTGTCCACTTTACACAGTTTAAGTGAAATACTATAATTCGTCTCTAATTCTCCATCATATCAGTACTAGATTTGAGCAGAACAAACAAGCTCAAGGATAGCATCCAGGTCCTAAGTTCAAGTCCAGAATCAATACATGTATATGCTTGCACGCACGTGTGCGCACACACACACACACAGGAATAAAAAAATAGTACACACATCCTATATTTAGTGTGAAGATTACATAAGAACATAACAGACCTAAGAAAAGTCTTAGGCCAGTAACACACAAGTGTCAAGAGCTACTACGTTTCTTGCTACTTTCTTCCCTGCTCATCTTCCTTTGATGGAACTTGCCTTCCACTGAGCTGGGTGACATCACAGAACTATGTGCCATATTGCACTTTGGGAACATGGACCAGCTGCAATTTTCATGGCTGAATAGAGTCCCCCAGCGCTAAATCGTGCAGTCATCAGGCCCTGGTGGCCGTGCACCTCTTCAGAACCTTCATCTTTTCTGATCAGCAGCTGTACATCCTTAAGGCTCTGGGATGAGAGAAGGTCAAAGCAGGGTCTCACACAATTGCCAGTGATAGACTCTCCCAGGCATGGCAATTAGGCTTCTTCCCTATGATGACAAGGGTGGTAACAAGAGCTGAAAGCGACACCAATCTATTCTTGAGACTAAAATTTTAATAAAAATGGGAAATCACACAAGAGCTGTTATTCCTCAAATACGCTTCTCTTTGTAATTGTGTGGCCTTTTCTACTTTGTTATGCCTTGTTTTCTGTCATCTTGTGTTTAGGTCTTGGAATGGTACTAGGGAAATTTATTTGAGCAGTCAGGAAAATAATGAGCCAGGCGCTGGTGGCTCACGCTTGTAATCCTAGCCACTCAGGAAGCTGAGATCTCACGCCTGTAATCCTAGCTACTCAGGAAGCTGAGATCTGAGGATCATGGTTCAAAGCCAGCCCAGGCAGGAAAGTCCGTGAAACCCTTATCTCCAATAAACCACCAGAAAACCGGAAGTGGTTCTGGTAGAGCGCTAGCCTTGAGCTGAAGAGCTGAGGGACAGCGTTTAGGCCCAGAATTCAAGGCCCACAACAGACAAAAAAAAAAAAAGGAGAGATCTATGTGAAGTCTTTTGAGGAACCTCCATACTGCTTTCCAAAGTGGTTGAACAAGTTTACATTCCCACCAACAATGAAGTAAGGTTCCTTTCTGTCCACATCCCCTCCAGCATCTGTTGTTGTTAGAGTTCTTGATTTTTGCTGTTCTAACTGGAGTGAGGTGATATCTCAATGTTGTTTTGATTTGCATTTCTTTTATGGCTAGGGATGTTGAACATTTCTTCATGTGTCTATTGGCCATCCTTCTTTCTTCTTCAGAGAAGCTTCTCTTTAAGTCTTTCGCCCACTTATTTATTGGGCAGTTGTTTCTTTGAGGATTTGTTGTTGGGTGGTTATGATCCAGCAATCCCACTTTTGGGCATTTACTCAAATGTTTACAAACAAGACCACACTAAAGCTACCAGCACAACTATGTTTATTGCAGCATTATTTACCATAGCTAAGATATGGAACCAACCCAGATGCCCCTCAGTAGATGAATGGATCAAGAAAATGTGGTATATATACACAATGGAATTCTATGCCTCCATCAGAAAGAATGACATTTCCCCATTTGTTAGGAAATGGAAAGACTTGGAAAAAATTATATTAAGTGAAGTAAGCCAGGCCCAAAGAAGCATAGGTCCCATGGTTTCCCTTATTTGCAATATCTAGTATAGGTATGAGTCAAGCGGAAAAGGTCAGATAATGTGATGTTAGGAAAATGAACCCTTAAATATGTATTTTAATGTTTTCATTTCTTTCATGCATGTGTTTCTAACGCATTTATAAGATTATTTCTTTGTTGCTTTGTATGTCCCTCCCCCACAGTGTAACCCCCGCTTTCACTATATTTGATGTCAGTATAACATGTGGAGGAGATGGGGACAAACAAGTCGTTTAAGGATTCAGGTGGACCTGTTGCAACAATGAGAAGTACAAAATGTCATGTCAAAACCAGCTTTACAATGTCGGTGGGGGGGGAGGGGGGTATAATTGGGTGGGGGGAGGGGGAGGCTGGGAAGGGAGGTGAAGGGTAAACAAAGGAGGAGGCTGCAATGCTTGGTAAGAAATGTATGCATTATCCTGCCCATGTAATTGTAGCCCCTGTGTACAGTATGTTCTCAAATAAAATAAAATAATATTAAAAAATAAAAAAAAGGAAAATAATGATGTTTGTCTAAGATCAAGGTTGCAAAATTTCGATAGACGTAAGGCAACAAATGCCAAAAGTATTTTCCTTGGCAGAACTAACTCTCCTATATTTTATATTTGACATATTAAGAAATAAAAACATTCATTCAAACCAAGATTCTACTGAACAAAATTGGCACCTTGTAAGAGAGACATTCTGTTAAAATAATAGTTCTTACATGGGAACAGTTTTGTAGTTCCCACACCCAAAGGACATTTGATAGTATCTGGAAACATATTTGTTATCACATGAGGTGGGATTCTGCTAGCTTAGTTGATAGTGGCCAGGAGTGTTGGTTAATGTCCTATAATACATAGACTAGACTCTTACAATAAAGAATTATGCAGCCTCAAATCATGGAACCAACATTATCAAGGTTCAGAAACTTGTGTTTAAGAAAAAAAGTATCCAGGTACCCATGGCTCATGCCTGTGATCCTATTCAGAGACTGAGATCTGAGGATTGTGGTTCAAAGCCAATCCAGGAAGGAAAACATATGAGACTCTTATCTCCAATTAACTACAAAAATAAACAAAGCTGAAAGTGGAGCCATGTTTCAAGTGGTAGAGTGCTAGCCTTGATCAAAAAAGCTCAGGGATAGCACCCAGACCCTGAGTTCATGCCTCAGTACAGACAGAAAGGAAATAAAGAAAGAAAGAAAAGCAAAAGGGAGGGAGGAAGGGAGGGAAAGAAAAAAGAAAACAAGGTTCTCACATGTTAAATCTAACAATGCCTTAACATTAAATTATAAATATTTTTTGCATCTTATTTCTTGGGCTTTTTAGAGGAAATTCAAGCAAGCAGAAAAAATAATAACTTTTGAACTATGAACTAAACAATTAAATAGCAAATTTTCAGAAATCAGTATTAGCCATGTAAATAAGCATTGCATTACTGTTTTTCATTAGCATATTCATAATTTCCACCACTTATATTCTACTTTAAATAGCATATTCAATTTAAGTGGTTTCATGCTATCTTCATAAATTCCCTGTGGGATAGCTGTACTTATCCACAATTTAAATGGGTCAGAGTAAGACTCAGAAAGGTTAGTGTAAGGTCCACTCCTAGATGGCCAGCAGATTCCACCCTCCTCGCAGCAAAGTCTCCACCCAGTACCTTTGTTACCTAGGCAACTGGCACACCTGGATGAGGTCACATCTGCATCTACTGAGGTCACATCTGAATTTGAGGTGGCCACACCTTTTTCTGCCCATACCCTAGATAAGGCCTAGCCCAGGCCCAGAAGCTCTCTTTCCCAGCTCTTTCCCAGCTCTCTCTTTCCCAGCTCTCTCTCTTTTCCCAGCTCTCTCTCTTTTCCCAGCTCTCTCTCTTTCCCAGCTCTCTTTCCCAGGCCTTTCTCAGCCATGTGGAGTGCCAACTGGGCCTGGTGCCAGCCGGAACAATGAATAAACCTACCCCTTACCTGAATACCACGTGTGTGGTGCTGTTCTTACTCGGCTACCTCTTTTTAAAAACCTAACAGTTAGTACTTGAAAGATCAGTAATAAGAATAGTCAGTGACAAGGTTTGTTGTGGTAGTGTGTCCCTATAACAGATACTTTGGAAGTAGAAACAGAAGGATCAAGAGTTCAAGACCATCTTGGTCAAAGTGAGTCAGATCTCTCCAAAAAACCCCAAAAACCAAAAACAAAATTAAAACAAAAGGACTAGAGATGGAGGAGGCTGAATTCAATCCAGAGAAGGGAAAGAAGGGAGGGGAGGAAAGGGGAGGGGAACCTGAGCAAAGAGAAAAGCAAACAATTGAATAAGAGGTGATCTATGGTGTCCTGGTTTTACCTGCTAGACCTTGGCCAGGTGTCTAGTGGAAGTGATAATAGCTAATGCAGAGGTTCACGGTAAGGGCTGAACAAGGTGATGAATTTCAAATAAAGAACTTGGCATGGTGTGAAATAGACGCAAAGGTGGCAGAGCACTGGGGCCAGGGCCAGTTCTTCTGATTTCAAATCCAGGACCCTTTCTTCCATCCACAAAGACCTTCCCTGGGTTTACAGCACCACAGGCATTTGAGGTCACCGATTTTGGTAGCAAATGTGTACAGCCTGCCTGAGGAAAGAAAAAGGAAAAAAAAAAAATCTTAAATCACTTAGATCTCCTGTACTTTCAATCGTATTATTCAAAATGGTCAGGGATTTCTTTCTCAGCCAGGACAAGATAAGCAGAAACTTTCCATTTCACATGATTGAATGGTGTGTGCTTTTGTGTGTGTTAGAGAGTGAGGGGAGGAGAAAGTAAAAGCACTTCCAAGCATTCAGAAGCAAAGAGGGACTTAATCATCTTCCCTGAAATGAAGAGAAAATACTTCGATTCACTCAGAGAAAATCAGACCCAAAGAGCATATTTTTCACAATCTTCCAACAAATCTATTTGAATCTGAATCTCAAAGAAGTAAAAACAAAAAATTTAAGCACTAAACCACAAATTTCACTTCAGGGAATTAATCTGAAAGGACAAAACACATATAAATGTGTTGTATACACATATATATGCATATATGTGTGGTTATATTTTTATGTTTATATATACAAATATTTGTGTCATTAATACAATTACATAAATTATGGAATCTTTTATAAAGATAAAAGCTTGAAACCTAACAAACAACCTGGCAACAGAAGAATAATTCTGTGTGTGTGTGTGCTGCTAGTCCTAAGGCTTGACATAGGGTCTGGGTACTGACCCTGAGCTTTTTTGCTCAAGGCTAGCATTCTACCACTTGAGCCATAGATCCACTTCTGGCTTTTATTATTATTATTATTATTATTATTATTATTATTATTATTATTATTATTATTATTTGGTAACTAGAGATGAGAGTCTCAAAGACTTTCCTGCCCTAGCTGGCTTCAAACCACTATCTAAAGATCTCAGCTTCCTGAGTTGTTAGGATTACAGGCATGAGCCACAATGCCTACCTAAGAGAACTTTTTAAGAGTCCTTAAATATTATATTATAGAGAGGAAACCATAACTAACAGCTACTATAAACAGCAGTTAGGAAACAAGTAAAAACAAAGTTCTAGGTATAAAACAAACTCAATTTTATTTTATAAAGCCTAAATAAATGGCTGGGTAGCAACCTAAATGTTTATACATTATGAACAGCTTTTCATCTTCTATCTTTTTTCTATCTTCCATCATTAAAAAGGTGATTGTCCATTCATGTATTGAAAACAAGAAATAAATGAAATAATGAAGTTAAGAAGACTTGAAAAAGGACTTATAAAGAATACATGAAAATAATTTTATGTGGAGAATTTGCTACTCCAAGTAAAATACCTCATCCAGGCAGAGGAAAAGAATAACTAGATTGTTTCACCAGTGCAAAGCCCTTAAGACTGAATTCCTCTCAGCCCATCAATTTCACATTGATTTCATCTTGACATATAACATGCCCCTAAGTTCTACAATAAAAGAAACCATGAAATATCCACAGTGACTTCCAGAGGACACATATACCCATGTTGATTGAAGATTAATTTCTCGGCAGGGTGGTTTACCATTGATATCCTGACTTTTAGATGACATAGGTCACATGACCTTAATGATTCGTAAAGAAAGCTGCTTTGAGCCAGCTCTGAGTTTATACAGAATATAAATTATTGTAAAATAAACACAGAGAGCATGCACAGGTTTAACCATATATTCTATTACATCACATCACACACTCAAGGAAGAGATTATTTGTGAAGCTATTCAAAGCTACCAGTTGTACGAAGTTTGGTAATAGTTTCCGATCCTAAGTATAATACAATCTTCCCAGCTACTACCAGTTGGCTTGAGTCATATTTCAGTAAATATCTACTGCCCTTCCCTTTGCCTCTCCTTTCTTACACAACTGCTCAACAAAATTTTCAACTACATTGGGGGAAATGAGCAAGAGATTATTTAGCCAAATTGTCCCGGACACAAAAGTTAGAGAGGCATATAAACTGCTCCAATCTAAAGATTCAGCTTAGAGTGAGTGTAGATCCATAGCAATAAAAACATGACTTTTTAGACTTGATAGAGTACCTCACTCCTATAATCCTAGGAATTTTGGAAGCTAAATTGAAAAGATTGCAAGTTGAGGCCAGTCCTGAAAAATAAGTGTGTGAAACCCCATCCCAACCAATGAAAAAGTGTGTGAGATCCCATCCCAACCAATGAAACAGTGTGTGAGATCCCATCCCAATCAATGAAAAAGTGTGTGAGGTCCCATCCCAACCAATGAAAAAGTGTGTGAGACCCCATCCCAACCAATGAAAAAGGGTGTGAGACCCCATCCCAATCAATGAAAAAGTATGTGGGACCCCATCCCAACCAATGAAAAAGTGGATGTGGTGGCTCACCTGTCATCCTAACTAGCATAGATAGGAAGATTACAGTCCAGACTGGCTGGGAATAGGATGATCCTATTCAAAAAATAGCAAAAGCAAAAAGGGCTAGGAACATGGCTCAGATGGCAAAGCAATTGCCTAACAAACACAAAAACACTTTTTGACCATCTTAATGAAAAATTACTATGCCCCAAATACCTAATCCCTGGCACAGAAGTTGACTTTAAGCAATCACAAGCACCTCAATTTCTGATTAGTCCATCCCTCCCCACCATATATATATATATATATATATATATATATATATATATATATATATATATATATATATATATATAACTTATCCATCTAAAGTTCTTTAGAATTTATTCAACCAAAAGTAGATATCCAACTAAAGTTAGTATTCTATTCTATGAATCTGAATTGAGATTCAAAGTCAACCAGTCAGTTTCTGCTCTGAATATGATCTCTTGTAATGAGCAAGAAAGTTCAAAATTGACTAAATTGAAATAAATTCAGAGAGAAGAGAGGGACGTTGGTATTTAAAGGTAATCTCTCTTTCTTGCCCAAGTTCTAAACCCATTGAGAGATTCAGGATGTATAGAAATGAAAATATATCCTTTATTTGTGATATAACTTGGAGATTAGTGCTTTAAGTGTCTGACAAAACTGACTTCCTAGTTAATAGTCTCCAAGTAAATAGATCTCTCCTCATCACAACAGCCCTTTCCTGTAGTGACTTTCAGACACTTGAGAACATATGAGATGAAGGAGCAGAAAAGAATGCTTATTCTCTGAAAGCAGACAGATCCAAAAAATAGGGAAGAGGAGCCAGGTTCTGATAGCTCACACCTGTAATCCTAGCTACTCAGGAGGCTGAGATCTGAGAAGCGTAGTTCAAAGCCAGGCAGGGCAGAAAAGTGGTGAGACTCTTATCTCCAATTAATCACAGAAAAGCCAAAAGTGGCATTGTGGCTCAAGTGATAGAGTACTAGCTTTCAGCAAAAGAACTCAGGGCCAGCACCCAGACCCAGAGTTAAAGCCCCAGGACTGGGGGGGGGGGGGGAGACGGAATAGAGTAAACTAATTTATTCTTCCAAATTACTGAGTAAGTCATCTCTTCCCAAGGAAGGAGTGAAATAACCTGAAGTTGTATACTAGTGGAAGTCCTTCTACATGGTAATATGGTGACTAGTGCAAAAGCAGTTTTAATAACACAGTAATTAGAATAAGAGTATGGATTGGATACCAGGTCAGTTGACCTTGGATTCCAAGAGGTACTTTAGTATCTTTCTCATAATTCCCATTCCATTTAGGATAATTTGATCTGTTTTCTATTATTTATCATCAAAATTATCTAAAGACAACAATTGTTCATGTTAGCTTTCAACATTGGAATACTATACTATAGACAATGCCAATGTCAGCCTAGTAGCTGAGTTACTCCTATTCTCTTTCTGCCTTTTGTGCCTTTGTTTCCATTTGTTCTTTCTCCCCTAAAATAGCCCCACGGTGGCAGTCATGTTCTCTCTTTCTCTCTCACTCTTTCTCTATATGTGTACATGTATATGTATGTACCTATGCATTTTTGTACATGGAGATAAGCATGTTCTTTCTCTAAGCTATAATTACATTTTCTGTGTGTGTTGAGAGATAAACAGATATTTAGACCTAGATTTGATATATAAGAGGAAACATGTGACACTTGTCCTTCTGAAACTGGCTTACTTTGCTTAACACGATGCTCTACAAATTATATACTTTCATTCTTCTTCACGGGTGACTAGTGCAGCCTTGTGTGTATACACATGTTTCTACGTGCATATACACATACATCGTAAATTTTCGTTATCTCTTCTTTAATAGTACAATATCTAGGCTGCTTCATTTGCTTAGTGTTACAACAAACATGGCTATGTGTCTCTATTGTGTTCTGGCTTAGATTCCCTCAGATAGATGCCCCATTGGTTTCACATACTTGATCTTACTGTAGTTCTATTTTTAATTTTTTGAGGAGCTTTCCATTTTTTCCATAGTGGTTGCAGTAATACACATCACCACCAACAATACATAAGGGTTCCATTATTCCCCTCATATCCTTGCCAATATTTGTTGTTTCTGTTCTGGATGACAATCATTGACTAGAGTGAGTTGAAATCTGAATGTAGTTTTGATTCACAGCCAATCTTTTATCACCATCTGTTGAATGCTGACCATGTATGGAGTTTGTGACCACGTACAGAGAAATATCGCAGCTGTAGATGCTGAGATGAATCAAAAGTAAAATCATGACTGTAAATAGTGATAAAGGGTTCTTGTATTACATCCTTCCTACTGACTCTCCCTAGAGCAGAAATCTGAAGCATAGTTGCTGCTCAAAGGTCTTGAGGGCAGCTACAAACATAGCTAAGGCTTTGGTTCTAAATTCAATACTCTTTCATACCCTAGAGAATCACCAGCCCTTTCACACAGGAGTGACCACTGAGGAAAGAGGATAAGGTGTTCACAAAACTCACTTTGGAGTACATAATTCACATTATTTTCTGTGATACAGTAATGATAGTTTCTGCATGAGCTTCACTTCATGAATGATTTTCCTAGCACCCATTCAAGTTCCTCTTTGACTGTTTCAGAGTAGAGTAAGGACTTCTGGGACTGTCTCAGAGAAAATTAGCAGCTCTTAAGATCTGATGAAAACAGAAATGTCTTTTATATTTGGGGCAACCGGGAAAATAAAGTGCATATTAGAGGTTTAATCTACTTTACTTCTCCTATGTAGAGCTTTGACTCCTGGCCTCAGGGCTCTGAGTGCCCCCTGCAGGTAATTTTAAGCCACTTCCATAAAGTGCATTCTTATCACCTTGGAAGTTCACAAGCAAGTGGAGACAAGGCAATGAATTTCTTCAGTACATTAGTTTCTCTAGGAAAGGACTATGTACATCCTCATGTGAATACAATGGATGCATTCCCAGATGCCCTCTGCCACAGTTCGGTATTAAGTATGGGGAAAGGAATTAGTCATGAGACCCACTAAACCATGGCTTAGTCTACTTGAACTACCCATGATATATTTGCAAGACCCTTCCAGAAGTCAACCCCAATGAAGGAAATCAGTGATTTCCTCACAGGGACCTCGACTGATTAATGAAGGCTTTCTTCAGGCTCAAGCTAAGCCATGAGCTATCAGCCAAGAGAAGGGAAAACATGAGATGTCAACTTTATGATTCCACCCACCCCGAATATATGTAGAAAAAGGGATGGCCACAACAGTACCTCAAATCTCCTTAAAGCCACTGATCATGAACTTAAAGTTTATGAAGTAAAGGCTAAATTTTCCAAATCATCCCTGTACCTGTGATTCCCAAGGAAAGACTTGAATATGGATGTTTAAGAGCAGAGACATTTTTATTTGTCTCTGCATTCTTAGAGCCTCGCATTCCTGGCACCCCGTAGGTACTCTCTACATACTGGTCCTGATTCCCCCATGTATTCTCTCCATCAAGTACAACAAGTATTTATGGAGTTTCTATGTACCCTGCATCTTTCCAAGAACTGAGAATAAAGAGATAAGTAAGACATTTACTCTTTATTGGCTTACATGCGATAAATTCTCATGCTTTTTGCATTGAATTGCTGACTAAGGAGTTTAACAGGAGCAGACTTAGAATGACATATGAGCCGGAATACAAGCCTCCAATCAACTGAGACAGAAAAAAGAAAAGAAAAGAAAAGGAAGGAAAAGAAAAGGGCTTGAGATATATAGGTATATATTCCTCAATTTATGGTGGGGATTATGTTCTGATAAACCCATCAGAGTTAAAAATATCACCAGGCATTGGTGGCTTATGCCTGTAATCCTAGCTATTTAAGATGCTAAGATCTAGGAATTGCAGTTCAAAGCCAACCCAGGCAGGAAAGTCTATCAGACTCTTATCTCCTAACCACCAATAAGATAGAAGTGGAGCTGTGGCTCAAGTAGAGCACTAATCTTGAACCTCCTCTTCCCCCAAAAAAACTCAGGAACAGCATCTAGACTCTGAGTTCAAACCCCAGGACCAGCACACACACAGACACACAGACACACACACACACACACAGACACACAGACACACAGACACACACACACACACACACACACACACACACACGGAGTTAAAAATATGAGTTGAGGCTGGGCACCAATGGCTCACACCTGTAATCCTAGCCACTCAGGAGGCTGAGATCTGAGGATCGTGGTTCAGAGCCAGCCTGGGCTGGAAAGTCTGTGAGACTCTCCACTCAGAAAACCAGAAGCTTTGCTGTGGCTTAATTGGTAGAGCGCTAGCCTTGAGCTGAAAAGCTGAAGGACAGCGCCCAGGCCCAGATTTCAAGCCTACCACATACCCCAGCTAGGCAAAATAGCATACAATAGGGTGTCAATTATTACCCTTAGTCCTATGAATCCATGGGGGCCATCCAGCATCACAAGAAAGCATTTTCCTGTGGAATACTGGCCTAAAATGTCAAAACTCAGAAGGTGACCTATGCTTTTTCTGAATGGGTACCAATTGACCAACATCCAGTCAAAAAAATATAATAAGCCAAATCATAACAAGTCAGGGACTTTCTGTCTATCCTAAGGATACTGATAGAGATATGGCTTGAATTCCCTACCAACACATTTGTATAGTCTGCTTTAATGCACTTCTGTTGATGTATCTCCTTTTGTACCTCTCCTCCCGCTTCTTTTGGAGTAACAAGATGCAGGATGAAGCCATGGAATTCACAGAAACATGCATGTTATGGAGGATTTGAATTGTACCAATCATTAGCATCATGCTTTCACTAGTTTGGTCTATCCACAGCAAGATGGGCTAAAATGGATTCGGTATCATGTTGACACAGCTTTATTGAATCTCCTTCAATGTACCCTGGAGTTTCCTTCTAAGCTATGGTCAAAAAGAATTGAAGTGGACAATTTTACTTTGTGTTCCCTGACTTGGTATCTGTAGATTCACATTATGGAGGTTACATAGGAGGTTTTTACTCTTCTTTGGAACTTTGATCTATAAATCATGCTATTTATACTTGTTTGCCCCTCATTGTTGAAAGGAGACCGTCCTTGTCACTGGAAAATAAGGATGAGTGGTCATACAGTGGCAAAACACAGCCAATCGAGAGTGGCCAGGGAGACAAAAAAACAGCAATAAGATGAATGTCTGGGAAGCAAGCATAACAAAGAGAGGTGGCGGTGAGCACGGATCATTGATTGCATCAGCCAGGCAGACGGTGCCTCTGCGTATAAATGCTCAGCAGGCTTCAGAGGGGGAACTGGAAATAAGTTTATACCTGAGGCAAAACAGACTGTCAAGTCAACTTGAGGTCCAGAAGAAGGGCGAGGAAGGAGGAGGGAGTGATTGACTGGGACTACCCAGTGTTTGCTGCCATCACGTCCCTACAACCTATTCTTCTCAAGGAACACAGCATCCCTGGTCAGGAGCTAGTGTGAAAGACATTCAGGCTTGCCTCTCATTGTCTCTCCCTGTTCTAGCCAAAGGAAAGCCATCAGGGATAAAGTAGATATGCTAAGGCTCAGGGCGCAGTGATACATGGGACCCACAATGGGGTTCTACATGTTTTCCCACCATTGGTTCACTAGACAAAAGGGAGCATAGTTCTCCACACTGCTTCTGAGTGGTAGCTGTCCATGTTGAGCTGAACTGGAACAACTTAGATGGTTTGTTAACCCAGGCAGCGGTTTAGTTCAAGCACTACAGTATAGAAAGCATATATACCAGCTGGGATACCATACACACACCAGCAAGAAAACAAAAACAAAAACTAAAAACCATTAGCTTCAGTATCTTCCCAAGAAAAAGCCTCACCTGCTTTAGTTAATTGCTACATTTACACAGGGAAGGAAGTTGCTTCATCAAAGCTGCAATATTCCAAAGACGTGGTGTGCTAGAGTCTGTGGGCTGCCGTGCATATCAAAGGGCTGCAGCTAACCCAAGCCCCAAGGGAGGCAGCCAGGGACATTATTTCCTCCAGGAAGTGCAAAGGAGATGGAGAACCTACCTGGAAAAGGAAAAGGAAGTCTGTATTCTTATACAATGGGTCTCATGACATTTATCTTAGCAGGAACTACAATTTGTCTTATTGGAATTAGAATTATTTGAGTTGAGCTAGATGAAAACTGAAACAGCAGGCTGGATGCTGGCGACTTCTGTCTAGAACCTAGCTACTCAGGAAGCTGAGGTCAGAGGATCAAGATTCAAAGTTGGCTTAGGTAGGGCAGAAAAGTCTATGAGCTTCAGTTTCCAATTAACCAGCAAAAAGCCAGTCTGACCTGGGAGAGAATGAGGGAAGGGGTGACATTGTCCAAAAAGTAATGTACTCATTACGTGACTTATATGACTGTAACCCCTCTGAATATCACCTTTATAATAACAAAAAAATTAAAGCAAGGCTGGAGGTATGGATCAAGTTGTAGAGCACCAACCATGAACAAACAAGCCATGTGAGAATGTGAGACCTTGTTTTCAAGAACCAGTTCCACCACACATACACAGACACAAAAAGAAAAAAGAAAAAGAAAAAAATCTGAGACGACAATCAGAGAAGGGCAGGAGACATGTTTTAAAATCATTGACCTGCCCCTGGTCTTTAAGCAGTACAGCATCTTTATGACAAATTTGATTGCTTCAAATATAGGGGATTTCATTCAACAACCCTGGTTCATTTGTTTATGTATTCTTCTAACAAGCATTTGTTTTCTGTGTGCTAATTACTCAGGTCGATGGAATATGATAATAAATAATAAGATAAGTATGGCTTATCTCCTTTTATAAGCCAACCAATCAAATATTAGGATTTTTGTTTAATAAAGGAGCATTATGAGAAGAAACACATTCATATAAGTGAGAGGCAAAACTTAATATAGAGGCCTTTCAAGAAACTGTGTACTATTAAGAGCCCCACTGGGTTAAGCTATAATAACTAATAGTCTAAAGACTCAGAGATTAGAAACATCGAACATATATTTCTTGCTTACCCTAGATGCTCATTGCATTACAGTGGAAGGCCTCTGCAAATGTTTACTCAAGGATGGATCCAGGCTGATGGAACAGAGCTGTCAGTTCTTAGCAAATACTAAGACAGGGAGATAAAGATTCCTGAGGGTCTGACACTGACATTCCATAGCCCTCCATGACATATGTCACTGTGCACATCTACTCATTGGCCAGGACTCATCAAGTGTTCCCACCCAACTAGAAAGTACAAACTCCCCAGGTGCTAAGTAATCATTTTACAACAGGTCATATTCTGCTGGATCCATTGTCTTGGGAAAATTAGTCAGGAACCTAAAATAAAGAATTTCAGACCAAGGTAACAACAGTATGTGTGAAGGTCACCTAATTTCTTCCTGAGTTGCACCTCTCTTTTGTAGACACAATAAAGTCTACATCTGCCTCTAGTTTAGACCATAACTTCCTAGCACTGTTCCTGGCACAAAAAAGATGCTCATTTCACCTCAAGATTGGCTTGTGGGTCAACTATAATGATCAGATGCATAAAGGGATAGCCCATTTCTTTTTAGAGACATAACCAAGTCAAAGTCAGGAGAGGTCATGCAAGAAGTTGCTCCTGACCTTCCCCCATTCTCTTCCTTCTAAGCTAGAACTGACCAATCCTTCTCCCTTACAAATAATTCAGGTGACTTCACAGGACCTATAATACCTCTTTTCCTGCATGTGTTGTCCCTGTCATCCTATGACATGGTGACAGCCAAGTCCTAGCTTTATTTGTCTTTATACCACGATGTCAGTCAGAGCCCCAGATGTGCTGGGTACTCTGTAAATACTGAGTAAACCCATCAATCTGAATTTTAAAGTATCGATAGAAGAGTGATGAGATAGCACTGGAAATCTGAAAAACTGAGGTAAATTGGATATTGTCTAAGGGAGCAAAATAGACCAAAACACACTGTTTCAGAGATAATACCTCAAGAAGAAATAGAAGCTACAAGTTACCACAGCCTGGTGTGAACTAGGGTTATACCATCTTATTTATTATATATGACATTTGAAGAACAGGCTCTTAGTTTTCACATACATTCTGGTCCCTTCAACACGCTGTTTTTGGTTGCTAGCTTGTTTATTTTTCCTTCTTCCTGCTTGCTGAAGCACTTCTTTCCTGCCAGAGCCAATCGAGGGAGAATGATTACAATACAAGATAGATAACACTAGCACCCACCTTGCATTTGTATACCACTTGAACTTTATAAAATCATTTTACATCCCTTATTCTGCCATCCAACAATGTGCCTTTTGTGTTGTCCACCCATAAGTAATGATTTGCTGTCACTATCAATCAGAGGAAGAGAAAATTCCATGTGATGCTTTCGCCTCTCTCTCAGGTTTGATTTTGCAGAATAGCTGTGATGCTGTTCGGATTCCTTTCTCTCCCAGCTCTGTTGGCCTCAGTAACTGCCTGCAACAGCAGGGCTCCAGGCAAATATTCAGGCTTATGACCACAGAAATCCAAACGAAATGTCAATTTCCATGCATTTGAGGTGAGCCACGCTAGTCTCTTTTTCAGGAATTGTATGTTCTGCTAGGAGACCTGCTCCCATGGTGGCAAAAGGCAGTTTGTTACTGTCACCACATCTGCTCAAGGAATGGCTTGTGAGCTGTGATTTTTCACACCATTAATACATTGCTTACACCAAAAAGCACAGCTGGGAACTCTAAGATTGTATTTGCAGCCTGGGTAAGAGGCCTGGAGAGTTTACTATCAAGAAGGACATGAGAGGCAATCACTGGGACCATAGCAGCTAACTCCTTACAGAACCCAATACTTATTTGTTTGCCAGAGCCACACTTCCAATTATAATGGTGCCCCAGACAACTTGAAGGATTTTTGCATTGCTGCCCATTAGTGGGACCAACAGGATGTTAGCATCAGCTTTCAATGCCTTTCCTGATGACCCATGCAGAATAGCTTTCTGTGCTTAGGCCTCAAGAGTCCATGACTCACTTTGCAACTGATATTTGCAAGTTTCTGGAAATCCTAGTCATTGAAAAAGCGAAGACACTGTCAGATTCTACTATGAACTCTATGCTATTGTCAGTGGTTGAGAACATCGACTTTTCCGTTAATACTCCCTGGATTTAAATCTCTGCTCCGCCAGTTTCTAAGCTTCCAACAAATTATCTTCCAAAGCCTCAGTTTCTTTATCTTTAAAATAAATAAAAACAAATAATAGCAAGTACTTGCGGTAATGATTAAATGCAAAAAATCGATGTACAGTGCCAGACACGGCAAATAATGATTTTTTAAAATTATCTTTCTTTTCCCCTGGTACTCAAGCTAGGGGTTCACAAAACACTAGAAAAAAATTAATAAGCAGAAATTTCAGGGATAGAAATCTTAGTAATGTGCTCTACCATGGGTCAAGCAATGCCCTGGAAAAAAAAAAAAGCTCATACCTGCAATAAATATTTACTGAGAATCTAATATGTCTGCAGCACTGGTAAACAAGTGACCTGTCACAGAATGTGGTTAAGTACAAGCCAGGCAAGCACTGGTGAGTACATCTTCCTCTGGAAAACGAAGTACAGGCTAGATAGCAATTCTAAGGGGAGATTTCAAGTCTGGATATTCAACATGTATCCACTAAAATCAACCCAAACTTCTGTTCAAGCTACTTTATTCTGAAAGGTGTCTATTCATAAAGAAGCATAAGAGAGAGATGGAGAACAGCAGGAAAATTATATAATTGCTTATTCTAATTTGCTTGAAAGTTTTATCAGAAGAAACATACATCATAATTAAGGCCTCTGGGCTCCATTTAAGAAAACGCTAAAACAGCTCAATTGCTTTGCACCCTCCCCACCCCCTAGCAATCTTAAAATATTTTACTTGTCATTTCTATTATTACATTTTCCTGAGAAGTGTTAGCATTATTACAGGCTCTTCAGGACCTCCCAATATGGAAAGGGAAATAACCTCTGAACTTTAAGCTTCCTTTTCTATTAACACTGACGTGTGAAAGGAGAGGAGGGTACAGAAAGGAGGGTGGGTATGCATGTGCACGCGAGGCACAACCACGTATTCTGCAGGGCTACTTTCCATCTGACAAGTTCCCACACCCTCCCTGGAGGACCGAGAACCTGGAGAATGAGCAGCTGCTCCGCTGAGGAGGTGGCAAGCTGACAGGCAAAGCAGAGCATGCGGTTAGTGGGTGAAAACACACCAGGAAAGAAACCTGGCACAGAAAGAAGCGACTGCAAAAGGCTCACAATCTTCATTCTGAGAAGGCAGCCCATCCAAGGAGCAGGATACAATATCCGCCCTGATGTCCCCTTTGTGCTCAGCAGCAGCAGCTACAGTTCCCAAACAAGCATTAGCATGTATGTCACCTGGAAATCTTGCTAACATGCCCATCCTGATACAGTTGGTCTGGGGGTGGTGGCAGGGTCCATACTTTTTTTTAAATTTAAGTTAATTTTTTCTGAACTTCAAAGGGTTGTACAAAGGAGTTCAAATTAAAAGTGTCCGTCCACATGCTCCGTGTTTCCTGTTCCGAGTCACCTCTTCATCATGCTCCTCCATTCATCTGTTCTCTCTCTTCCCAGACTCATTTCACATTTTTCACTTCCTTTATCACATACCGACATGAAATATTCTTGCTGTATTCATCCTATTTCCTCTTTTGTATAGCTTTCCCCCTCCCCTGTCTCCTTCCCTCACAAGCTCATTTCCGCTTCTGTGATTCATTATGTTTAATGGTCTGTTAATTGTTCAAAAGGTTTACTCTGTAAAGATTCACTCTATATACTGGTACTATATACTGGTCAAGTATGTGCCTCTATGTGTGATTAATGAGAATTTGAGTTCAGAGACCTGAGATCCGTTCCTGAGAGCAAACATGCATCCTTTGTCTTTCTGGGTCTGGCTTACTTCAGTCAGTATGATGTTTTCCAGATCCATCCATTTCCTGATGTGGTATAGATAAATATAAATAAATAAACAAACATGCACACAGGGTGTATATTTTTATAAAGCTTCCAAGTGGTGTTCAAACTTAAGGTCTACAGACCACACTATAAAGTCTTTAAAAAGTTTAAAATAGGAAAGGAAGGAAGAAGGAATAAAAAGATTGTCATGGGCAAAAAAAAAAAAAAAAACTTAACATTGAAAACCTAGGGATCAAAAAGTCAGTGGCAGTATTTTATAGAGAATGTTTTGATGTGGTAGAATTCTTGTGCAAGATACATTAGAAATGGAGGCCATGCATACAGAATACTTATTGAGATTGAAGCTATACTTAAGTCTTCTCACTCTAAGCTTTGGTTATTTTCACTGTTATATTAACTATCCAAGAGTGATATTTTCCATAGATGATGAGGGAATATGGGTTAAAATGACAGAATGATGCTGGTTAATATTCCTACAGTTCGTTTTCTATGTGCTATGCCCTGTCTTCCAAAGTGTCAACGACAATAGATGAATGTAACATGTGAAAAGGCTTTAGCTCCATGTAATTGAAACCTTTTAAATTTTTGAGCTGTCCCACCAAAGACTAAGCAATAGCAAAAACAATGGAAGCTTATTTTTCTTAAAGGAAGTGTGTATGCACACTGAAGCTGGATCCTTTAAAAAGCTTTGCAGCAAAGAATGCTTTATGCTGGCTGAAAGTCAGACTCCCCAGTACCTCTTCCAAAAAGGCCTAATGAATTTCCCAAAACTATGTCACTCGACGACTCAGTCAGCGCTACAGCCTGAATCCTCTAGTTCTCTTTCCTCTACCTCCTTTTCTTAATACAACAATCAATATCAGATAGGAGTGAGAGACAGTGAATGCAGGACCTAAGTATTGTATTCCTGGAAGGAGAATGGTGTTCATATGGACAGTGATATGTAAATAACTATCCTTTTCAGTGCTACCCTCTGGGGGACACAACTGAGCCTGAAATGAGCAATTGGGATTTCCTTATTCTCTAAGTCATTAAAATATTGTTCTCCAATCGCATTTCTGTGCCTGTTGGAATTGTTCTTGGATCTTATTTCAGGTCCAACCCAAACAGCATACATTATGCTTAGGCATTATTTCATTGCTACTTTAAAAAAAAATCAGATACCATCAAACAAAGCTTCCTATGTCACAGTAATTTAGCTATGGAATATGTATGAGGAAGCTGAGTGTGTATGAAACAAGCTAGCACAAAGCCCCTAGAGAATGATGTGATCTTTCATTTTACAATATATTGAAGTACTTTAGGATACTCTGGATTCAGCCACATGTTTTCTTTATGGAGCGACCTATTAACCCAATCCTCTTTGCAACCTAATTCAAAAAGCACTTCTGTCTATCTTTGTTCTGCTCCTGGTTCCCCACCAGGCACCTGAGCAAAAGGAAAGGATTCTATAACGAGCTTGGTGCTTTAACTCTCAAGGGATTCCATCCTCATGGAAGAGATTTGCAAGCAGGCAACCAACTACTGGGTGGGGGAAAAGGCAACACCTTATAAAAACAGAGGGCCAGAAGAAATGGAATGCAAAACAAGTACTACAGAAGGGAATTTAATGTTGGATAAGAATTTTAATAACCCACAGTTTTACATACCAGCCCCACTGTAGGATGACTAAAACTACCCTCCTGATAATCAATTAATTTATTCTGTCTTGACAGCCAGCCAGTTATGCATCATTTGTCAAGCTTTGTAAGCAGGGTGCAGGAGCCATGTTCCATTTGACTGAGATTAGCTGGTCCACTGTGGCTAGGTTATGATTCTAGTCCCTGTAGCCCGGTAATGCTTCTATAAACCAAAATGGTTTTGGGGCTTTTGTTTAAATTTTGTTAACCTGTGTGGTCTCTAGAGGGGGTTCATCTGATTCAGTCTCTAAAGTAGAGTAAAGAGTGTGGTTTGGGGGTCAGTGCAGCAGGTTAGAAAGGAACATAAACAACCATACAGCCCAAGAAAGTACTTACGATTCTTTTGAAACTGACTTTGGTTCTAGTCCCAGAAAAAAAAGAAAAAATTGAAAAGAATTCAAATGTATTGGTAATCTTCACCACTGGGCTAGATATAGATTTCCATAAATTAGTTAAACACAGCTCTAAAGGCTGGTTTATCTTGAGGTTGATCTCAGATGAGAAATTGATGTTTAATTAATTTTAGTCAAGAGGTGGCAGTTATGCCTCCTTTATTTTTGTTTAATTGGAATCTAATTACAAAGGTCATTCATTCATTCATGTTATCTGCAAATATTTGCTTAACTATCTGAAGCCATCCTCCCCTCCTCCCACTAAAGCAAAGCTCATTAGAAAGTTCTATGTTGCATTTTTGTTCATTTTAACATTTGCCTAACTCCCAGCAATACCACCATTGCCATAGCATATTTGACATATAAAATATTTGCCACCTGTAGCCACTTTCTAATTAGCAAAAATGCCAAATCTGCACATTTGAAATTCTAAGTGATTTTAACTCAGTGAACCAGCAGTGCCTGGTAAGAAATCTACAGGCTAGACTCCCCTCTTCCCCATCTCAACCCATAAAAACCAGGCACGAGAGGCTGTGTTTCTTGTCCTAGCTATGCTGGAAACATAAATAGGAAGATTGATATCCAAACCAGTCCAGGCATAAATGGAACACTCTATTCCAAAAAATAATGAAAGCAAACAGGGCAGGGAGAAGGGTAAAAACAAATAGTTGTGTACCTGCCTAACAAGGAAAGGCCTTGAGTTCAAACACCAGTAGAAATTTATCGTTCACAGTTCTGAAAGCTAGGAAGTTAACAAATCAAGGCACCAGCAGATTTCATGTCTGGTGAGGATCCTGCTTTGAAGACAGTACATCTGGCTGTGTCTGTCTCAGGTAGAAAGAGCATGATGCTTTCTATAGCTTCTTATATGAAGGCACCATTCCTATTAGTAAGAGTGGACCCTTCTGACTTAAATACTTCCAAAGGCCTCACTTCTTAATATTGTTACATTGCACCTAGTATTTAATACCATCCTCTATGGGCTGCAGCATATGGATTTTGAGGAGATACAGCACCCATATTGTAGAAGCACTCTGCTTGAAATGTGCTCCCAGGATCAAGAACTAGGTTGTGAGATCATTAATTCTAGCTTAGGAGAACACAAATCTGTCCCTTCTTTGCTAATAACTCCTTATTTAAGTGCTTCTACATCTTGAAAAATTACCAGGTAAAATCCCAATTCCCTAAAAGAATTCCCACATACTTCCATCCTGCTTCCATCCCTCTCCTCTCCCTGGCCCTCAGCGATTTCCTCTCTACACTGCAAGACTTATCAGCATACCAATCCTCACACAAACTATTCCCTTTGTCGGAACGCTCTTTCTCCTCTTTATTTTCTAGCTACTTTCTACTGATGTCTACTTTGAGTTAAAATGGTACTTCCTTAAGTAGTATGTCTTTGACCCCACCCCAGGACTCTCATCCTAAACAAAGGTTTCCCAGACATATTTCACATCTTATTTGTTTACTGCATGGAGACTGAAGGTGAGTTGAGGACAGGGATCCTAGCTATCATCTTTACTACCACGTCTGCAGTAATGTTATAGTTTAGATATGAAATGTCCCCTCTAAAAGGAAGGCTCATGTCTTGAAGGTTTAGTTTTCAGTGCAAGCAGATTTCAGATGAGACTTCTGGGGAAGTGATGGCATTGTGAGAGTTCTGCTTTCATTAACAGACTAATACAAATGCAATACAAATGGCAAATGCACACGTTGAACAGGAACAAGGTTGCTAATGGCTCACCTGTAATCCTAGCTCCTGGTGGGGGGGGCGGATATATGGATATATGAAGATCTTGGCTCAAAGCCAGCCCAGGCAGAAAAGTTCATGAGATTCTTATCTCTGATTAACCAGCAAAAAGCAGCAAGTGGAGGTATGGTTCAAATGGTAAAGTGCCAGATATGAGTGAAAAATCCAAGGGATAGTGAACAGGCCCTGAGTTCAAGCCCTAGTACCAGAACTAAACATAAACATGAATAAAAGTTGAATATACTGCGGGGAGGTGGTAAAACTGGAAAATGGAGCCTAAGTAGAGGAAGCATGTGACTGAAAGAGGAGGGAATCTCTTCCTTGTTCTCTTCCTGTCTAGCTGTTTCTTGGCTCCCATAAGACCAGCATCCTCTTCTACTGTGTGTTCCCACCACCATGTTGTTCTGCCTCAGTAAAGTCAATAAAACAATTGGAGCCAGCAAACCAAGGAGTGAAACCATGAGCAAAAAGAAATCTTCCCTTCTTTAAGTTGTTTCAGGCAATTGTCACAGTGAAGGGAAGTCTGACTAACACAAATATCTGAGCTCAGAAATTATTTGTCATTCAATTGCTCAAGGTAAAAATAAAAGTAAAACATAAAATGGGTACAGTACTCAATAATACTCAATCTACTAATGAGTAAAACATAATTAACTACTGAATGAGCTGAAGTGGACTGACAGCAAATGTTGGGAGCAATTATACCTCTGAGGGGAAAGAGAATGTAGAAGAGCATCAGCCTAACCCAAAGACTCAGATTTAGACTTTATTGGAAAGGGTACAGCCACTGCTGACAATAGTGAATTTCATAGAGGTACCGTACATTCCCAGAAGGACATATATCAGGGTATGTAGGATGAAGCTGGTCAATTGAAAGGTGACCACCAGAGCACCTTTAGATGCTCTGCAGGAAACTTCCTTCTGTGGAACTAGATAATCTCACTGGAGTTTAGGGAGTCTGGGGCTCACACACCACTTAAAGGAGGAAGAAAAGCATGTCCCAAAATCCTCTATGTGTCTTATGCTTCTAGTATCTCTCTCCTCCAATCACTCCATTGACAAAACCTAAATGTTGAACCAGTTCTCAAAGGTGAAATGGCTACTGAGTCCTGCCCCAGAATTCCAAACAGGGTAGAGAGCAGGGGATTTAGAGCAGAGACATAATAAACAAAGACATGGCACTTTAAGTAGATAGTGAAAGCAAAGATACTATGAACAGATAGCATGTTCAAAAGATGGAGGTTTGATATTCATTCTCTCCTGTTACATTTTTTTCTTTCTGTTTTTGCTATGAGGTATGGGGGTTTTAATTGGGCCTCACACTTACTAGGCAAATTCTTTACTATTAAGCCACCCCATCACACCAAATTTTTGCCAGTCCTGGGGCTTGAACTCAGGGCTTGGGCACTGTCCCTGAGCTTCCTTTGCTCAAGGCTAGCACTCTACTACTTGCGCCACAGTGCCACTTCTGGCTTTTTCTATTTATGTGGTACTGAGGAACTGAACCCAGGGCTTCATGCATGCTAGGCAAGTACTCTACCACTAAGTTATAATCCCAGCCCCACCACCAGCCTATTTTTTGTTGATTATATTTGACATAGGGCCTCACTTTATGCCCAGACTAGCCTGGACTGAAATCCTTCTATGTGTGCTTTTTTGCCAAGTTCCTATAGCTGGAATGATGGCATGTACCACTGTGCCTGCCCATTGATTGAGACAGTCTCATGAACTTATTGGCCTGGCTGGCTTTGTACTTCCAGTCCCCAATCTCTGCCACCCAAGTAGCTAGAATTATAGGCCTGCACTACTGCACCAAACATGCTCATATTACATTTATTATTATGGTTATCTTTAAGAAGCTATACAAATGGGCTTCAATATTTCTTTTTTATCTAATCATATATTGAATCTAAAACTACAGTGCTGATATCCATTCTATCTATCCTTATTAGACTTAACACTTCTCATCATGGATCCAAAAAGCTATTTACCTTGAATGAAGGCAAATCTTAAATTAGAAATCTAGTTTTACTTAACAGAGATGGACACTAAATCTTTCCAATTCCACTCTTCAGGAGATTTTGGTACCAATATTGCAATCAGTGAAAGGACATAAACCAGAAAATAAATTAATCAGGTTATTGGTTGTCATATTTTCGTGTCATTAAGAATATTCGAGTGTCCAAAGAAACAACTGCCCAATAAATAAGTGGGCTAAAGTCTTAAAGAGAAACTTCTCTGAAGAAGAAAGAAGGATGGCCAATAGACACATGAAGAAATGCTCAACCTCCCTAGCCATAAAAGAAATGCAAATCAAAACAACATTGAGATACCACCTCACCCCAGTTAGAATGGCAAAAATCAAGAACTCTAATAACAACAGATGCTGGAGGGGATGTGGACAGAAGGGAACCTTACTTCATTGTTGGTGGGAGTGTAAACTTGTTCAACCACTTTGGAAAGTAGTATGGAGGTTCCTCAAAAGACTCCACATAGAGCTCCCCTATGACCCAGCAATCCCACTTTTGGGCATTTACCCAAATGTTTACAAACAAGAACACACTAAAGCTACCAGCACAACTATGTTTATTGCAGCATTATTTACTATAGCTAAGATATGGAACCAACCCACATGCCCCTCAGTAGAGGAATGGATCAAGAAAATGTGGTATATATACACAATGGAATTCTATGCCTCCATCAGAAAGAATGACATTGCCCCATTTGTTAGGAAATGGAAAGACTTGGAAAAATTTATATTAAGTGAAGTAAGCCAAGCCCAAAGAAACATAGATCCCATGGTTTCCCTTATTTGCAATATCTAGTATATGTATGAGTCAAGCAGAAAAGGTCAGATAAGGTGATGTTAGGAAAATGAACCCTAAGATATGTATTCAAATGTTTTTTTCTTTCATGCATTTGTTTCTAATGCATTTATAAGATTATTTCTTTGTTGCTTTGTATGTCCCTCCCCCACAGTATAACCTCTGCTTTCACTGTATTTGATGTCGGTATAATTTGTGGAGGGAAAGGGAAAAAACAAGTCATTTAAATAAGGATACAGGTGGACCCGTTGCAACAATGAGAAGTAGTACAAGTTGTCATGTCGAAAACGAACTTTACAATTTTGGTGTGGGGGGGAGGATTGGGGGGCGGGGGGGAGGCTGGGAAGGGATGGGAAGGGTAAACAAAGGAGGAGGCTACAATGCTTGATAAGAAATGTACTCACTATCTTGCCCATGTAATTGTAACCTCTCTGTACAGTATTTTCACACAAAAAAAGAGCTTTGATGCAAAAATTAAAGCACAGTATTGCAAGATTCTTTTGATCCCTAATCAGTGCTTATAACTTCTGCAGAACATCAACTGTGGCAAAGAATTATTCGTTTTTTGCTACATTCAAATTTCTGCTTTAGTTAATAAGCAAATAGTGAAAATAAAATACACATAGCAAGACAATTATCTTTAACTTATATCAGAGACTGAATAAAAAACATCCATCCTGGCCTCTTTCAACACAATCTGGTAACTGACTCCAAATCAAGTACATTTTTGAAAGCAATTAAATTTGGTTAAAGATACCCATGCACTTATAGCCTTTTGGAGACCTTTCTAAAAGCAATTATACAATAGTCATAAGTAAAGAAATCATCTGATATGTAGAAGAAGCTTTATTCTAAATGTATCAACCATGCAATATGAATAACCTACTTGCATCTTATGAGAGGGAACTAAATCATCAGTAATATGAGAACTATGCTAAAATTCCATGCTAGACATTCAAACAGCTATCTAAAAATGACATGTAAAAAACAGAAGCAGCACATGGAAATGACTGTCTTATAATCAATTTGTGTTGTGGGAAAAAATGGATACAAAATCATGTGTCTCGTAAAATCACAACTAAAAAGTATGCATAAGAGGCTAGGCACCAGTGGCTGATACCTACAATCCTAGTTACACAGGAGGCTGAAATCTGAGGATTGTGGTTCAAGGGTAGCCTGATTGGAAAGTTCATGAGACTCTTATCTCTAACTACCAAAAGGCCAAAAGTGGAACTGTGATTCAAGTGGTAGAGCACTAGTCTTGAAAAAAAAGAAGCTCAGAGATAGTGTCTAGGCCCTGATTTCAAGCCCCAAGCCCAGCACAAAAATTAATTAATTAATTAATTAAAAGCATAAAAAGTCTTAGAGACTTTTAATATTCTTTTTTGTTTGTTTGTTTGTTTGTTTGTTTTGGGGGGGGGGTCCAGTCATGGGGCCTGAACTCTGGGCCTGGGCGCTGTCCCTCAGCTCTTCGGCTCAAGGTTAGCGCTCTACAACTTGAGCCACAGTGTCACTTCCGGCTTTTTTCTTTTTGCTTATGTGGTGCTGAGGAATCGAACCCAGGGCCTCTGGCATGCAAAGCATGCGCTCTACCACTGAGCCACCTTCCCAGCCCAACTTTTAATATTCTTATAGGATGATTTTGTAGCAAAACCGATATTAGTTTTAAATTGGAAGCAAATTTAAAATTGTCTTCCAAAAAGATGGGATTTACCTGATCAGTTGCAGTGAATTTCCCATATTTTCTACATATGGTTTAATGGGGGTAGGTAATGTATCGGGGTAGGTAATGTATCTATTGGGGAAATAGCTTTCTTTAATTCAGAATTCTGTTGTAGAGATAATACTATGCTTTGCTAAGTTCAAAATAAAGATAGAATAACTGTCTACTTGTTCATAGCTCACATATTTTATGAAAGCAAAAGCCCTGATCTTAGATGTCAAGCTGTTTTTCATCCACCTGAGCACCAGGTGGATTTGTTTAGCTAAACAAATACACACACACACACAAACACACATACAAGTTGAACATCAAGAAGCTGGAGGGAACACAAAAATAAGCCAGAATTGAATTCTGTTCTTAAATAACCCATAGTCTTATATACATACATAAATATAAAAGTATATAAAAAGCGACAGAAAAGTTCCACCAAGGAACTAGTGGAATGACAGGTGGCTGCTATGATTTGGGAAGCATGTATAAGTAAGTGTTAGAGCTACTCTGGATGGAATCCTGGAATTTTTTGTTAAAAATGCAAATGAAGACATGACAGAGTCCCCAGGGTGCTAGTTCTGTATCCTCACCTTGATTTTTGAAGATGATGACCCTCCTCCAATAATGGTCTAATTCAGAAATATTTCCTACTGCCCATCTTCCATTCCACTGGTCAACATTTAGGTTCTAATCCTAAAACCTAATACTAATCCTGAACCTAAAACTTTAGACAAAAGAAATGTGTGAATTGGAAAATACTAAAAAGCAAGAGAAGTTCAGAGAGCTCCACTCTGAACCCAGAAGCAGTGGGCTTTGGTGGGCTGAACAAGAAGGGAATAAGTTACTCTGCACAGATGGATGTTTGCCTTATCCAGTGTGATTCGGTGAGAGGTCCCTAGTTGTAGAACCAGTGGATTTGTTGGCTGGCTCTATGTGACTTGCTAAAGCTCAATTCACAATTAGTTATCCAGGTAGGCTTCCAAGTTTTAAGTTGCTTACCTAAGAACTCTGAACACTAAAACAAACCTAGACAACAATCTTCTACTTACTTTTGCTGAATGCCAGGAATATACACATTTTTTAAAAGGTAAAGATTTTCTAAGTGTCGCTATAAATTTGGGGTACATACACTTGTATGCACAGTAAAAACAAACAGCCAAATAATCAGAAATCAAAATTTATTCTGAGTAAATATCCAGGAACAGAATAGCTAAATCATATGATAGGTGTATGTTCAACTGCTACAAAATATTTCCAGTGAGGTACGGAGTGATATCTCAGTGTATTTTCCACCTTCAACCATGGATATTAAGTAACTTTTGTGTACTTAAGTGTTATCTCTATATTCTTTCGGGTGAACTGATAAAATACCCCATTTCTTCATTGCATAGATAATGTTCCTACTATTGAGTGTTGAGTCCTTTATACATTCTGGATACAGTTATCTTTCATATCTATGCTATTTCTTGTCCTCTATTGCTTCACATTTCATTCTCCTCATGTGCGCATAAATGTTCACAGTGCCTGTTTTTGTACTCATCCCTAAATGGAAATAAGTGTCCATTAACATAGGAATAGATAAGCAAACTGTGGCATATCTACATAATGGAATATTCCTTAGCAATGAAAAGGAGTAAGCAATTGATGGTGAATCTCAAAGTAACTGAAAGAAATGAAAGAGGCCAAGCATAAAAACATGAAATGAAATGGAGAGAGGAAGAGTGGGAGAATGCACCCATAATATTCAGTGCATTTATGTGAGACTAGAACTAGGAAACTCGAGGGAGTGGAGAGACGGAGGAGAATTATGAAAGGGGTAACACTGATCAAGATGTACTGTAATTATAAACTGACATATTGAATTAAAACTCCTTTGTACAACTACTTAAAGGCATTTTAAAAAATAAAAATTAGGAAAGGGCATATAATGAATTTTTTCATTCCTGTACAAAGTTTAATTCATAAAACCCTCAAAAAGTCAAGCAAGTCTATGGTGACAGAAAGCAAATGGAGTGGTCACATGGTGAGGCTAAGGGTGAGGGGTTAGAGAGGGATTGGCACAAGGGATTATCAAAGGCCTGAGGAAGTTCTTGCAGATGGTAGATATGGTCCTTACCAGGACTGCACTGATATTCTTGCAGGTGTATTCGTGTGTCAACATTTATAGATTGTACAACTTAAGTAGGTAAGTCAGTTATACTACAAGAACTTTTGTTTGGTAAGAGGGTTGTGGGCTTGAACTCAGAGCCTGGGTGCTGTCCCTGAGCTCTTTTGCTCAAGGCTAAAACTCTATCCACTTTGAGCCACAGCTCCCAGTTCTCAGGTGGTTAATTGGAGATAAGAGTCACATGGCCTTTCCTGCTTAAGCTGGCTTTGGACCATGATCCTCATATCTTAGAGGATTACAGGTGTGAGCCACCAATGCTTGGCTTCAATAACTTTAATAAACATGTTGAGATAGTAACAATACAGGTGATTATAGTTTATGCAGAGAAAATGCATCTAATCCTTTTCATTAACTTATATTATTTGTATGAAATAATGGATTTTATTAGGATATTTTTGGACGTGTATATAATGAAATTTGATCTTGTCCCTCTTCCATTTCTCTTTCCACTCACTCTTTCACGTTTATATCTTCTTCTTTTTTAAAATCTAGCTTCTATATATAAGAGAAAACAAAGTCATCTAGTCTTGACTCATGGGTCAGTGGATACATTTGAAACAATGACACCCATGCTGAGATTTACAGAAAGAAGCAAGACAGAAGGAGGTGCATGCTAAGCCCTATGTATTTGGAGTATTAAGAGACCTCATAATTATTCATCACATTCTCTCCCCTGGAGCCTATATGTCACCGTGTTCTAACTGTGTTTTCTTAGTGCATTTGTCTACTTGGCATTCTCCCATCACAGGGCCAGTTGTACTAACTGTATTTATTTTCTATAGTCTTGATGTCCTGATATTTGGGACCTTGACATTTGAGAGAGACTGTTCCTCTGAGGAATAGCTAATTCTTTTTAAATAATAATGTCATCTAGTCTAAGAGCCTGGACCTTTCATATGCAAACCAATGAATCCTGAGTTTACAACCCTCACCCTACCTATCTCTCTGGGGGTGGGGGGGTGGGGGTGGGGTGCGCGCGTGCATGCTCACTCAAAAGCTACAACTTCAACCTATGGCCTTGTGCTCTCATTCAACTTTTTCACTCAAGGCTGGCTCTCTATCACTTGAGCTACACCCCTACTTCCAGCTCTTTGCAGATTATTTGAAGATTACAGTCTGCTCAGGCTGGATCCAAACCACAATGCTCAAACCTCAGTCTTGTGAGTAGCTAGGATTATAGGAGAGAGCCACGAGTGTCCTGAAGATCCTTCATCAGGCAATGACAGAGACTACCTGTGTAGCCCAGGGCCCACAAAAGGCATTCCAACTAGCCATTCCTCCGCACTCTCCCCTGCCCTGCCTCAGAGTTCCCAGGAAATCTACGAAAGGCCTGGCCGAGTTGCCACTTTGCTCCTGTTTCTGTTTCTTACCCACATCTCACATTCATCGTTTGCCCTGCCTACTGAGGCAAGTCTGCTATTTCCAGGTACTGTGAATATCATTAAACTCATCTTTCCATGGCATTGAGCACTTTTGTGTATTGTCACTCACTCACCTCCATAAATTTTGAGCAGCCAATTAACCTCCAAGTCATTCTCAACATAGTCTCAAAGTAGGGAGTACTAATGGATAGCATAAAGATGAAAGGTAGAATTCGCTTGCCATCTCTGCCATAGGAGTTATTCTGATAATCAAGGGGTTCAAGGACTTTAGGATACTCTAGTTCCCACTTGTTCTATCATGAAATTGGAGCTGGTTAACCACAAGATTGATTGTTCTGATGGTCTCCTCCTAACTGGGCAGCTGCTCTGCAGGTTGGATTTCCTAGAGGAGCCCTGGGTGGGATTTCTCACACAGGCAATGACGAGGGATGTGACCTCAGGAGATGAGGCACTGGGAAGCCATCAGGCTTCAGTGTGACTTCTCAGCAGAGACTTTGCTCTAGCATGACTCCACTCCCCACCCCACACCCTCACTGTCCTACTCAGGGGGTCCTGGAACAAAAGTCAATCATATTCCTCTCCCCTTTCCATCCTGGGTTAATCCATCACAGCTGAGTGTGCCACAGAGACCCTGGAAAAGTGATATGCAGATCCTGACGTTTGGGGTATTTTCTATTATGTTATTTCAATTATACATCCCAAATTCCATTTGATTTCTGGATTTCTGGGCCTAATGGAAATAATGCCTGCTTCTGCATCCTGTCCAGACATATAAGAAACTTCTGTGGAGTGTCACTACGCGTTCATTACTTTCCCAAAGTACAGAGATTGCACCATGGGTTAATTTGCAAATACAACATGCTTTTTTCTTAATTTGGTACAACAGCCAGAAATTGGGACCTTTCAAATCTTCATTGAGATGCAAACATATAGATCTCCTTGGACCTTTTAATGGTGGAAGCAATTTTAAAACTCTGTCAACATCAGCCTTTATGAACCCATATGGTGTTCATTTGCACCGTTCTCTAGTTAGCATCGGTGTTTCCTTTGCATTAAACAGGAGTTGATTCCTTCTTCCAAATCCCACCACCATCCCCTCCTAAGACATACTCTCTATTAGCAACAACCTGCATGGGATGTAGATGAGCACATGGAGATGAATTGAAATCCCTCAGGGGGGTAGAATAATGGAGTTTAAAGAAGCCCATCTCCTACACATCTGCCTATATCCAGAGGGCCAGAGCCATTAAGGAACAACGCGATTCACACTGTGTTTCAATATTGCTCTGCTTCTAGATTACTTCTCGGTAAAGACGCCTCCTGTCAGTCACCAGTAATTGATTACCCCCACCTTGTCCAGACATTTCTATTGTTTTTATTTGTAATGAAACTGAGCACTTGGTCCTCAGCAACCTCTGAGCCTCACCAAGGCTATTCCATAAAATTCAAGTTTTTCTCCTATATAAAAATACCTTTTTCTCCTCCAAATACAAGGGTTTGAATTAAATGCAGCCTGGTTACTGACTGGGTAGCATCAGGTTACATATATTCTAGGTGCATAATGGGAGAGGGTAGATAAACTAACAGCTTTGGAGCATTTGTTATGTACAAGTCTCTGTTAGAGGGGCTTTAATGCATGAAGTTTGGTCCATTTTATTCTCACCACCAACTCCGAGAGTTGCTGCTACCACCTTCGTGTACCGCAATGAGAGCTCAGCATTGACCTAGTTAGAAAATGAATGTCTGAGGTGAGGTTTGAACCTTTGCTCTGCCTCTTATGGTAATGGGCTGCAGGGCATCCATTTCCAAATACAGAAAAATGTGATAACCATTCAAGCAGGCTTGCGTCAATGCACGGGAGAACTCTGTACATCGTCATACACATAAAGCAGTCACATTTTCAAGGACCCCTCTAAAACTCAGAGGTGTGTGTGAGAGAGAGAGAAAGAATAGAAAGAAAGAGAAAGAAAGGAAGAAGGAAGGAAGGGAGGGAGGGAGGGAGAGAGGGAGGGAGAGAGGGAGGATGGGAGGAAGGAAGCAAGGAAGCAAGGAAGGAAGGAAGAGAGACAAGATTGAAAATTTTTGTGTGGAGAATCTTCATTCTAATTGATTTTAAACATAAGGGCCTGGACAGATTCTTCTTTGGGCTGATTTTCCTTTTCCTCTACCCCCCACCCCTCACACCCAGTACCAGAGTTTGAACCCAAGGCCTAATGCTTACCCACCTTGCTTATTTGGCTGGCACTCTACCACTTGAGCCACACCTTCTAGCCCAGCTTTCGCCTTTTAGTTAGTTATTTTGGAGATAGAGTCTCTAGGACTTTTCTGCCTGGGCTGAGCTTGATCTACAGCACTCCAGATGTCAACCTCCTGAGTAGCTATGGATGCAGGCATGAATCACCAGTGCTTTGATTCCACTTCTACTTTGAACTGATGTTCTTGTGCTAATCTTACCCTGTCCCTTCCACTCCTCCTCCCTTCCTTTGCCCCTCTGCCTTCCTGGTGTTTCCTACCAAATGCTAGGTCCTTCCTCATCCCCCCATTTGGACATTCTTTGTCCCCAGTGCATCTTTGTGACCTCTACAACAACAAGAGCTTGAGGAACCTTGTGACACCCAACACTCACAGGAGGCCTCTGGGCCTTGTGGAAAACACAGCCATCGTTGCATTGCATTTGACGTCAAAAACCTTGGTATGATTTTGGTTTCCTGGAACCGTTTATTAGTTAAGTTTACAACTCCACTTAAAGATGGATGCTGTTGTCTTGAGATGAGGACATCATATCTATACAATCCATTCATAGTCCATTTGAAGACAATGAAGGCAAGCCTAGTACTGATACTCTAATAGCACTGGATAATCACACACCTGACTTCCTTTGGTTTCACTCAATTACTGCAATCACCCTGTTTCTCTAAGTATCGACATGCAATTTTCCATGCCTGCTTCCTCTCTTGGTCTTCGTATACTTATTGGCTGGAAAATCAATGTATGCGCTTTCTTCTTGCACCCTCATGAATCTGAGAAAATTGAGGAAAACTAACCCTTCTGTGGCATAATTCCCCAAAATGCTGCAAAATGTCATTGTTACCAGGTCTTTGTTTTGTTTTGTTTTTTCTCATTCCAAGCCAAATGTAATCGCAAAAGTGGGTAGCAGTCTTCTGTATGCTAAGTCACCTTTGTAACTTAGTTACCTCTGAGAGGTAACTAATGTTGTGCTCATACTAGAGATGAGGAAACCACCGTGATTAAGTAATGTTGTCAAAAACAAATATGAATTTAAAAAGAGTGACGTACCTTCTAAGGAAGTAATGACTATTGAAGTGGAAACATCACAGCCTCCCTCTGAATAATACTGAGCTCATATCCCCAGAATATGGGCCTCAAGAAGCCTCAATTTTCTTATCCCCCAATATAGGAACAGTAATTCCAGCCTTACAGAGATTGTTAATAGGAGCTACTGTGGTAGTAAGATCACAGACTCTAGACCATACCTCAACAAGTGTTTACCTTCCCTCTCTCCTCATCATGACACCATATAAAAGAAAAACCGAGAAGCCAGGCATAGGTAGCTCACACCTGTAATCCCAGCTACACAGGAGGCTGAGATGTAAGGATCACAGTTTGAAGCCAGCCAGGTCAGAAAAGACCATGAGACTCTTATCTCCAATAAAATACTCAAAAAAAAGTTGGAAATGGCACTGTGGCTCAAGTGGTAGAGCGCTAGCCTTGAGCACAAAGAGGCTCAGAGAGAGAGCCCAAGCCCTGAGTTCAAACTCCAGGACTGGTCAAAAAAAAAAGGAAAAAGAAAAAGAAAGAAAAAGGAAAGGAAAAAAAACCCGAAAGGTTCTGTATGTTGTCAAATTATTTGACTATGTTGTCACACAACCCAGCCAGCTATTCTCTCCAGGCAATGCTCATCTCCATGGAATAACCAATTCTTAAAACATATGTGTATTGTCCAGACACCCTTTAGGATTATTATAGTTTCACAGAGATCTATCTTCCTTCACAGACCATTGGTCTGAGTAATCATTAAAAGTGAATAAGAGTATTTTGTCATTTTTGTTGCCATGTGTGAACATTCTCTTCACACTACAAATGTTGCATCATTTCTTAAAAGGTAGTACATATTTCAGCAGTAGAATTTTAACTTGCTTCTTTTGTCTTGTCCCTCCCTCCCATCTTTCCTTCCTTCCTTCTTTCCTTCCTTCCTTCCTTCCTTCCTTCCTTCCTTCCTTCCTTCCTTCTTTCCTTCCTTCCTTCCTTCCTTCCTTCCTTCCTTCCTTCTTTCCTACCTGTTTTCTTAAGAAATTTAGGCAGGAAGCAGGAGGGGGACGCGGGTGGAGGGCGGGGTGGGGGGGGTTGGGAGGAAGTATAGTTGTGGAGGTGGGAGGAAAGGGATGGTGGGGGGAAACAAAGGAGGAGGTATCAATGCTTGATAGGAAATGTACTCATTACCTTGCTCATGTAATTGTAAGCCCTCTGTACAGTTTTTTTTTGTTTTTGTTTTTTTTGGGGGGTCCGGTTGTGGGGCCTTGAACTCTGGGCCTGGGCCCTGTCCCTCAGCTCTTCAGCTCAAGGCTAGTGCTCTACCGCTTGAGCCACAGCGCCACTTCTGGCTTTTTCCTTTTTGCTTATGTGGTGCTGAGGAATCGAACCCAGGGCCTCATGCATGCAAGGCAAGCACTCTACCACTGAGCCACCTTCCCAGCCCCCAGTTTTTTGTTTTTTTTTAAAGAATGAGAATGAATCAACTCTAGAGACCATCTTTCTTGTGATTATTCTGGGAGTCTGCATGAACCCACCAAGCCACACATCCTGTGTGTGCAGTACTAGGGCTGACTCTGTATGTCCCTGGCAAGCTCACATCCTTGAAAATAATAGCTTAAAATAGGAATGCTGACACTACCTTAACTCAGACAGCACAAATGCAGGGCTGTAATTTTCTATGCTACTTAATCTCCTGGTACAAAAACCTCAGGTGCTCAAGAGAATTCTTCATCTAGGCTCAAGCAGAGGGTTAGGGGAGATAGTCTCTCAAGAATGCAATAAGTTAACAAACCAAATTAGTATGTAGTAGAGTTTTGTGGCTCTTATCATCCACATTAACCTCGGGCTCTCTAGGGCTAATATCTTTGGTTGTGCTGGGGTTTTTTGCTTGCTAAGTCCAGACCACTAACCTTACTTCTCTGTAGAGGAATTGAAGGCTCTGTTCTTTGTGCAAATCTCCCTCTGATTTTCATTCTGTTAGGTGGCGTTAAGCCTTTCTGTTTCCAAGGTCAAATGAGCTAAGCCCTTTTCCTGGAGAGCTTACTTCTGGCTGACACAATAAGGGGCTAGTCTTTTCAGCAGACCCTGGCACCACCATCATTAAAATACTTGGCCATTTGAAATGCAGCTTTCTTCTTTAGGCATTCTGGCAGGCCTCAGAGGTGACATGTGGGGCAGCAGCGCCACCTGCTGCTTTTCTCAGCAGTTGTGTCTTTTTTGCTGCATTGTTATTTCTGAGTCTCTTGGTTGCATTTGAGAGGACAAAGTCTGCCTGCTTTGGAACACTGTAGCCCATTCACCCTCATGTAATAAGTTGCTTCAGAACCTAACTTGCGAGATAGAGGGGGAAATGGAAGCAAGCAACATTGGAAATATACTAAATGCCTCTTGTAGAGTCCTTATGGCATCTTCTCCAGATCACCGCGGGTGTTCCTTTCAAATTGCTACTTGTCGTGTTGGCTTATCAGGGGCTTATTTGCATAGCTGACACCATGGCGTATGGTCAGTTTCTGTGTCTTCATCAGAGAAGGAAAACAATGGTTCAATAAGTGGTTTTTGCCAGCTGCAGAAAAATCTGTTTTCCTTTTAATTATAGAAAAACTGCCTGTAAAATCACATCATACCATTGAACAGCATATGAAAATTTAGCCTAACGCAGCCTCATGACCAAAATACATCAAAATAGGAACTGCATACGACAGTACAGCATCACAAGGTCTGTGCTACTGCCAAAGAGGCCACATTCAACCCCAAGGGCAAGTTTATAGATTCTCTGCACCATAGGAAGGGAAAATTAACATTTATAGATGCAAAATGCCTATGCAAATGTAGGCTCTCCCACTGAATTCTGCCAACCAGCCAATGAAGTAACCATGATTATCCCCACCTACAGAAAAGGAAACTGAGGCATCAGAGATAAAGCTGTTTCTTTTACAATGACAAGCAGAAAGTGATCATCTAGGAATTCAGATCCAGATCCATCTAAATTCAAACCCTGTTGTTTCAACACTAGGCCTGGTTGAGTGACTTGAAAATGAGCTCTCTAGTGACAAGAAGAGCCTTAGGAGCAGGTTTCAAAAATCTTGTCTACTTCTGCAGAAATAATTCTCTGGCCTATTCTGAGGAGAAAGATAACATCACCTCCATCAATGACAGGGACAAATGCATTAAATATCAGCTACTGCAGAGAATGTTATAATATACCTTTCTTAGAGGAAAAGCACAACTCATTTCAAAGTCAACCATGAGACCATCCTGTCTTACCCACTCTTACATGGTGTTCATGTTTTAAAATAACAGAAAAGATGTTCTGAATGTCTTGAAGTGACTTGGCTCTCCAGAAGATTATGAGTCAAGAGTACTTTTTTTTTTTCTGGTCAGTTGTGGGGCCTAAACTCTGGGCCTGGGCGCTGTCCCTCAGCTCTTCAGCTCAAACTAGCTCTCTACCACCTGAGCCACAGCACTACTTCTGGCTTTTTTTGCTTATATGGTGCTGAGGAATCGAACCCAGAACCTCATGCATGAAGGCAAGCACTCTACCACTGAGCCAGTTTCCAAGTCCTTCTTCTTCTTTTCAGATGAATTCTCACTGCCCAGGCTGGCCTCAAACTCCTGGGTTCAAGTCATGTTCTTGCCCTCAGCCCACAAAGTAGTCAAGACTACGGGTACATACTGCTGCACCTGACTAAATCAAGTAATTCATAAAGAACATATATTCACCCACACATACATTTGGAAATGCATGTGCTATTTCAAGAACACAATGATTTCCACCTATCCACATCCAGTGATCAATTCTCTGACTAAGCAAAGATGAAGCCTCCCTTGTGAGCTTCTCCTCTCTCAACATTAGATGAGCTTTGGAATATATGCTCTTTGTATTACAAAACAATATAGATATAAATGTTGAAATTACTGTTAAGGATCATAATGGACATCAATAACATCCATAATCCCACTGTAAGGTCCATTCCTGGAAGGCGAACAGACCTCACCCAGTACCTGCGTTACCTAGGCAACTGGGACACCTGGAAGAGGTCACATCCGCATCTGCTGAGGTCACATCTTAATCTGATGTGGCCACACCTTTCTCCCACCTGATCCCACTTCCCTTTACCTGGACACACCCTTCCCCGCCCCCCTACCCTATATAAGGCCTAACCCGGGGCCAGACGCTCTCTTTTGCCAGCCCCGTGGAGTACCAACCTTGCCTGGTCCCAGCAGGTCTACTGAATAAACCTACCCCTTACCTGAATACCACGTGCGTGGTGCAGTTCTTACTCAGCTACCTCTTTTAAAAACCTAACACCTACCTCGAGATGAACATTGTTAATGTATTAATGTATTTCCTGTGTGTGTGAGAGAGAGAGACAGATAGACAGACAGAGAAAGAGAGAATGACAGAGATAGAGAAAGAGAGCTTTTTTTCTACTTGGAATATTCCTGTATACACATATGTGTTTTGTGCATATATATTTATGTACATACTCATAGGTCTGTATGATAAATGTATATGGCCAATTAGAGAATATGTTTTCAGCACAATAGCTAACATTTCAATTCATGTTAAGGAAAAGATAGACCTTTTAAATAATTAAATGCTTGGGATAGAAAGTAAGTTGTATCCTTTCTTCCCCCTACTGTCTCCTCCTATCCAATCTAGGAATTGAGAGTTAGGTGCACTGAGCCTTCTGAGAAGGGGAGGCGAAATAATAAAAACAGAAGATCAAAGTGAAGCTTTATAGGCATTGGTAGAAGGTGGGTAATGGTGGGGCAGAGATGGGAAGGGAAAAGAGGAAAGGGACTCTATATGAGAACAGTGAGTTACACAGTGCATCGAGAACAACCAACATCTTCCCTCCAGACAATGCACTCATACTTGAATGAGTTTGAAGGATGAACCCAGAGAAATGCATTAAGTTTTCCCTGTACAGTAGGACTATGGCAGTATGTAAAGAAGCCAGAATCCTAAGGACCATCGTCAGAAAAACATAGCATTTGAAGTGTAGCCGAAATTCAGAGGAGTGCTTAAGGAGACTAAAGGCATTGAGTTAGGAAAGCTCCACGAAGGTCTGAGCTTCCAAGCTTGAGATTCTGAATGCTCACATGTGCTGTGTGTTCTTGCTCCCCAATGTTTAATGGCTGACTGCCTGCTCTTACAAACTTTTCAGGAGATTCTAGCCTTCCATCTGCTCTTTTCTCCTGATGGACATCCAATCTCGTATAGAAATGACTATGGGGTTGGGGAGATAATAGTTGGGCTTGCACAAGGCACTGAGATGTGAAGCAAGAAGGCTGTGATTGTTCACTGAAGTCCTCTTGGAGTGAAACTTCCTTCAGTCTGGATCTTCTATTAAAAATCTCTGGAGAGATTATATTCCCAGGGGCTAAATAATATCCAAGTCTCTCAGTCTAGAATGTGGTTTTGTGTGTCTGTGTCAGGTCATTAATGAGTAGAAACTGATGCTAAAGGCCGCTTGTAATATTTTGCATGGAAGATAATAAGAACCTGAATTAGAATGGTATGCTAACAAAAACGGACAATAGAATTTTTTATAAATTTCTTTTTTATTGTCAAAGTGATGTACACAAGGGTTACAGTTGCATAAGTAAGGTAATAAGTACATTCCTTGTCAAACATGTTACCCCTTCCCTCATTTTTCCTACTTCCCCTCCCTCCACCCTCCCCAACCCCAAGTTGTACAGATCATTTCCAACATACTGTCTTGTGTGTATCGCTGTTGCATTGGTTCTTCGTCTCACACAATAGAATTTTATAATTATTTGCAGAGTTATAGAAAAAGAAGGAATATATGTTTAGATTCACCAGCCTGATAGTTGAGAATGAGTAGCAGAAATGGGGGAAGAGGGACAACTGGTTTGCATTTAGTGGTGATGAGATTATTTTCTTATCGTGGAAGCTTCCAGCTAAGGCAACATGGGGCCAGGGGAATTGGCCATGAGTCAGCTGGAAGGGGCAATGAAGTTAAAAAGAAAAGTCAAGGCCAGGGTGAAGGGTTGGAAGGCCTCCATCTGGGTCAATTGAAGCCAACAGAGTAGAAAAACCCTCCAAAGGAGGGAGTGTGAAGTCAGCATGCTCCATAACTCACTATTGGGCTTACTGACAAATCGATGCTTTCCACCTGTTCAGACAGGATTCTTAGCAGAAGGCATGGCGAGGCTTAGGGAATTTTCCTCTAATTTTATGGGAAACCAGTCCAACTTTAGGTTATAGATTTCTCAAGTGGTTGATTCTGGGGATGCAGAAAATCTGACTTAAATCACAGGGGGATGGATGAAGAACTCTTTAAATGTTCTGCCCTATACAATTCGGAACTTTAGGTGTATGTGTGTGAGAGAGAGACAGTACTTGGGCTTGAACTCAAGGACTAAGCACTGTCCCTTACCTTTTTATGCTCAAGATTGTTGATCTGCTGAGCCACAGCTCCAATCCTGGCTTCTAAGTGGAGATGAGAATCCAGTCCTTTGATTTCAGCCTGCTGAGTAGTTACACTTAGACATGTGAGCGAGTCACTGGGGCCTGGCCATGCTTTGGAGCTTTTACTCTCATCCCTTAAAAAAAAAAAAGCCCTATGTAAGAAGCTAAAAACAGCATCTGATACTCTTGTGTCTGATCCTAATGTGAAGAATGAAAACATTTCAAAGGCTAGGAGAAAGTTTGTTGGTCTTAATCAAGTGGATCTTTGCAGACCGAGTCAGCTCTCTTGACCAACAAATAAATGAGAGTAAGTGAAAGGCACACAGAGATGAAGATGAAAACAAAGCATCCTCTGAGCAAAGATTTAGTACCTACTGAATGTCACAATGTCTAAGAATGTAAATTCAGTGTTTTTATTTAGAATTTATTGGAAAACAGAAGAACACATATTCAAAAGCAATGACACGATCAACCACATCTGATTCCAGTACTGCTTCAGTGACTATGTGGAGCAAGGTTTCTAAAATGAAAATTTTACAAATGGCAGAGAACCCTTTTTGAACTGTATTCGTTTAGAAAAAAAATATTGTTGTACCTCTGCATTGTGTTATCAGTCACATTTTGACCTTCTGGGTCAAAATTACTAGAAAAAATATCAACTTATTATACATTTCAACAAGCAGGTCAGGGATCTCCATGTGCATTCAAATTTCAGATAACTTTCGTGGTGTTCTGGGGATATAACTTAGTGATAAGAATTCTTGACTAGCATGTACAAAGCCTTGGATTCCATCCCCAACACTGTACAAAGAGAGACAGGAGAAGGGAAAAGAAGGGAAGGGAAGGGAAGGGAAAGGAAGGGAAGGGAAGGGAAGGGAAGGGAAGGGAAGGGAAGAAGGAAGGAGAAGGGAAAACAGTCAAATCCTTCAGTTTCACAGGCTGACTTTATTATTGGATGGATCCTAACAATGAAATTATAGAAAATAACTAATACTATGTCCATTGAAATGCAGAGAGAGAAAGAATAATGACACCATTCGAGATGTTTGTTAAATGATGGTAGGGGTTCATAGCTATTTTTAATAATTGGACACTTTCATTTTTATATCAATTACTAGAAAAGAGGTGGAAAGGATAACTTTGATTGAGAGGCATAGAAAGAATGAAGTTGAACAGTTAAGTTAAAACTCCATCCGAATTTAACATTTTCAGCCCTCTGTGGGGAAAATGGGCAATGCATGAGGTCTTAGAACTCTGGTCTTCTGCATTATAACACTAGGTAAGTCTGCCAAGGATTATCTATTTCTACTCATCTCCAAACACACAAAGCTCACTGGGTTTTCCTTTTCTCTCTCCTCTTCTAACTTAAACCAAGACTTTTTCCAAATAAGGTAGCTTTTCACAAAACTGTTTCCCCTCCTACATCTATGTTCCCTGTGACAGAAAGCCACAGAGGCTGCTGTTTTCCAGAGCTGTCATTGTATTCTGTAACAAAGCTTCCTTCCCTTCAGCTGAGCTGAATACTACAACTAAAGCTTTCAAAGAATTTACCTTTAGCTATGAGCTAACTTAAGCACTTTTTTCCTCTTGATTGAAGTTCATTTTAAGCACAAAGAATAGTAACTGTAATCCCAATTGTCCTCCAAAGATTCTGGAACTAATAAAATGATATTATTTGATTGGGGGGGGGGGTATGAAGTCAGGAAGACTCAGGACTTCAGCTGTTACCTTGGTATGGGGGAGGGTAAAAAGGAGTGAGCATGGTCAAACTACTTTATGTACATATGCAGCAATGAAGCAATAAAGTTTGTTGAAATTAGTTTGGGAAGCAAGGAAGGGAAAAAGAGGGAAAGCACCAGAGGGGGTGAGTTTGATCAAAGTATGTTATATGCATAGTCAAATTTGTTCATATGAAAACCCCTTGCACATCTAATTGATGTTAAGTATAAATATGGAAGCAAAATAAATGCAGGTCCTTAATCTCATAGAAGCCTTTTTAAGATCTCTGAAAACCTCTGTAGGAATCAGGAGTAACTTATTATAATCTTCTTGTAATTTTTTACTTTTATCACATAACAATGATCCCATAATAAGAGATGATGGCATTTATTAAGCATGTGATAGTAAATCTTAAGCCAGGTGCTGTTAAACCTGTAGGGAGGATTACTAATTTATGAGATTATACACTTAGGAAGCAGGGGTAAGAATTCTGTGTCAGGCTTAAGTTTAGCTTTTCCCTCTATAGAACACTTCCACTGGTACCATGGCAACACCTCTACTACCTGCTCTCAGATACTCTATTAAAAAAACTTCTCAGCTACTCATTCCTGTGTCACATCCTAGGATAGCAAAGCACCCCAGTTTTCAGAGGACTGATGTTCCCCAGGATGCTGTACCTTCAAGTGCTAAAATGGAAAGTCCCAAGCAAAATGGCAGGAGTTGGTCCTGCTAAGCAACCGTGCTCAAGAATGGGGACGCAGAGCCCAGAGAATGTGTGGAGATAGAGAAATCCTAATTGCAAAGCTTTCTTTGAGAGACAGACACTTTATCTCACTTCTTGAACTATTTTCCTTTTAGCTATTGTTGCTCTTTGATCTGACTAATCCCAAAAATCCCCTGAAAATAACTTAAGACTTTTCTCAGAGTTATTGTTGCTCTGTTATTATCCCCTAATTCTAACACGGTAAATCTCTTATTGACCAGGCAGCTATATCTCAACTCCAGTACATACATGGTTCTTGAACTGCTCTTGGAACTTCATAAGTCCAGATGCCAAAGACAAGAGAAACAGGCAGTCCACAGCCTGAGTGAACATCCATTCACAATTTTACATGTGTAATTATATGAGATATTGTTCTGGTCTCTTCTTTCGCTTCAGGATTCACCGTAGAATTCAGACAGAGTGAACTTTGGGGCCTGCAGGCAGAGTGACTTTCCAAGCAGCAACTGTGACTGCTCCAAGCTCATGTCAAATTCTTAACCTCTGCAAGAAGCGGAACCTCTTAGGCAGTTTTTAGCAGAAAGCATAGCTAAAAGCTCACAGTGCCAAAGCTGAGACATCTCTGTTAGCTGGATCTCTAAGCATCCAAATGGATGATAAACCAAAACTTCTGTCCACCAAGGGAGCCCATTTGGGAGTTGTGACTCCTCTTGAGAGCTGTTTTATTCTAACGTTTAGTTCAAAGCGAATGAGCTATAGCAGCCAGAGGGACATCTCATACCATCCCTGTCCTTATTAGAGCACTGAATACTCTGAAAGGCAAAACGAAGGAATGGCAAATTAAAGCCCAAAGTATCATTTCTCTTTTCCATAAAGTTTAAATGGAAAGATGTAGCTACATAAGAAAGCTAAATGTGCCTTAAAATAAGATACCACCTTAGGCAGATTTGCACACTCCTCTCAGTAGAACCGGAGAAGTCTTCCCACCTGAAAACAAATGAACATTAATAGTGAGGGACTGCCTTGAGTCTTCCAAAGAAAGGAGGGAAGCAGTGTTGCACCCAGTCTGCTTCTTCTGAATGTACCAGTCAGTCAAGTCAGTCACCACCACACGACTGAGAACAGAGCGGCTGAAAGGCAAGGTGGGAGCTACAGTCATGGATTTCCCTCCAAGTTCAAGAAGTCCAGGTAAGAAGTTCCTTTCCTCCACTGAGGTCAGAGCACTAACCAGGGCTCCAAGATGTAGGAAGGAAACAAACATAGACTTATGATGATGACCAAATTCTAGGTACTCTGGGAAGAGAAATGAGCTAAAGGGGAAAAGAAGGAGAAGGGAGGGAAAGGGGAGAAGAGAGAAGGAGAGGGGGAAGGGGGAGGAGAGGGGACAGGGGAGAGGAAGGGAAAATTCAGCATGCCTCTGAGACAAAAAGTAACCTCAAGTAGAATAAGAGGGATGCCAATGATGTATATAGCAAAGAAAAATAAAATAAGGTAAAGAATAGAATTCCTGATGAAGAAAAAGGCCAACCAGAATTGGATAAGTATGTGTGTATATATATATATATATATATATATATATATATATATATATATATGTGTGTGTGTGTGTGTGTGTGTGTGTGTATGTGTATATATATATACACACACATATATATGCATATATGTATATATACATATGTGGGTATATGCCTATATATGTACCTATGTATATATATATATATATATCTGTATATACCTATGTAAATATGTGTATATATATAAACATATATATATACACCTATACACATATACACATATATGTGCTACGTGTGTGTGTGTGTGTGTGTGTGTGTGTGTGTGTGTGTGCGTTTTGAGATGGAGAAAAGGGGGAAGGGAAGAATGGGAATGGGGTGAACTTGTTCAAAGTACACCATGGGCATGCATGGAATTATCACAGTGAATCTCTCATATATCAATATATGCTAATTCCAAGATCAAATACAATTTTTAAAAAGAAAAGAGTGCAGAGTCCTCATGCTTGTGAGAATTAGAGAACCGAGCAGCTGAGGTTTCCACTAAATGAAGTACCCAGGGCTTCTGCCTGTCTGAGTAGTTAGGATTCACTGCTGGAGCAAACAGGATGCCTTAGAGGTTCCTTTGGCAGAAGTAATAGGCTCAAAGTGGTGTGAATGCATTCATAAGCCCAAATTACAACCGCTTAAAACATTTGGTTAAATACATAATCATACTTTTTATCATCAGTAAAGTCTTCATATCATGCAATTGAAAATTGTGACTCTACTGTGTAAAAAGCAAACAAAATAAAAGTCATAAAACACATTTGTTGTGGGTGTTTCTGCTTTCCAAAGAAATTTGAATTTCCAGCAGGGCAAAGCTTTCAGACCGGATTTGGTGGGTGGTACAAAGCAGGGTTGGCCTTGGGCTGGTGATGCTGGCCACTGAAAGGTCCCCAGAGACTCTCCAGCCTGGTGTTCAGAGAGAGGCAGGAGCAGAGAGCCATGGCTGAGGAATTGAAGGTAGTGTCTGGGCTCTCCAGAATCTCTGAAGAGATGCCTGAGTTTGGCAACATCTCACAGGCACAGGATACTGTACCAAAATTTCAAAGAAAATCCTGAGATGTAAATTATTGTTTACAGTCTGCCTTCTATATTAGGCAAGTGAGATCTTTTTTCAATTTGGAGTATCATCACCCTTGGCCCTTAGCTCATGCATGATGGTGAGAGAGAAAACTTCATTCTCAGTAGTTCCAATTGCTCCTTCTCCCCACTCTTTCTTCCCCAGCAATCTTTCCCTGTTCTTCAGTCTTTCCTTTCAGGTGTTCAGAATATTGTACCTTTCCCCATTTCTCCTCTTTAGACCTACCTCAGAGAGATTCAGCTCCATTCTAGCTCAGATGCAGATCAAGTGTCATTTGTACTTAATACTTGGAGCCCCCATTGGATGATAAAATGGAAGCTGGAGAATGATTTTTGCAAAGAATTTTTCCAGAACTGCAGACATTACTCCAAGGACAATAGTATTTTGGTCCTAATTCTAGCCTCCATTTGCCTTCACCAATTCCTCACCTTTCCTAGTCTGGCTGTGACATCTGAAGTTGTGTTGTCTTCCTCTGACCAGAAGTTTTCCTTAAAGGACATGTAGCACTATGACTGCAATAAAATCATCCAGACTCCTAAAAGAACCCCAGTGCCCACAACTTCAGATAAGGAGAAAACATTTACAGGAACCTAAACCATTCTGCTTCAGCCACCATCTTACTGCACTACAGTTAAGAAGACTTATTAAATATTTCCACCACCACTTCCCCAAACCTAAGCAATCAGTATCTTAAATGTTTGATACTCTCTGCTTCAGCCCTGATTGTTTGGTCTTTTCATAGCCTTACACCACACTCGTTTTTTTTTTTCAGAAGTTTTTCTTTTATTGTTATTGTAAAGTTGATATACAAAGGGGTTATAGTTACATAAATCAGGTAATGTGTAAGGAGTACCACTCTTTTTGAACCAAGTCTCCCCTTCCATCTCTGGTTTTTCCCTCTCATCCCCACCCACAAGATATACAGTTCATTTTCCACATAGTGTCTAGTGAGGACCATATTTGTATTTGTTCCACCTTTTCTGTGCCTTCCCATACCCTCCCAGTACAAACAAACTAACAAGACAAAAGAAAAAGAAAACAAAACCACCAAGAATGAGAACTAAAAATGTCTCTCGTTTCCTTTTCTTGGAGTTCATTTCATACAATATTATTTTATATGATCATCTACACATAGCTACTGAGCCTTTGTCAACCACTCTATGCAGGTCCTCCTTTGACCTCAGTGTGTGAATGTCTAGAGTCCTATATAATTTATCATGTCCCAGTGTATGTGCATATATTTTTTAATCATTCAGTGTGTTTATGGATTTATAGGCATGTTCTGTTTACAAGTGAGAGAAAACATGCAGGCTATGTATCTTTGGCACTATCTTACTTTGCTTAATATAATTGTTTCCAAGTCTTTCCATTGCCTTATGAATGGCTTACCGGCATTCTTTCTGATAGATGAGTAGAATTCCATTGTGTATTTATACCATGTTTTCTTGATTCATTTGTTCACTGAGGAGCATCTGGATTGATTCCATATCTTGACTATGGTTTAAAAAAAAATGCTGCAGTGAACATGGTTGTGCTGGGGGCTTTTAGTGTGGCCTGGTTTGTGGTCCACTGGATAAATGCCCAGGAGTGGGATTGCTGGGTCATAGGGAAGCATTATGTTTAGTCTTTTAAGGAACTTCCATACTACTTTACAGAGTAGTTGAACATCACCACACTCTTAACTCCTCTCTCACCCCCTTATTTTCCTGGGTCATTCACATGTACCCAAAGCATCTTCAATTATCCATCATCTTGAAATAAAACCTGTCTCCACAATTTCATTCTGTCACAAAACCCTGGCCAGATCATCTCTGGATACATAAAACTTTTGCCAAATCATCTTTCTAATCAGAAAATCCAACTTGTGATGACAGTGCTTGCTAGTGACTGTCAGGCTGGCACCAATGCCTATCTCAAGTATAGGAGGTAGAATCAATTCATTTGAGGTCAGTCCTGACCACAAGGCAAGAGAGAAAAATCTCCTTTTGTTTTTGTTTGCCCCTCCCCATCAGATAAGCTTTCTTGTTTGACACACAAAAAGAAGTAAAAAAAAAAAAAAAAAAAAAAAAAGAAGAAGAAGAAGAAGAAGAAAAGAAGGCAACTTATAGAAGGAGAAGGGAAGAGAGGAGAGGCAGAAAGAGGTGAGGGAAGAGGGGGAAAAGAAAGAGTAAGAAGGGAGAGAGGAAGAGGTTTCTTTTCAAAAGCAAAGATGTTAAACTAGATGATTTTTTTACTCTCCCTCCTGTTTGTTCCCCTGCTAGGGATATACCAAGAAATACATAAAGGGAAAGAATCTACTTAAGCAGATATCTCCAACTAGTCCTTATTTAAGCACTGTAAGTGCAATCTGTGTCAGGAGGCAAAGGGAATTCTAAAGGAACAGCTCCAAGATGTCCGGTCCTGGGCACTGAAGGTTTTAAGGTGCCTCAAGTATGTTTTGTGTCCTTAACCTAGGCCCAAAGAAACATAGGTCCCATGGTTTCCCTTATTTGCAATAGCTAGTATATGTCTGAGACAAGCAGAAATGGTCAGATAAGTTGATGTTAGGTGAAATGAACTCCAAGATAAGGACTTAAATGGTTTTTCTTTCTTGCTATTGTTTCTAACATATTTATAAGATGATTTCTTCATTGCTTTGTATGTCCCTCCCCCATGGTATAACCCCTGTTTTCACTGTATTTGATGTTGGTATACTTTGTGGAGGGGAAGGGAAAAAACAAATTAAGTAGGGATACAGGTGAACCCATTGCAAGAAGGAGATGTACAAGATGTTATGTTGAAAAATGAACTTTACAATGAACTTTGGCATGTGGGGGCCGGGAGGTGGGGGAGGGAGTGGTGGTGGGTGGGAGGAGATGGGAAGGGATGGTAAAGGCAAACAAAGGAGGAGGCAACAATGCTTGATAAGAAATGTACTCAAACTCAAAAAGTTAAATCCCCCAACAACAAATCCTCAAAGAAATAACTGCCCAATAAATAAGTGGGATAAAGACTTAAAGAGAAACTTCTCTGAAGAAGAAAGAAGGATAGCCAATAGACACATGAAGGAATGCTCAACATCCCTAGCCATAAAAGAAATGCAAATCAAAACAACATTAAGATACCACCTCACCCAGTTAGAATGGCAAAAATCAAGAACTCTAATAACAACAGATGCTGGAGGGGATGTGGACAGAAGGGAACCCTACTGCATTGTTGGTGGGAGTGTAAACTTGTTCAACCACTTTGGAAAGTAATATGGAGGTTCCTCAAAAGACTCCACATAGAGCTCCCTTATGACCCAGCAATCCCTCTTTTGGGCATTTACCCAAATGCTTACAAACAAGACCACACTAAAGCTACCAGCACAACTATGTTTATTGCAGCATTATTTACCATAGCTAAGATATGGAACCAACCCACATGGCCCTCAGTAGATGAATGGATCAAGAAAATGTGGTATATATACACAATGGAATTTTATGCCTCCATCAGAAAGAATGACATTGCCCCATTTGTTAGGAAATGGAAAGACTTGGAAAAAATTATATTAAGTGAAGTAAGCCAGGCCCAAAGAAACATAGGTCCCATGGTTTCCCTTATTTGCAATATCTAGTATATGTATGAGTCAAGCAGAAAAGGTCAGATAAGGTGATGTTAGGAAAATAACCCTAAGATATGTATTCAAATGTTTTTTTTTCTTTCATGCATTTGTTTCTAATGCATTTATAAGATTATTTCTTAGTTGCTTTGTATGTCCCTCCCCCACAGTATAACCTCTGCTTTCACTGTATTTGATGTTGGTATAATTTGTGGAGGGGAAGGGGAAAAACAAGTCGTTTAAATAAGGATACAGGTGGACCCGTTGCAACAATGAGATGTACAAGTTGTCATGTCGAAAACGAACTTTACAACTTTGGTGGGGGGGGAAGGACTGGGGGGGCGGGGAGAGGATGGGAAGGGATGGGAAGGGTAAACAAAGGAGGAGGCTACAATGCTTGATAAGAAATGTACTCACTATCTTGCCCATGTAATTGTAACCCCTCTGTACAGTATTTTCACAATAAAAAATAAAAATTTAAAAAAAGAAATGTATTCATTACCTTGCTCATGTAATTGCAACCCCTCTTTATGGTATTTTCACAATAAAAAAATGTTAAAAAAAAAAAAAAAGAAAGAAAGAAAGAAAAGAAATACAATAATTGTATAAGCCTAGCCTTATGCTCAGTTCCAGGTTTCCCTTCACTAACACTGTGGAGCCTGAGGTGGTTGACTTCTAAGCAGTCTTCCTCATTCATGCTTGAGTGAAGGCATCCATGGCTCATTTCCAGCCTCTAGCCAGCTTCACTCACCCACTCTCCTAGTTACTGAGGCTTTTTGTTGTTGTTGTTGGTTGTGAGGCTTGAACTCTGGGCGTGGGTGCTGTCCCTGAGCTCTTCAGCTCAAGGCAAGCACTCTGGCACTTAAGCCACAGCGTCACTTCCAGGTTTCTAGTGGTTAATTGGAGATAAGCGTCTCATGGACTTTCCTGCTGAGCTGGTTTTGAACTTCCTTTCTCAGATCTCAGCCTCCTGAGTACTTAGTATTACAGGCGTAAGCCACGGTGCCTGGCATTACTGAGGCTTTAAACAATACTCTCTGCTTGGAACATCCTAGACAGGTTCCTTAAGACCTAATCCTCTCCACTCACAGTGATAACCAAAATTTGCAAAATCACCAGAAGAATCTCCACTGATATCTAAGAGTGACATTTCCACCCTAGGAACATTTTGAAGATAGTCATGGACAAACATTCCAATTTCTTCCCAGATAAAGCTGACATCTAGCAGAGCTGTGATTCACATTGTATCTCCAAGGACAATAGCAATATCTGCTGTTAGAAAATCGCTCATTACATTTGTCCCTTTTTGCTACAAATGCATTTAATCACAAATATCTTTTTGGCTTTCCAATTGATTTTGTTTTAACTTCTGTATTTTCCCCACAAATTTACCATAGCTCTATGCAAACAAACAAATAAATAAATAAATAAGGAGTTACTGAGCATTGTAAACAAAATCTCTTAAACAAAATCTCCTGACTGAAGGAGAATCATGAAAAGCCTTTCATAACAGATCTAAGCACCATTTCCTTTTGCAATGTCTTTCCAAATTTCTTTCCTTACATGGGCATTATATTAAAGAACATTAAAAAGATAAAAGATAAACCCATCTAGGTTCCCCTCACCCTTACTAAGTTTTTATATTCACCTTTTATTTAATCCTTGGCTGTAAATGAAAATAAATATTGTGCTCTTGGGGCTCACTTTGAGGTAGGATTTGTAAATTTTCTTTCTTTTTATGTTACTTTATTTTTCACACTGTTACTGCAGAGTTTTCTTTTATACCTTAGGACGGCTATAGAACCATCCATTGGTTTGATGAGCTTAGCTTAGTGCTTGCTTTACTAATATAGCACTTTTCATTGTCTTTAAAAGAGACAATGTTGCAACAAAATAACATAGTGTATAAAGCTTGATCTCCTTATGGGATTATTTCTTTCAGACAAATTCCCAGGAGGGAAATTCCCTATCAAGGCCTAAGTATTTTATATTTCTTATACTATGCTGTCTTTTCCCTTTCCATGTGCTTGTCTTCTGCCACTGTGATAACTAAGCACAGGGCTTAGTAAACTCTGGGAAACATTGTTTCTTTCTCTAAAAGAGTGACCAAAGATTCAAATGAAACCATGTAGGAAGACAGATTCAATCTTTTTTTTCTCTCTCTGCTTTCTTTTCCCCTCACAGATACTGATCAAAGCTGCTTATGCTCACTTTACACTTCATGTGTCCTTCTGTGTCCCCCTCCCAGAGTGTCACCCCTCCCCCCAAATCCAACCTCAGGAAGGAAGCACCTACTTTTACCCATCACAGGACAGAGCCTGAGTCTTTCTGTCCTGAATTTACATCCTGTTTGTACTTACCTTTCACTAGCTTGAGGAGAGTCTTTTCTTGGTTCAGAAAAAGCTATTATTTCCAATTTCCCTGATGACTTCCTTGCCAGTGTATGAAAATGGAACTAGTCCTTCTGGCTTTGTCATGCCTCCATGATTCTCCCTTATTACCATTGCTTCATAGTGTTTTACACCCCCCCCCAAAACTTGAGCCTTTCCCAAAGGAAACTGGAAGTTTTCTTTAAATTAGTACTAATCCATACAGCGAGAGGCCTGAGAAGAACAATAACAACAATGAAAAGAAATTAGTTGCCTTCCTTTACAAAAATAATAGTTTTAATAGCAAGTTTCTCTTTAGATAATATAGGTTCACATTATCCCAGGCAACCAGCTAATACTGATCCCAGACTCCTGCAAAACACAACTCCTGATATCTTCAAGGACAGTAAATCCTGAGAACTAGATCAGCCTGGTGTATTGGCTGAAAGTACCAAGGACATCTAAACTGAAATTCTCCATAAATATTTTGCATTGTATTCTAACTAATCAGAACTCACAAAGGCAAGAGTTTCATTTACAGAAGTCATACAGTATAGGATGAAGCAAAAATCAACATAGAGGCCGGGTGCTGGTGGCTCATGCCACTAATCCTAGCTATTCAAGAGGCTGAGATCTGAGGATTGAAGTTCGAAGCCAGCCCGAGCAGGAAAAATCTGAGACTCTTATCTCCAATTAACACTCCCCCCCCCCCACACACACACACAAGGAAGTGACAATGTGGCTCAAAGTGGTAGAGTGCTAGCCTTAAGCAAAATAGCTCAGGGACAGCACCCAGGTCCTGAGTTCAAGCCCCATGACTGGCAAAAGAAAAAGAAACCAATATGGATGATTCCATTGCATGGGACATATGGAAATGAAAATGTAAACATCTGGACTACTGCTACTCAAAGAAAGAGAGAAAGCAAAGAGGGCAGGAGGGAAGGTAAAAGAGGAAGGGATAGTAGTGGACATGGTAGTGCCATGCTTACAATCCTAGTTACCTGGGAGGGTGTTTTAGTAGCATCATGGTTCAAGACCAGCCCAGGCAAAAAGTTTCCTTCACAACCAGTAAAAAGCTGGGCACAGTGGTACATGTCTGTCACCCCAGGCCTGGGGCATGTGTAAATAAGAGCGCTCCCATCCAGTCAGGCCCAGGTAAAACAAAAATCAGGAGACAAACAAAAACAAGAAGCAGAAAGGCCTGAGTGTGGCTCAGTTGCTAGAAAGCCTGCCTGACAAGTGATAGGCCCTGGGTCATACCACCCAAAAAAAGTATTACTCTTTATTGCCATTCAGGTGATTTCAGCTTCATTATCTCATTCAATGATACGTGTTATTTTTCACCACCAGCAAATAAGGAAGCCAAAACCTGAAGAGCAAAACTGAGCTAATTCAGAGCTATGCAAGAATAATGGCAGAGCCACATTTGAACTTGAGCTCTTTTCCATGCCATTCAATTGGGATCTGGGTTCGTTTACCTGTCCATGAACTCTCGAGCGACCACAGAAATTCTAGAAGCTACACAGCATAGTATATGGGGTGTACCATACGTAATCAATGTCAACTGTCACATTATTAGCAAAATATATTGATTAAAGAAATAAATGTCCAATGTTAGCCCTATCCATAATTGCTACTAGTTTTTGCATGTTTGCCCTGTTAGAACACCATGATAAGTACTTTAAGTGATTTATCTAATTTATAGAATTTAGATGCTTTACATGATTGAAATCATGATTTATTTTCACGTTTCTCAGAGATAGAATTGATTATCTGCATTTGACAAGTGAGTAACCTGAAGTTGAGAAAGGAGGGTAAACATGGCCAAGGTTAGACACTTATGGCCTTCAAACTCTGCCTCCAAGTTCTGGGTTTGGGCTTCTTTACTGAACAATGACAACAAGAGCTTGCAATGTTCAAAGCCCTCTTGTCAGAGATGAAGGCAAGACCTAAGGTAACTTAAAAAGCAGGATGTTCCAGTGGAAGTCTTCACATTCATGTAAAAAAATGTTTTAGTCTCAATTAACAGGTGCATTCCATTGGCCTGGTAGTTTTTGACAAAATGGCATTAGAACAAAAGAAGACTCAAAGGAGGGGGTAACAATGTTCAACAAGAAAATGTAATGGTAACCCCTCTGTACAGCATCTTTACAATAAAATATAATTTAAAAAAGAAGACAAAGCCAGGAACTAGGGACTCACAACTGCAATCCTAGGAACTCAGGAGGCTGAGATGTAAGGATCACTGTTCAAAGTTAGCCCAGGCAGGAAAATCCTTGAGAGCCTTAAGTGTAATTAACTACCAGAAAAATAGAAGTAGAGCTGTGGCCTTGAGCAAAAGAGCTCAGGGACAACACCCAGGACCTGAGTTCAAGCCTCATGCCCAACCAAAAAAAAAAAAAAACTTCCAACAAGGCAGTCTAAGAGTGAGAAAACTTTTCCATTCAAGGAAGAAGGCAAGACTAAAAAACTAGAGAAGAGCTCCATAGTTAAATATTTCATAGTCTCTGCCCCCTAGTTTACACGTTAAACTGAAACCTGAAACCCAGCCAAAACCTGAAGCAATAGAATGGAGAAAATACTTCATCATGGCCAACATATAAGTTAAATAGGCATTGCTGCTGGTACACCACTGAACAGGGTGCAGGTATTGTTACAGTAGGGGGAAGAGCAATGCACAGGAAGTACAACAGGACAGGGAAATAGGACTGAAGGAGAGATGTGTCAGCAGTCTCTATCATCTGGAAAGAACAGGAAACTGGAATTTAGGAAAAGAACAGAAAGTAATGTCACCAAAGGGTATCGGGCAGGTGGTGTCCCCAGGAAAGAACAATAGGCCAAAGTACAAAAGAAAAAAAAATGTCATGGTCTAATGCCAAAAGTCAAATAATCACACCAATAAAAGGACATGGATTCATAAAGTTTGGTGTAGTTGCTTTTTTACTTCAAAAGTGAGCTCAGGCATTTGACTCAGATATATAGAGATATATTCTAAAAACTGTAGCATGCTGTGACATTTAAATTTATTAGCCAACAAACATTGTGTTAGACCATCTGCCTCTCTGTACTAAACTTCCTGTAACTAAAGATGCACAAACCCAAGAGAATAAGCATTAGGTAAAAAGAGATTCATTTTATATAATTGAACATAATTGTGCGTGTAATGTTTTAACGTAATATTACTCAACAGCTGTGCAAATAATATAAGGGTTACTCGCATGGACCATATGCTGGCAATGAGTTAGACGGTAACACTCTTAACTGACCAGCGAACCTACAACTGCACTAGGATGATGTGTGACTTGCTTTAGACAGAAACTCAAGAGCAAAGCACACACTGGAAAAGAGTTCCTTAGAACTCACAAGTAAAGATCGACCATCATTTCCTGATTCCCTCTGCAGAGAAATGACATCAGTAGTCCTGTATCAGTAGTATTAGTTCATGTCACTTTCTGCTTTACCCACAGTGGAATTTTTCTTACAGACTTTCTTCCTTTTCTATAGCTTTCATGACACTTTTAATAATATGCAATTCTAAGCACTCACTGTCATATCTTATAAAATCACATATTGACTAAGTAGATACTGTTCTCTGGCTCTATATGTTTTTCAAAACAATATAGCATCCACACACAAAGGCAAAATGACTATGTGTATTTGACCATATAAAATAATATTTATCAAAACGAACTCCAGGAAGTGGAAACAAGAGGGATTTTTTTTCTTTGTGCTGTTTTTGTTTTTTCTTTTTTGTCTTGTTTGTTCATTTATCTGCTTTTGCAAATGTAAGGAGGACACAGAAATGGTGGGACAAAGGGTGAACAAATGCAGCAGTGGTACTCACTAGACATTATGTTGAAAATGAACTGTGTGTAGGGAGGGTAAAACCGGGAGAGAGTGAAGGACAGGGTGGCACTGTCCAAAAAGAAATGTTCTCATTGCCTGATTTATATAACTGTCACTCCTCTGTGTATCACCTTTACAATAACAAAAAACAACAACAACAATATAGCAAGTGGGCACTAGAACTAGAACTAGAATTCCAAATCTTCAAGTCTCATTACAATTTTTTTAACCTTCTTCATGTAAATCATGTTTTCCTCATTGTGCTGGGTGGGCTCTATTATTCTAATTTAATGCTGAAGCTTAGCATTTCAATCCATAAGAGGTTTACTGGGCCCCTCCTCTGACCCACACTCAGACAAGTGGTACAAATAATTAAAGACATAGCTAAGGCTTAAGATGTAATGCTTTGTTCTTCCCATTAGTTCCTGTAGCAGTTCAGTTCACAGATAAACGATCTTAGACAAGCTACTTAATACATCTGGGAGCTGAGGTTCCATATTTATGAAGGAGGCACAAAAACAACCACTAATCAGAACATGTGGCACATGCTCCTTTCATCAGCCATGAGTATTTTATATAAATGCTTTGATAAACTATTTACTTACTGTTATTTAAATATCTTATTTATATAAATAGCATCCACTGATAATGACCTCAGCCTCCTATAAAAGTTAATTCTGGTTAGCACCTCCAAAGACAATAAGAAGTCCTAGGAACTGCACAGTCTGGAGAATTAAAGTGTCAAGGACAATTGAATTGAGACATAAATTTATATATAAAATTTTATGTACAAATATATAGAATATATAAATGTTTTTTATATTTGACCCAAATCAGTCCATAAACATCAAGTTAGTATATCCCATTTCCACTCCCTGAGTCTATTAATTCTGTTTTACCCTCTCCTCTAAAGCTTGTAATCATTTTTTCCAAACCTGCAATGCTGAAGTGGCCATTTCAAGTGTTGGGAATAGAATGAGATATATATTTTTATATGTATTATGCAAAGAAGTGTCTTACCTGCAGGCTAACTATTGTAAATTGCCCCAACATACACTATATTCTACCTTTCACATTGTTCTGCTTATACTATTAAAGCCTGGTCTCTTGGAAAACATTAGAAGAGAATTTAGCTACATATAAATATTAATAGGTGTAATAAAATAAGAACAGCATAAAAAAAGTATTTCAGTACTAAAAGTTAAGTGTGTTGGAGCTTAAGAAAAAAATTAATTCTTTTCCTTTGTGTGAAGGACCTTAAACCATATAAGATGATGAAATTATAAAAATGTAAATAACCAAAAATTTATTACAATACATTAGGGAGAGAAGTCAATGGTTCAGAAATCCCCAAGATGACAAAGAAAAGTACAATATTCTAGAATTGAAATGAATCACTGCAATTGCTCAAATACTATTCTCTACCACAAGATAATGACATTTTTACTAGCAGTCAGACAAACATAATAATTTCAAACTGTTTTAAGGTTGAGAGAAGGTTATGAGAAAGAGTTACTAAAGGCAATAAATATCAAAGTTGGGGTTGACATTTGGTCTGAAATCCCCAGTGTTTGCAAGAATTTCCACACAGGCGGTAAGTGTAACCACCATATGTTCAAACCAGAGACATCTGCAAAATCAGAACCAAAGGATTGTCAACTTAATGCATGCTCTTTTGGGTGAAGGAATTGGTTATTTTAGGATATAGAG